>NC_135783.1:136418946-136751446 GCF_051106095.1 Pogona vitticeps
TTTTGTACTGTTGATTTTAATATGATTTGTCATGTAGTAAACTGCCCAGAAAGTGTTTTCACTATATGGGTAGTATCCAGGGTCATTTTAAGGACAAAGGCTGGTACAAACTAATTAATTAATTAATTAAAGCAGGTTATGAATTTTACAGGTTGCCTACTATTAATAATTCTGACCACTAGGTGCTGCTGTGGAATTGGTGCTCAAGCTATCAATATTTATGTTTTCTGTTCCATCCATCTTTCTAAGAGTGCAGCTGCATTGTCAAATAATACAGTAAATGCTCCAGGACTGGGACATTTCATTTGTATTATTTTCTATCTGACTACATGAAGTGTACAAGTCAATGGTAATCAGCCCAGAATTCTCCCCCCCCCACCTACAGTATATTCTTTTCCCCATCTGGATGCTGAAGCTTCTACTTTTTTTTTTGAATGTAATGCATTTGCACTGGTTCAGATGTTGTGCTCACTTGAGCTGATGTGGAGGCATTTGTAGCTTTTTGGTTCCAGCAGCAGTGAGAAAGGCAGGGCAGTGGGGGATGTTTGAATCATCTTCCCTTCCCATTCTGTGTTTTTTCCTTCCCCCCCCCCCCCAAATCTTGCTGCCCTAGGCAGCTGGGTGACCAAAGGGAAAAAAAGGAGAGAGCAAGGAATCAGCAGAGAGAGAGAGAGAGAGGGAGGGAGGGAGAGAGGAGGAAATTATCAATCGACCTAATTTCCAGCTTGTTAAGGTAGCTCTGCTCTAACCATGCCTTGTGCAAATCTGCCAGAGGAGAGAGAGCTACCTTAACCAGCCGCAAACAAGGCTTCTGAGTTCCAGTTTTCTCCCCTCTCTCTGCTGACTGAAGCAAATTAAGCTGGCTCAGATTGCTTGGCAAAGATTTGAGCAAATTGGGAGACCCATTTCGGGGCAAATTCAATGATTAGCCCTTGTCACACAAGTGCCATTGCACTGTGGTACCGTGATCCCACAAATGTGTCCCTCCAGCTGCTTCAGGATTCCCATCAGCCTTTGCCAGCACAGCCAACAGTGAGGAATATTGGGCGGTATCGTGCAAGAAGCACCTCAAAGTCCCCACTTTGCTCACCACTGACATACAGTATATCATTCAGACCTTGGAGAAGTTCCTTTATTTTGGGCTGCAGCTCCTCGAATCCCTCGTCCATCCATGGTTACTGGCCATAGTGCCTCCGGGATCCTGGAGCATGTAGTCTGGAAAGATTACTTTCTCAAGCTCTGCGTCAGGATCTGGCCCGTACCACCCTGGCAGCAGCAGGATCAGGACCAGCCTGAGCCAGGAGTGGCCTGGCGTTTGCCAGCTCAGGCCCTGGCCTGTGTGGCAGCTGCTGGGGCCACTCATGAAGCTCACCTGAAGGCCTGGAGGGAAGGCCTGTTGAAGGAGTGGTTCTCCCTCCCAGAACTGAGCTCAGCAACAAAGGTCTTAGGCTCTGCTGTGCTTATTGATCCTGAGCCCCTGTGTTGGTCTCTTCTCTTGCCTCTAGCATTTCTGCATCTAAACTCCAGTGTTCCTGCCCCTGCCTTGGTCCCTGCTTGTTTATGCTGGTCTCATGCATCTCAACACCTTGTTCCGGCTGCTTGCTCTGGGTCCTGCAACCTGGCTCCCAGCCCAGTGCTCCTGTTTCTGCTCGGTGATGGCCAGCAGCACAGGGAGTGTCTTTGGACGCGATCCCCTGCATGGCGGACTGGGTCCTGGTGCCCTTCTCCAGGGTGAGAGGCTGCCCAGGATATCTTGGACTTTGGCACTTTGGTCGTTATAACTTCACCATGGTGGTTATGTAATTCCTCTTCACCAACAGAGATAAAGTGGGGTGTTTTTTTGGTCATACACTCATAAAGTCCACATTGAACAGGATGATCCCAGCACACAATTTACCATCTGACTTTACCCTGATGTTGTGGGTCATTATTGTTGGGCACCCGCCAGGGATCACAATTCTGTGGGAGCCCTAGTGTGAGATCTCGGAGTGCCCTGGTCTGGATCCTCCCTCTCCTTGGTGTTGACGCCTGCTCCTCTGCCCTCGCCAGGTATGAAAGCCAGCCAGTATTTTGCAAAAGGCAAAATGCCCCCCCTTCTCATTTCATGTACAGAGAAGCCAGCCACAGTGACAACAGAATCTGATTTCACCACTGGCAACAGGCCATTGAATTCTCTGCGCTTCCAACATCTCTTTGCCCTTCAGCATATATCACTTAAAATATGCTTTGCTCAGTGATGTGGCTGGCCCTGTCAAAACACACAACCAGCCTGTAGAATAGGATTATAGGGGACAAAGCAGACACTTTCCTTCACTTGCTTTGTGTGTTCTCTCTCTCTCTTTCTCTCTTTCAGTGCATGTGTGGATTCAGACTAGATCGAGAGAGCAGGGAAATGGGCAGTGGTGATCCTGGGGCATCTTGCCTATAAAATCTGGAGTTGCCACTGGTGAAAGATGTCCCCCACCTATTGGGAGTCTTCATTCTCAGCCTTCTCAAGTCTAGACGAGACAGTGCTGTCCATGTAATTTTTATTTCCCATCTTGCTGCCCGTGAAGTTCTCTAGAGCGTGCCTCCCAAAGTACTGCTCCTCCCACAGAGCGGTACTTTGGGAGTAGCACTTTGGGAGTAAGACTCCCAGGTAACGCTGGGCAGTTCCCTCTTTTTTTTACACGAAGCTAGAACAGAACTAGGATATGCAGCCTTTAAGCTAGGCCCTTGTCCAGGTGAGTAGAAATGTAGGTGTTTCTTGGAGAGTTCTGTGGGTTTTGAGTTCAAAAACACAAATGCCATGTCCCTATGTGTTTCCTTTCACCCTTTGATTGGATCCCTGGCTTGGTTTTTAATGCAGTAAAGCAAGCATATCAACATTGTTCAAGACAAACCACGGATATCTAGGAGGGCTACCCCAAATGTGAAGAAACTGGATTTGTATAAAGACAAATATTGGCTCCACTTTACCAAAACTACTTCTGTTTCCTGATGTGTGTTTTATCCTTTGCCTTGGCTCCAGAGCTTGAAAAAAGTTACTTTTTGAACTACAAATCTTTGAATGCCCCAAGAAAGCATGGGCATGCCGTCTGGGGGATTCAGGATGCTGCAGTCCCTAAATGTAACTTTTGGATGCTGTGCCAAGATCCCACCAATGTTTGAAGTCTGCTTGGTGGAGTCGTGTGCTAGGATTTTCTGTGCTGCTGTGGTGACCGAGGGCCATGCCTGGCAGCTCCTGTTTTCCATCCTTCCTGTTATCCCCCCTCTGAAAGCCAAAGTCCATTTCAATTCCCGCAGGCGTTTGGCTGCTTAGATATTTGTGTTCTTTTTTGCACGTCTCCCTGATCTAAATCTGACGTATTATACTATCTGCTGTTTCCCATCAGCTGATGGTGCGTACGCTTAACAAAATGACTTGAGATTGTTTGTGACTTTTAAAATAGCATGTAGAAGCAGCTGTTGAGGAAGGAAGGTGGGATATGAAGGATTCTAATTAAAACCTAACATAAATATGTGTACAACCACCAGAGATTTTCGTTTTTAATGATGAGGATGCCGTTGGTACGTCTTTATCAAGAATCTCTTTCTCTCTTGCTGACGTTTCTTCATTATAACCAGAATTTATATAATGGAGCAGTGAAGGATGTGAACGGATGAGGCCCCAGGTGAATCTCCTCCGTTCACTTTTATTTACTTAAGCCATAAAAGGGACTTGTTCCAAAGGTGTGGCTATGCCCATCTGTGAACAGCAAGCCTAAACCATATTCCTGTTACACATTATATATAGATTAATAGATTAGCTATGCAGTCCTATGCAAATGTCCTTTGATTAAATGCCATTGTGTTCGTTTGGGGATTAGAGAATCTTGCAAAGGATGGCTGCCTGACAGCATCGTAAGCTTTTGTCCACTGATGAAATTCTAAGACACACAAAGGTGTGCTTCAAGAACCTTTTAAGGTACCACTCATCTTCTTTTCAGATTAAATCACTCAATGCCTTGATCATTCCCCCCACCCACCTTGAGTTGCCACTGAAATAATGCACAACAACTCCTTTGTTTGCTTGAACTATATTACTTACACGTTGCGTTTTACTTCAGGTCTACATGCATACTGTATACGTATGTAGTTATTGGATCCTGCAACAAAATGGCTAGGTGAAAACACAGCACTCCCTCTTCTAAAATACTCTGTTCCATTTCCACCACTTCTCTGGCTTTCCATCTTACCTCTCCCCCCCCCCCCACCCAGGCAAGGCCCAGTCTTGGAGCATGCTCACTCCTTACTGGGCTGCTTTGTGTTTACTTCCAATTCCCCCACCTCAATTTGTTTTGTTGTTTTTCTTCTTCTTCTATAAAACCTGGACTTCCTCAGAGCCTGCTGACACCTCTCTTGTGTGCATGCCGCCCCCCCCCCCCAAATTTTGGCTATCTAATCTCCTTCTGAGCCTCCAGGGAGAAAAGCCAGCCTAGGTGGCTTTGGGCAAACTGCACAGACCCAAGATGTCCCAAGAAGAAGGGAATGGGAAACCACTTCTAAGTAGAGCTGGACATGAACCACAAAAATAGAAAAATAGTTTGTGATGGTTCGTGGTCGGGGGCTGACCACGAACCATGAACCTTATGAATTTTTTAAAAAAGCAAGCCACAAACCAATTTGTTTTGTTTTTAAGTTCATACCTGGAGGAAGAGGAACTAACCTTTGCCTTCCCACTCCTCACCCCCCCTTCCCCCTTCCCCCTTCCCCTTGCCATCTCCCTACCTGGTCTTGCTACCACCACCTCCTTCTCAATCATCATCCTTCCAGCTGCAACAAGAAGCAAGTGGATTGCTCCCATCCAGCTCTGCATGGCCGCAGGGAACTTTGGTCCCAGTTGATCTTCCTGGTCAACTGGGACCCTGGCGCATACACAGAGACAGCAGGCCTGTCTCACAGAAGCTAGGTTGTTGTCTCTGCGCATGCCCGTGCCTGTCAGCTGATAGGCCTGCGCATGAGCAGAGGAAGTAGGCCCAGCTCTCAGAAGGAAAGCAGGGCCGCTGTCTCTGAAGATGGAGGCAGTGGTGGTGGAAGAGGAAGAGGCAGCAACACAAGGTCAGAAAGTGATGAAGGGAAGAGGAAGGGGGCAGGGGTACGGGTGGGGGTTACAGATGAACCAGGAAGTTTGTCAAATTGCTAAAAAAAAGTTTGTTTATGTTCGTTGGTTTTGACAAATCGGAAGCAACCCAAACCAACGTATTAGTGATTTTTAAATTAACATCCTGATTCGTTTTTGGGTTCTTGCCCATCTCTACTTCTGAATGTTCTTTACCTAGGAAACCCTGAACAGGGCCTTACCTCAGAGCTGCCTGGACAGCAGATGGGTATTATTATTACTAAGAACAAACACTGCAAGAAGGAATTTGCTACTATTATGCTGGGTTATTGGAATTTTTTTTTACTCTTCACATAGACAAGATGGCTGATGACTGCAGCTTTGGAGGTGCTGTGAATCCACTCCAGGCTTTGGCTTGCTCTTTACAGGAGTTATCCAAGATACTGAATCTATCTTTGGGACAGAGTTCAGCATCTTTTCCAGCTACTTTAAAGAGCAGACTAAAATTCGGAGTGGATTCACAGAATTTCTGGAGGAAGATTCACCGGCCACTCCTGCCTAGAGCCCTTTGATACCACTGAGCGACTGCTTGGGTGTCACCTTTAAAATGCATCACAACCATGGCCCACTTTATGGGAGCTGCAGAAAACCCCACATTTAAACTTGAGCACACTGTCAAGTGTGAAAACCATACAGTGGACCCTCGACTTACAGATGGCTCGACTTACAGACTTTTCGAGTTACAGACTCCTCTGGCTGCAAAATTTAGATTCGACTTGCAGCCGGAGAATCGACTTACAGACCAGAAAAAAACCAAAATGGAACAAAAATGGAATAAAAACCACTGGTTATGGGATTAATCGGTTTTCAATGCATTGTAGGTCAATGGAGATTCGACCTACAGACTTTTTGACTTGCAGCCACCATTCCAATACGGATTAATTCCTTAAGTAGAGGGTCCACTGTATCAAGTTTGCCATCATTTGGCATAGATGCAACACTTGCATAATAATAACCATACACAGTCAGGTCAATTCTAACTTACGGCAACCTTTTCCAGGTAGAGAGTACTCAGAAGTGGCTTACCACTCCCTTCTTCTTGGGGGGGGGGCATCCTGGGACTGTGCAGCTTGCCCCCAAGGCCCACCCAGACTGGCTCTTCTCCCAGGAGGCACTGTGGGGAATTGAACTCCCGTCCTCTGGCCTTGCTTAACTCACTGAGCTATCCAGTTGGCAGCACTTGCCTAGCATATTGGTTTTGCATCAAGAAAGCTAAACACACCAGTTCTGAGGCAATTCTCTCCCCGCTTCTCTCATAGTTCATCCTTGAAGGATCATGCCTGCTGTCTGTCAAAGGGTGACCCTGACTTCTCGTGAGATGAACCTGAGTAAAGCAAGGGAAGATAGTGCCTGTCTTGGCCTTACCAGGAGCGCCTGTTCGTAGCAACTTCCAGAAGATGGTGCCCTGCTGCTAGGAAACGTTTGCCGGCACAGCAGTCATTCCAGTTCTCTGGCAGAAGGTCCCGCAGAACGCTTTGTGTCTGTCAGCACATTCCTGGAAGGTCACAGCAAACGATGAATGCTCCTGTGTAGGAGCGGGAGATTTTTTTTTTTTCCACGAGTTGCATCACTCGGCTGGCCTTTTTGGCTCCGTGCACTCCATTCCTGCGGTTACAAACCTTTCCCAATTGTTATTCGGCTGTTTCCTCTGCAGGCCTTCTGTGGCCAAGGCAGGATATTCATGACTGACTGGCCCCGGGAAGATGGAGAGGTTCCAGCTACTTTCCATAGCATGGTTGCTCACTTCCCTCCTCCTCCTCCCCCTGCTTTTCCCCCCAAGGACTGAAAATATCCTGTGGTTCTTGTTAGCGCTCGCTCCGGATATGCCACCACCAAAAGCATATGCATCACCATGTGATACCCGAGGCTTTTGCTGCATAGCTAATTATGACAGGGGCTTTATTTAGAAGGAGGCGAGTCAAGCCGCCTGCCATCATCAGGCCCCGCTGGTTTACTGATCTCTGTGTCTGGATAGAAAGGCAGCGCTCCCTCAGGCTCTTCAGACGGGCCCTGCCCTGCCACTGGGCTTTGTGTGTGTTGGCAAAAGGTATCGGTTTAATGAATGGCAGCTTCACCGTCCTAGTTTAACGGACATTTCCAATGGCTCGCTTGTCACTGTAACCAGTAAATCTACAGTGTTTGTCTGACTTTGGCGGTATTACTCTTTGGGTGACCGTTCTACGATTCATCTTGCCAGCCAGGCCATATGGCCTTTTGTCTCCAGGTGGACCTCACAGAGTCTGGCCTCACCGTCTCACCTCTTCGCTCTCATTTTGAAACCACTTACTCACCAAGGGTCTACCTGCCCACCCTACTTTCCCCCCATCTTCTCAAAAAGCACTCCCTCCATAATTTCTGATAGTGGCAATGACATCATGGGCGCAATGTGTTTTAGGATGGGACACAACCCTCCGGTGATTCCCCAAGCTGTCACACGTGAAGACCTCTGCATTCTGAAAAGAGTGGGGATCTCTTTGAGTGGATCCCTCTCAAAAGGGAGCTCATTCTCCTTCCAGAAGAGCAGCCAGGGAGGGGTGCCATGTCTTGTGGGCTTCGCATTGCTTGGGTTGTCCCTTGCTGGGTCTTTCCAGTCCCTGCTCTGTTTACTGCCAGCCATGGTGGCCCTGGGATCAGATCAAACATTAATAGCAACTGCATACATGTGGCTAACCTCTGGCCTGTGGATCATTTCGGCTGGTCCGTTCATTTATGCAAGCAACACATGAAATGAACCTGGGGGTGGGGTGGGGTGGGGGAATGTTATTCCATGCAAGGCTGACCACTAAAAATTCTCTGAAGTGCTTGGTTTTTGTAGCATGGAGCGGGAGAGCATGGCAGGAAGTGAAGAGCTGGCAACAGATAATGCAGAATAGTTGTTTAAATGGAGTGTAGCGGAAGCAGGGGAGAGATTTGCGTTCCTCTGGAGTCTGAGGCCAAAGGAGTGGTTGCTGCTAAAGCGGCAGCAGCAGCAGCAGCAACAACAACAACAACAACAACATGGTAGGTCATTTCAGTAGATGCTGTCTATCAACTTTGGCCAGCTCTGAGCCGCTCTTTTATTACAAGGGTTGTCGTGGCATGCTTAAAATCCATATGAATGGACCCGTGCGTTGCTCCATAAAGGATGTGACCCGTAGTGCCAGTGGCCACCCACATGGATGGCTGCGTATATGAGCAGGATCTCAGTGGTCGAGAACTGGAGGATTTCCAAGCAAACTCGGTTGAGTGGAAAGGGGAAGTAGGCACTCTCCCTTCCCCATTCCTAAAACAAACAAACAAATCTGAGCATTTCTTTGTTTCTGCTGATGGATCTATTCTTGGTGGTCCGATCATTTACTCCAGTTAGGGTAGTGAAGTACAGTAAGCTATCCATGTTGTTCACAACTAAATGCCAGCTTTTCTGGGTCTATTCAAGGCAGTAGGAAATAATGAAAAGCATATTGTGTAACTCAAGAATGCATCTCTTTCATCAAGTGTCTTTCAAAGTTACCACTTTGTTTGCCTTCCTGACAACGTGTAAATTACTGAATGCCATTGGCAGATTGAACAGATTCCTGTTGCTCATTCAGACCACATTTTTTTCTCATTTGAAGGAATAAATAATATAGAAGGAAAAGGGACAAGGGGGGGGGAAGGTGCTGATATGATCCACCATCATTAAACCAATTGTTAGTGTGTATTATCCCTGAAAGAGCTTCCATTTCACCAGCTCATAATCTGCATCTAAAATACACATCTGACATGCCTCCCGGCCGTGCCGTGCCAAAGACGACTTGTCCAAAACCTAAGTAAAAACATATGACATATATCCTGTTTACACTTCCATGATTATACTGTAATAATTTCAGACTCTGCAAAAAAATGATGAAGCAGCCTTTCCATTTAAAAATGTTAAGCCTCAATCCACACAGATTTGTTTGTCAGTTGTTATTTACTGGCTCACTCACTACTGTGTGCAAATTCTACTGTGTGTTTCTTTGACACACTAAGAAGGCCACCCGATGGTACACAAAGCATCAGGGATCAAAGGCTAGACTTAAAAAGGTAAGGGGCATAACTTGGCCATACTGTATGGGCACTTCATGTCTATGTTTCCATCCTTGATGTTTGATAGGCTTGAGAACTGGACTGAGAACAACAAGATGAAATTTAAAAGGGTAAGTGCAGAGTTCCACTCCCTGGAAAAGACTCTGATGTTGGGAAAGTGTGAAGGCAAGAGGAGAAGGGGACGACAGAGAACGAGATGGATGGACAGTGTCATCGAAGAAACCAACATGAATTTGACACAACTCTGGGAGGCAGTGGAAGACAGGAGGGCCTGGCGTGCTCTGGTCCATGGGGTCACAAAGAGTCGGACACGACTTAACGACTAAGCAACAACAACAAGTGCAGAGTTCTACATGTGTGGGAGGGGAACCCAAATGCAGCCTTATGAGATGGGGAATACTTGGCTTAGTAATACTATAAGTGAGAAGGATCTTGGAATTGTTGTAGATCAGAAGTTGAATATGAGCCAACAGTGCAACGCAGCTGCAAAAAGAGGGCAAATGCTATTTTAGCCTCAATTGATACAAGTATAGCCTCCAAAGCATGTGAAACACTATTTTCCTTCTATTTGGCACTGGTTAGTCTTTATCATGAGTACTGTGTCCAGTTCTAGACATTGCAATTTAAGAAGGATGCCGTCAAATTGAAACAGGTACAGAGATGGGCAACAAGAATGACCAGGAGACTGGAAATCAAGTCCTATGAAGAAGGACTGAAAGAAAGCAAGTTTGTTTAGCCTTGAGAAAAGAAGACTGAAGGGAGGTACGATATCACTCTTCAAATACTTGAAAGGTTGTCATAGAGAGGAAGAGCAGGATCTGTTCTTGATCATTACAGAGCGTAGGACACATGAGAATGGCCTCAAGTTACAGGACTCCAGACTTCAGCTAAACATCAGGAAAAACTTCCTAACTGTTAGAGTAGTACAGCAATGGAGCCTATGACCTTGGAAGGCTGTGGGTGCTCCAATGCTGGAGGCATTCAAGAGAAAATTAGACAAACATCGGTCTGATATACTTTGACTTGGATTCCTGCATTGAACAAGGAATTTGTTTGTTTGTTTGTTTGTTTAAAATATTTTACTCTGCTTTTGTCCTTAAAAAGGACCCATGTCAGCTGACATCATTGAAAGGTAATAATTAAAGCTGAAAAGAATGAGTATACAAAGGTGGTTTACATCATTAAAAGACAATATTTAAAGGTAAGAACAGTAAGTATAAAGAGGCAGCTTACATCACTCAAAGGCTATATTAATGCTAAAACAATATATGCAAATATTAAAAAGAGCTAACAAATACCCCTCTGAGAGATGGTAAACAGAAGTAGTACTAAAGACCCAATCAGAGGAGTAATGCATAATTCATCTAAAAAAAACCCCACACACGTAGCCAGTTACTGAGGGAAAGCTTGCATGAAGAGAAAGGTCTTTGCCTGCTTGTAGAAGGACAGCAAAGATGGGGCCAACCTGGCTTCCAGTGGGAGGGAGTTCCAGAGTCTGGAAGCAACAACAGAGAAAGTCTTATCCTGTGTCCCTATCAGATGCACCTGTGAAGGTGGTGGGACTGAGAGAAAGGCATCACCTGATGATCTCAGCACCTGCACTGGTTCATAATGGGAAACATAGTCTTTGAGACAGCTTGGGCCCAAGTCATTTAGGGCTTTATGGGTTAAAACTAGCACTTTAAATTGTACCCAGTAACTGATTGGCAGCCAAATGGAGCTGCTTGTAATGGGATGAGCGGGTTATGTGATGTACTCTATGCTCTGATAGGCCCCTTCCAACTCCATTATTATTATATGATTGTATGGTCTTGAGAGTAAGGTTCTGCAATAGCAAGGCAGGGAAAACCATTGGCCAGAGACCCTGGTGAGCAGTTACCAGTCTGTGGGCTAACTCAAATTGTTGATCTCAGTTAGTGTATAAACACTAAATCAGCAAAATGTGATTCAACACAATACTACTTATTGTCTTATGCTTTGTTAACATGAAGTGAAGTCCAATTGTTAGTCCAAACTAAAGTTAGAACCATTGGCTGAAATCCTGTTGCTTAGTGCAGTAAATCATAACTACAGTAGGCCCATCGGATTTGGTGCATCAGCTCCTCTATCAGTTCCATTGATCCAATGGTTCTACTCTAGCTGAAACGTACTATGCTAAGCAACAGGATTCCAGCCATTGAATCCATGGGATTGGCATACGTGTTGGCTTACAAAAGCCCCTTTGATTCAATGGGTCCAACTCCAGTTTGGACTAAAAATCAGATTTAGCTCAGTGTCACTTGGATGGCCTTGAGTTATGGCGGCACTGAAAAGGGCAGTTTTGATCTTCATTTTTAAAAAGTGTCACTCTATTCCTGTTTAACACCCAGCTCAAAAGCTGATTTGGCAGCGCCTTCTTTTTGCAAGCTATTTGATCCAACCAATTTGGGACGAGGAAGCCAGCCTCGCAATCTCATGGTGCCACCTAATCAGTCTGATCTGACTATGGTGGTGACATCATCAAGAAGAGAACAATTTCACCCTGCTTGCCAGACGCCCTGAATTGTTGCCAAAATGGCAAGGGATAGATTTGTTTATGACACATCTCGCTTTTGCTTTGACTCAGCTCTGCTGAAGACCCAGCACTTTGAAGTTGATGCAGATAATAATTTTACCTGATGTTCTTCTTGCACACCGTTTCCCAACACATGCCAGGACTTCAGCCCCAGCATGGATCCGTTCAAATTATTTCCCACTGCAATATCATAAATCACTATCTCGGCAGACGTCTGGGCATTCCCTAGAAGACAAAAGGAGAAGCAGAAGCCCACACCAGTGATTTGAACTGGACTATTGCATGTGATTTGCACAGAACGTTTGATGCGCCATTCACTTTGGGTCTCAAGAGCCTTCGTCCATATCAATTGGGCAAGAGGTTGAAATCCCTCACTCGGTCAAAGAAGTGTTATCAACCTGTGTTTCGCAGTTTACATGTAATAGCAACAAATAGTTGCTTTGAAGCACTAGTCTGAGGATGAACTTCTTTTATCTTTTGTTTGTGATACACCCCCCCCCCCCAATTTCTATCTGCAGGGCATTCACAAGGCTAGATCTCATACTGGCTGCTGACCCATGAGAGTGTCAGCATATAACCCACTATAAACTCTAGTTAAGAACTGGTCTTTAATCTATAATATGAGCTGAAGAATAGATGAGTGCCACAAAGCTTAAAAGTAACTAGTTATGAGTGTTTCTTGTTACTTTGCAACTAGAACATTTAGTTTCTAGTAACTAAATATCTGGTTACTTTGAGGTACGAGTATATCACACTATGTTTGAAGCTCATTGAGGAAGAGCTTTGCTCATTTCGTTGTGTAACTGTTACTTTTAAAATTACTTTTATACTTATGAAAGCAGACATACAAAATGGTGAAGAAGGAATATTACGTGGTTTAACAACATGGGCTGTTCAAGGAACAGCAAGGCAAACAGAAGAACAGTGTGTTTCATACCATAGACCAGCAGCTTGTAGTTACTTTAATTCTATATATATTTTATTCTTTTTGAGAAATAAGAAAGTAAAGAGTTACTTTCTCACACTGTGGGTATAACTATAAATAAGACCAGTCAGAACCCAATTGTGTAAAAGTGCTGATGAAAGACTTCAGGTGTGGTCCTGGAGCAGCCAGTTCCCCCCTCACACAGTCTGTGTGTGTGTATGTATGTGTGTGTGTCGCCAAGTCAACTCTAACTTATGGTAGCCCTTCGCTGGGTTTTCATGATGGAGAGTACTCAGAAGTGGTTATCATTTCCTTCTTCCAGGGAGCGCCCTGGGGCTATGTCTGCCAGATAGTGGCTTAGGCCTTTGGCTGCGAAGCCAGAGGCTGGGAGTTCAATTCCCCACTGGACCTCTTTGAGAAGGGCTGGACTTGATGATCCATAGAGGCCCTTCCAGCTCCACAGTTTAAAGCAGGGGTGTCCAACCTTTCACCTTCCCTGGGCCACATTAGAAGATGGAAATTTGTTTTGGGCCGCACACAAATTTGGTTTGGGCCACATGGGGGGTGCACCCCTAGCCGTCCTCCACAGCCCCGCTCCAAGGGCGCTTACCGGCAGCTGCAATCTCAGACAGCAGAGACTGCCAGCTTCGACTCCGGTGGCTTTATGGGGCCAGGAGGGGGTCCACCTATTGACGGAGACGGCACAATGCAGTCATGCAGCCCCCTTGTCCCCTCCCCTCCCACTCCTTCCTTCCCTCTCCCCCCTCCCCTACCGTTGTGACATGCCCCGGCTGCATTCCGGCTGCAAGTGCTGGCAGTGTAACTTGAAACTTTGGAATTTCTTTAAAAATAAAAAATTGCACTGGACCGCATTACGAGCCGACCTGGGCCGCATGCGGCCCTCGGGCTGCAGGTTGGACAAGCCTGGTTTAAAGGTTATTATTATGATGTCAAAGGTTATGTAGCTTGCCCAAGGCTGCACAGGTTGGGATGACAGTGGAGAATTGAACTCCGAACCTCTGGCTCTGGAGATACCTAAACCTCTGAGCTATGCAATCAGTCATGCAGTCCCTACAGATCCTCAGTATCTGTTCTGAGTGGGTGAGGTAGGTGTATGGATCAAGCACTGGTTCATATTGTGCTCTTTGCTCTGATAAGGTATTGAGCTGATAACATGCTGGATGGAGGAGAGTTTATTTTCTATCACTAGCCATCCGCTTGCTGCATGTATGTTTTAAATATAACAGAAAAGCTATCATTCATTTACTTTTGAGAAAGTAAAGAAAAAGGAAACTCAATACATTCTGATCCGGGCAGGCTGCCTTGACATGGTCAGGTGTCTCAACACGCAATGTTCAGGTCTTGTCAGGTCTCTTCTGTCCACTTCAGGAGTGAGATGAGGGCTGTTTCTCTCTTCAAGGTCTCACACATTGTGAAAACTCTTTCTATACAATGCGGGCACCCTCCCCCTTTAAGCAGCCAAGGGCATGCACATGCACACACCCACCTGAAAGGCTGATTATTCACAAAGATGCAAACAGCCTCTGTGCAGCTGCTCATCTTTTAACCTGGAGGAAATGAAGAGGCTGCCACCAGCCTTTTCCTACAGCTGCACAACAAACGCAGGCTTTGCCCAAGCCCTTCCTTTCTCACCGAGAGAACTGGAGAATTCCTGGCTCTCTCCTGCCCGAGGAGAATAATTTGGTGGGTGCTTACTCTTGTGTGTGAGAGAGTCAGACAAGTGAGGATTTACACCCTGATGAAAAAGTTGTGTCCGAAGCTGTAACAACGGGCGCATCTAAGAACCCGGACCAGGGCGGTGGGGCTTGGAAACACAACTCTTAGAAAAGACTTTAGGAAGTAACAACTTTCTCATCTGTGGGTGTGCTCATACAGGGAAGGAGATTACAATTTGGACCACTTATGGAGTGGCCTCGTGCAATCTGTTTGCTGGCCATCGGACGATGCAAAGGGAAGGGTGCTCCAGCCCGACCCCTGATCCCTGCCCAAGCTGGACATTTCTGGTCGAACTGTAGGTCTTCTACTTTTTGTGGGGCAGCAGGAGTGATTTCCCCAAAAGGCAGAAGGGTCGCTTTAAGGGAGATCCCGCTCACCATCGAAGTGACCCTTTTGATGCAACCAGGTGCATGTCTGACAGCCCTCGGATTGCATCCTGAGTCTCTTGAAAGATGTTGGGATTTGAACTGCAGCCATAGCAACAGTGCTATGGTGAAATCCTGCTCTAGGCAAGCCCTCTTCCAAGGAGGAAGTAACGGGGGCACTGTGCAACTTGGCCTGTTAAAAACAGCCAGGTTCATTAAAAACACACACACACACACACACACACACACACACACACACACACACACACACACACACACACACACACACACACACACACACACACACACACACACACACACACACACACACACACACACACACACACACACACACACACACACACACACACACCCAAACAACCCAAGGATCTATATCTGCTTAAATGTTCCCAAGGGAAACTTCTTTTTCCTAACAGGCAACACATTGAACCAACTAGGGCTGATACGTTGGGGGAGGGTAATTCTTTATTAGTATTGCTATTATTTGCACATGGGGCTGTCTTGATTGATGACCTGGGTGTCAGTTCTGTAAAGTTATCTCAACCAGAATCCAGGTAGCTGAAAGCTACAGGTGATTACAGGCAAGCCATTGGCTGGCAGCCTCAGTCCTTTGGTCTGCAAGAGGGGCAGAATGATAGTCCCCTTTCGAGCACCATAACAGACATTATCTGGTGTTTTCTGGCTTCCATTAAGAGCAAACTGTAGGTGGTAAGAGACATCAGAGTGAACGGCCAATGGAGGTTATGGTAAACATTAACCTTCTTTATCCAAGTGCATGGTTTCTAAATTCTGGAAGTTGTGAATTCGTTTGTTTTTGTCTGGAGACTGATCATTGGTGGGGTGGGGGTGGGGGTTTAAAAAAAGGCTTCATTTGCAGCTGGCTATGCAGACATGGCAGTTCTGAGTGACTGTGTCTTTGGAAGAAAACATTTTATCACTTTCTAATTACAAAGCTTGAGTCTTATCTGGTTCAGTCCATGGTTTCTACCGAACTCAAATGTTAATTTTAATTTGAAGCACAATCTGCTACCATCCTTCTAATAAGTAACCGCTAACTACAAGGGGTCTTTTTGCCCATGCTGCCTGCAAAAATCAGGTGCCTCGTGGCGCAGTGGTTAAAACGCTGTACTGCAGCTAAAACTGTGCTCACGACCTGGGGTTCAAATCCCAGGTAGCCGGCTCAAGGTTGACTCAGCCTTCCATCCTTCCGAGGTCGGTAAAATGAGTACCCAGCTTGCTGGGGGGGCAATGTGTAGCCTTTATAATTAAAATTGTAAACCGCCCGGAGAGTGCTTGTAGCGCTATGGGGCGGTATATAAATCCAATAAATAAATAAATAAATAAATAAATAAATAAATAGTCCTGCATGCAGTTCACCCCACAATATAACTATTTTGACAAGATAAGGTATATACCATGCTTTGAATACCTGCAAATGGCATACAGATGTTAAGGGGCATTATTAGCCCTAGGTAGCTTGGCTCATTCTCCAGAGACATATGGAAACACTCAGCAGGGTGACCACTTGTATGCCACATGTAAGGTATAACCAAAATAAACTGCAGATTGCTTGTGGCTTGCATAAACTACCATGTACTGTACTGCATCCAGGAGAACAGGCTTTCAGACAACCATGCACCAGTGCCCCCTCAGTTATGGGCTTGTAGGGGCACAAGCCAGTCGTGAGGAAGAGAAACAACAGTGGCTGCTCCCTCATGCTCTGCGGCAATGTCTTGGCTGTGAAGACTCCTTGCTGTTAAGGAGAGCTGCCTCCAGGAACAAGCAAGCTTTCCCCTTTGCACCGTGTCATCCTCAAAGCACCTCCACCTTTTCAGGACCCTTGAACTCACTACCTCAAATTCTCTCACTTCACTACAGATTTTGGGGGGGACAAAGAGGACCTGGGATTCACCTGAGAACACAAGAAGCCTGGCTCTTCATTCGGGATATTGGTCTAGGTAGGTGGGTTTAGCGCTAATAACTCCCCTGAACCCACCTCTTTTACCTTCCGTCATACAGCATCCATCTGCCATTTCCTCTCAGTCCAAATGTGAAGGAAAGACAACACCTTGGGATGTTACAAAAATGGGTTTATTTCACTTGGACTTTCTTCCGGGGCAATCGTTTTGCCGTGTGTGATGCAGATCACTTTTCGTCTGGTTCTCAGATCGGAGGTTTAGTGGAACCGGGAACCAGCCTGAAACAGATCTGCACGTCACATGGCAGAATGAATGCCTTCGAGGAAGGCTACTTACTGACTGAGCTGTAACTCATTGGGCAGTCTTAAAGTGTAATGAGCCCATGGTTTCGTTAACACCCTGAAACATTGTCTCGCCTTCATATTTGGGTCCAGGGGACGTTTCCAGGTCTTTTTAGCTTTTGCATTTTTCTCTGGGCAAGAAACAACAACCTGAAAAAGTGTCCTTGGAGGCCATATGGTCATGTGCATAAACACAAATGACTCACAGCACAATATGCCTGCCCCTACAGCATCAATGTCCTCTGTGCACAGAGACACGTGTGCCACGCGCACAACCTGTTGTCGTCCTCCTTTTGAAGACGAGCAGGCTATCAAGCAAGCCCAAAGTCATTCTTCAGAAGGCGGTGAGTCACTTTTCTGGAGGCACTTTGAGCCTCCCAGGATGCATAAATGGTGGCAAGGACGGCAGGCATCTTGAAATCATATTGTGTCAGGGTCACAAACCGCAGCCTTACCATATGAATCAGCGGCTAACATGTAGAGTGAGTTCAGACATATTTTTTTTTGCCAAACATGTCATCTTATTTACCAGCTGTTCTGCGTTTCAGAGAACAAACTGTATTTCCTGTCCTTGATCACTGTTCACACTCGTTTCTTACGGTTTTATGTGTTAGATCATTGTGACTTCACATAAGAAGATGGAGAGGGGGAACGAGTTGGTGGTGGGCGGGGGGGGGGGGGAAAGGGAAGAAGCCCTGAGCTGAACAAAGTGAAATGACCCATTGTGCCGTTAAGAATAACCACATTTCCTAAATGATATGTTTCAGTAGCAGCATTTTTTGTTGTTGTTGGCATAGCAACTCACCGGGTCTGAACCAGATAAGCGAACATGCGTCTCCCTCTTCTCTCCAAGGTATTCACAGCAGGAAATTCCTGTTCCATCTGGTTAACTGCAAATGCACATTATTATTGATACACGGTATTGATGCCAGTTTTGATCCCACTAAATGGCGCTTGCATTAGCATTTACAGCTAGAGGAAAGAAAATGAGAATATATATAAAAATAAATGATAATGGCTCAAAACAGGCAATGACCCATCAGTGCTACTTCCACTGAAAAGATTGTCATGCAATTTAGGAATGAGAAAAAAAAATTGCTTCACTTGAACAAATGTGCCACCTGGGCTTAGCAGTCACTAAACTGCAGGGCTTGACAGACGCCCATCATTAAGGGCTAGCCACACTGAGCGCATTAGTTCGTGTTTGTCCATTATTCGGTTGTGCTGCCAGACAATCAGATAATGGTGAGAATCCTATTGGTGTTTGCATAAGAGTTACATAGCTTGTTGCAGTTAACTGCAGCTAATCGACAAGGTGCAAGGATGCATCTCAGTCATGTGTCTGACTGGCAATGTACCTGAATGCGTTACCAGGATGTGTCCCAGCATCGCATCCCTGAGCTGCACTTAGCTACAGCAAGTTACCCAGTCCTGATATGTCCATCATCACCATCACTGCAGAAGTTTGGGGACCCATTCAAATGAAATGAATATAGCCCAGATAAATGCATGACACACGATAGACCTTTGCATACACACCAGATGTATACATACAGCTCCTGAACAAACAGTGACATGCACGCCAGAGCCTGCTTTCAAGTGTTGAAAGTGTGCTTGCTCGGGTACATCTACTGAAATGGAACACAGCAGGGTGGATGTTACCTTTTACAAAACCATTCCCTTGTTCATGATTTTGGGTTACTATATATTTTATGCTTTCCCGTTAATATGTTTCTTCCCTACAGTGCTAAACACCTTATCCACATACTGACCTTCATGCGCCCAACACATCATGCTCTGTAATGTTTCCATGAAGCATGCGACTCCTCAGGCTCCAGCAAACTAACTGGCTTTGACAGGTAAATTTCCCCTTCGATATGTTTCAAACTCCCCCTATACAGGCATGTGAGTCACTCTGACAGGTTTAATTTGTCCTGAAAAATGAATGTGTTAAACTCATTAGCCATTTAGTTTGGAAAGACTGTAAACAGTAGATGGATTACTTTTCCATGTGCCTGCTCTCTAGGATCACTGTAACAAAGGTGAGAAATATTTAACCAACAAAAATCCACATTAGTCTGTGGGAAAGGAAATTAACCTTAGCCCAGTTTGCGCCTCTTGGTTTCATGTTTCTGTTACATAATTTGTTAAAATATGAAATACAGGTTGCTAATGCATTTGTTCCTGATTCAGGGATACTGTGTTTATTTTAGTTATGGCACATAACTTTTCACTAGAAGAAAAAGAAGCACGCCAGGTCTGCCATCCTATAAACATTCCTTAGGAATAACCACTACTAGTGATAATAGTATCTACTTCTGAGTAAACATGCATGAGATTGGGCTGCCCGTGACCTGATCGAATCATGCTACTTTTGATCCTGAAATAAAATATCTGATAAAACACAGCCCGAAAGGAGACACACATTTCAAAGGAAACATGGCTGTATCCATGATGTTAATACGTAATGTTGCAATTAAGACCTGGGAGGTGTACCGTAGGTAAATACCTTTATATATATACAAGGATATCTGCAAGCGGGATCTGAAGGCCTTAGGAATAGACCTCAACAGATGGGAAACCTTGACCTCTGAATGTTCAGCCTGGAGGCTGGCGTTGCATCACGGCCTCTCCCAATTTGAAGAGACCCTTGTCCAGCAGGCTGAGGCAAAGAGGCAGTCCCGAAAGCAGCAAAATGAGGAAGCTGGACAGGGGACAGACTGTATTTGTGTTCAGTGTGGAAGGGATGGTCACTCTCGAATTGGCCTCCTCAGCCACACTAGACGCTGTTCCAAGTCCTCCATACAGGGCACAATACCATAGTCTCTCGAGAGTGAAGGATGCTGTGACAACCCCAGACCTACTGGAGTATACCACCCTTTTGCTAAGCTGCCACCAACCATTCCCCATAAGGAGTCACACAGACCAGGAATGAATTTTTAACAAACAAAAGAACAAGGTTTCTTTAAATAACAAACAGGGTAAATAAAAAGATCAAGTAAATAAGATACTGTAACGTGGCGTAGTCTCAATCATATACATATAACAGTTTGGTTCACACAGAACCCTTTAAAGTAAAGCACAGACCCTGAACCTATCAGTTCTGGCTACCTATAAAGAAACCTGAACCTATCAGGTATGTACAAACTGACACACAGTTGTACTCAGTCTGACACACAGACTCCAACTCCAGCTTCTCCACACAAGCTCCACATATATATACAGTACAGCTCCTCCCCCTGATGTCCCGCCTTCCACTCCCCATAGGATGGAACTTTCCCTCCAAACCCATGACAGACAGGTACCATCAGTGCTGTATGTAACACCTCCCCTCTTTATAAGTTGTTTTGCAGGGGGAAAGCTAAAGTGCTTTTCTCCAAAAAACAACCAGGATCAAAACACACAAAAACAGTTATACAATAACACAATACCATACTTACTCATACTTACACTCTAGGTTAAACATATCAATTAGGCATTTAAACATTAACATTTACAATACATTAAGTTACCTTTATTAATACAAACCAAGCATGTTTAATAAACAAGTACATTTAACTTTTGGTCACCAAAATATACATAGTCCATAGTTTCTTCGCCGTCTTCATTCTTCGGGTCTTCTTGACAAGGCGTCAGCAACACAGTTCATTGACCCTCTGACCACCTTCACTTCAAAGTCAAAATCTTGCAGGTTTAAAGCCCACCTCATAAGTTTACTATTGTGGGTTTTCATTGTCTTTAACCACTGCAGTGGTGAGTGGTCAGTGCACAGAACAAAATGTCTTCCCCAGATGTAAGGTTTGGCCTTCTGAATCGCGTATACTATGGCCAGGCACTCCTTTTCCACGGTTGCCAAATGTCTCTCACCTTTCTGGAGTTTCCTACTCAGGTAGGACACTGGATGCTGGTCACCATTTTCATCCTCCTGGCAAAGAACTGCTCCTACCCCGCTGTTAGACGCATCGGTGTATATGATGAACTCCCGGTCGAAGTCTGGAGCACGCAGCACTGGATAATTGATGAGCGCCTCCTTCAACCTCTGGAACGCCTCCTCACAGTCGCTGGTCCACGGGATGCGGTCATCAGTCGTCTTCCGCGTAAGATCGCTCAGCGGAGTCGCTATCTCGCTAAACCTCGGGATGAACTTTCTGTAGTAGCCCACCAACCCAAGAAATGATTTGACTTTTTTCTTGGTGTTGGGTCTGGGCCAATCACGAACGGCTTCTATCTTGGCCTCTAGGGGTTTGATCACTCCTCCCCCTACTATATGACCCAAGTATTTTATTTCTGGGCTACCCAGCTGACACTTGCTGGCCTTTACTGTTAGCCCTGCTGCACTTAACCTCTGCAGCACTATCTCCAGGTGTTTCAGGTGATCTTCCCAGGTATTGCTGAAGATCCCTATATCGTCAATGTAGGCCACAGTAAAGTCACTGAGCCCTGCTAAGGTCTGGTCCATCAGCCTTTGGAATGTGGCTGGTGCATTTCTGAGACCAAAACTCAGGACTCTAAACTCATAGAGACCAAAAGGGCTGCAAAATGCGGTCTTTTCTTGATCCCTGGGATCAATCCTTAATTGCCAGTATCCCTTTACTAGGTCCAATGATGAAATGAACCGACAACCCCCTATGGTTTCAATCAGGTTGTCTAGCCTGGGCATTGGGTAGGCATCAGGAGTGGTTACGCGGTTTAATTTCCGGTAATCTACACAAAACCTAATGCTCCCATCAGGCTTGTCCACCAGGACTATCGGAGAGGACCAAGGACTAGAAGAGGGGACGATTATGTTCTCCCTAAGCATCTCGTCCACCTCCTTCCGCACCTTGTCCCTATAGGGTCCCGTTACTCGGTATGGGGATACTGCTTGCGGGGGTGCCTCCCCTGTATGGATCCGATGCATCACTCCCTTCACTATCCCTGGCTTATTTGAAAACACCTTTTGATATTTGGTGAGCAGCACTTTTAGTTCTTGCTGCTGGTCTTGGGTGAGTGCAGGACTGATCTTTACCTCATCTGGGTTGTATTTTACTTCCCCTCTACCCTCCCAGAAGGGTAATTCAGCTTCCTCACTCTCAGCTGCTTTTATAGCAAATAAAACCCTCTGTTCCCCTCTGTAGTAGGGTTTCAGGGCATTCACATGTACCACCCTCCGTGCTTGGTGTTCCTCCTGCTCTATAAGGTAGTTCAGATCCGACATCTTGGAAATGACCCTATATGGTCCTGCCCATTTGAGCTGGAGTTTGTTCTCTTTGCAGGGCCTAAGCCAAAGCACTTCCTCCCCTGGGTTAAAGTGCCTCTCCCTGGCTTTCTGGTCATACCAAGTTTTCTGTCTGACCTTCTGAGCTTGCAGGTTTTCTGCTGCTAGCTCTAGGTTTCTCTTTAGGTCATTCATTAAAGAGTCTATATATGTCACAACATCTTGTGGGTCATCCTGGGTGATCTGTTCCCAATTTTGTTTGATTAGATCAAGTGGACCTTTCACCCTTCTCCCAAACAAAAGTTCAAACGGACTGAACCCGGTACTGGCTTGTGGCACTGATCGATAAGCAAACAAAAGGGATTGCAGCTTCTGGTCCCAATTGTTTGGATTCTCTGCCAAGTAAGCCCTAATCATGCGCATCAGAGTCCCATTGAACTTCTCCGTTAACCCATTACTTTCGGGGTGATAGGCAGTGGTTTCCTTGTGTTTAATTCCACAGATTTGCCATAACCGTTTCATGAGCTTTGATGTAAACGATGTGCCCAAATCTGTGATTATTTCTGAGGCAAATCCCATCCTGGACATATACCCCACCAAGGCATCTGCCACTGTGTTAGTTTCAATGTTAGTCAAGGGTATGGCTTCAGGGTACCTCGTGGCATGGTCCACAATGGTGAGAATGAACCTGTTCCCCCTCTTTGTGGCCTTGGGCAAAGGTCCCACAATATCCACTCCTATACATTTGAACGGGGTGTCAATCACAGGCAAAGGGCACAACTTCGCTTTGGTCCTGTCACGGTTATTCCCCTGCCTCTGACACACATCACATTGTTTACAGAACTCCTTGATCTGCTTCCCTATTTCAGGCCAGTAAAAATTTTGTGTGATTCTCTGCTGTGTTTTGTTCACCCCTAAGTGCGCAGCAAACAGGTCAGAGTGCCCCCTTTGTAAGATCATGGGGCGATACTTTTCAGGTACAACTAGCTGACTTCTGATCCCATCTCCCCCTTTTGAGATCTTCATCAGGGTCTCTCTATATAAAATTCCCTTTTTCTCGCGAAATCTCGCTGGGGTTTCAGGTGTTAGCTGGGTGTCTGTCACCTTTTCAAAACACTTTTGGAGAGTGGCGTCTGCCTTTTGCTCTTGGCCAAATTTGCTGTCTGTGGTTAAGGTTTCCACCACAGCTTCGGAACTACCCTCATCTGCTTCCGCCTCGGGCCCTTCAGTACCCCCCTGAACTGTCCCCGTGGTAGCTTGTGAGCGTGTAATCACTAGCACCCGTTTCACATGTTCAGCCAGGTCATTTCCCACGAGCACGGCTGCTGGCAGAGTCGATGAAATCGCTAGCCGCCAAACTCCCCTCCAGCCTTGAAAGCTCACAGGTACCTCAGCTACTGGCAGTGAGATCACCTGCCCCTCAATCCCTGCCACCTTTAGGCTCTCATTTGGGATTATATACTCCCTAGGAATAATGTCTGGATGGCACAGGGTCACCTGGGAACAAGTATCCCTTAGCCCCCTATACTGATGGTCAAGTATTCCTACGTCCACCCCTGCGGTCTCAAACAACTGCGAATCTGTCCTCACTAGTAAGCAGCGCTTGACCTCCACAAGAGGACCATTTTCCCCAGCCTGATCAGCAGATGTATCTGTTCCAGATTGAGTAGCCATGGCAACAGGCTCCCTCAGTGGCAAGGAGCTTTGCTCTGTCTGGACACAGAACACAGCTTTTGGCTTGGTTCCACTCAAATCATGAGGCAAATTTCCCTTTAGCTGCTTCCATTTCTCACACCCTGAGATTAGATGGCCCTTTCCCTGACAGAAATAACATTTTCTGCTGTACTTGGAGTCTTTCTCCTCTGGTTTTGGTTTTCCCTCCAAAATCTGAGGTCTTTGTGGTTTCATGTCTGAGGGCTTCCCTTCACCATTATTGTTATTCCTATTTCTACTCATTATTTCCATCTTCTTCAGCTCAAACACCATTTTGTCTACTTCCAACAGTCTCTGTTTCACTTCCCTTTCAAACGCCAGTTCCCTCACCCTCAGTTCATGCAGTTGGGCTCGGAGCATTTTTCTGAGTTCTGGGGTCAGTTCTCCCGTGTTCTCATCCTGCACTGAGCCAAATTCCTCCTCAGAACCTTGGTCTACCTGTGGTTCCCTCACTTCACCCATTTCTGTCATTTGGCTTCGAGTCAAGGGCATAATCCCCCCACCCAGATCAGGCTGCCTTCAAAAGTCAAGCCTCAAAATAAAGCGACGACTTTTTTCCTTTTGCCTCAGAAACAGCCTTCTATAGATTGCTGCTGTTCCTTCAGCACTAACTTGCAACTGTTGCCAGGCAGAATCCACCCCCTCTGCTAGGCCTCTCAGCAGACAGGCTAGATCACTGTTACTTCACACAGCTTTGCCTCAGCCTTTTCCCGCCAAAACAGGTTGCCTCAGAGCTCCCTAATCTAGTCCCCAATCTGAGTGTGCACGTTCTTCCACTAGCGCACCTCCCCGTGAGGTAAGCCTAGAAGATTACCTACGCGCCCTCAGATTGTCCCTGACTAGACCCCCCCTTGCTCTGGGCACACTTGCCAAGGCTTGGCTGGACCACTGGACAACTGGACCAGTCGTATCCCACACGCTGGACACCAATCAATGTGACAACCCCAGACCTACTGGAGTATACCACCCTTTTGCTAAGCTGCCACCAACCATTCCCCATAAGGAGTCACACAGACCAGGAATGGATTTTTAACAAACAAAAGAACAAGGTTTCTTTAAATAACAAACAGGGTAAATAAAAAGATCAAGTAAATAAGATACTGTAACGTGGCGTAGTCTCAATCATATACATATAACAGTTTGGTTCACACAGAACCCTTTAAAGTAAAGCACAGACCCTGAACCTATCAGTTCTGGCTACCTATAAAGAAACCTGAACCTATCAGGTATGTACAAACTGACACACAGTTGTACTCAGTCTGACACACAGACTCCAACTCCAGCTTCTCCACACAAGCTCCACATATATATACAGTACAGCTCCTCCCCCTGATGTCCCGCCTTCCACTCCCCATAGGATGGAACTTTCCCTCCAAACCCATGACAGACAGGTACCATCAGTGCTGTATGTAACAGATGCCTACTACCAAATACCTTTAGCAAGGAGCCCAGAGGACAACAGCTCTCTGTCTCTTAAAAAAGAGCTGTCTGTCACAGGGGAGGAACCAGAGCAGTTGTTGTTGGCTTACATACTGCCCCATGGTGCTAGAGCACGCTCTGGGCGGTTTACAACATAATTATGCAAGGAACACTTTGCCCCTCAGTGAGCTGGGTACTCGTTTTACTGACATCAGAAGGATGGAAGGCTGCGTCAGCCTTGAGTGGGCCATTTGAACCCACTGGGATTGAACTCAGGTGGTGAGCAGAGGCTTGAGTGCAGTACTGCAGATTGACCACTTATCATGGGTCTTCAGTGAGCAAGAAAAGGCGGGGCTTTAGTTAACAGTGCTATCCACTTGGTGTTAGGCTGAAATGCAGCAACAAGTGTGTTTAAGACTGCAGCAAAGCAAACTGTGCTGCTTATATACCGCCCTATAGTGCTTCAAGCACTCCCTGGGCGGTTTACAAGTTAATTATGCAGGCTACATATTGCCCCCCCCCAGCGAGCTGGGTACCCATTTTACCGACTTTGGAAGGATAGAAGGCTGAGTCAACCTTGAGCCGGCTACCTGGGATTTGAACCCCAGGTCATGAGCACAGTTTTGGCTGCAGTACAGCGGTTTAACCACTGCGCCACGAGCGTGGCACGCTTGGTTATACAGAAGGTATTTTTTGAACAAAAGACCTTCCAGGATCTGGGCTGCTGCTTCCACCCACGCATGTGCTAGCCAGCTGATGGGTTGGAGCATGCTCAGTTGGAGGCTTTGGGTCAAGTCCCAAGCCCTGGGATGGGTGGGTAAAAAAGGACTTGAGGCTTGGACTCAAACCTTGGGACTCAGGACTCGGGCCCAAAGACTTGGACTCAGATGTGGGACTGGGGTCCCAAGACTTGCCGACTTCCCTGGCCCTTTTGATATCCTAGCGGTGGGTCTCTGCAGGATCACAGAGGTGGGGTGGGACTGAAAGGTTTGGACGTCTGCCTCTAGCAGATTGAAGAAACCAGCATGGCTGAATCTGGGTAAATGGACCCAGAATTTGTCATTCTGTCAGGCAGCCCAATCAGCCCAGTGGTTTCAACAGCTGCCATCATCCCCACTGGGGCTTGCATCCCACACTGCCGTATCTACAACACCCATGATCTGGATGTAGCTCTTTGAGGCCCTTCAGTACTGCCAGGACCTGTGAAAAGCCCGTTGCCAAACTGTGGCACTTTCCAACACCTCTCCCCCCCATGTCCCCGGCAAGGCCTGATCACATTGCTGCCAAGGTTTCTGAAACAGGAAGTCTAATGAGTGAAGGTGCTCGTGGCCCATCCCTTGCCCTGCTCTCAATGGAACAATAGGCCCAAGGGCCGTCCCCCTCCCCTTTCTTCTATCTGGTACTGCTACTATCTTATCAGCAGCACACATATAAAAACACCTTTGCAACGAGCCAGTGATCCCATGTCAGCTGGACGTGGGTGGAGGTGAATACCAAGGATCTAAAGCATCCCCCCCCCAATTTCTTTTGTCCCAACACCACTTGCCTTGAGAGTGGTCTCACCATCAAAGCATCTGGGGAAACACAGCACTTCACCAAGGTGCCACAGTACAAGAGGCAACAAAAGTAGTAGTAGTAGTAGTAGTAGTAGTAGTAGTAGTAGTAGTAGTAGTAGTAGTAGTAGTAGTAGTAGTAGTAGTAGTATCCTGCTATGGTAGTTTAATTTTTTCACCTCTGACAGTAAAATGCAATAACAAAGTAAACAACAACAAAAAATAGTGGTTTTAAAACAGACTCCACAAAATGACTGTCTCTGATTGTGGCCTCTTGAGTTGGGCCAATTGAATTGGGCACTCTGTCAGTCTATAGGAATCTATGAAAACCGTGGCTGGGCATCTGTGGGTGCATAACCATCAAGCCTTTGGCTTGCTTCCAGCAACTTGCCCATGTTCTTCACCTGGTGGCCTAGTGGTTCTGAAGCCCTCTGCCTTTGAGCCTTAGCCATTGCTCCAAGTTCAGCTTATGCAATTCATCAGAGTGAGGGACATTTTTCTAGTGCATTGATGGTCAATGGCAAGGATGGGCAGAATCCTGTTGGCTTTTTATGTGTATGCAAGAGGAATCATGGAAGGTGGTGTGGCCAATTGGAGCTAATTGATGAGCTGGGCCTACTGAGTGCCAGCTGAATGTGCAACCAGCTGCATGAGCAGACATGCAACCTGCAGGTGGCCAGCCCCTCATTAATTAGCAAAACAACTTCTGCAATACCTCTTATGCTGGTGTAAAAACCCAATAAGATTCTGGCCAGTGAAAGGCTTGGTTTGTACTTTAAGTGCTACAATGGCTTGTGTACTGACTAGGGAAAAAAACTATTATAGAGATAGCTTCCCATGGAGGAGAGAGACCTTTGTGTAAAGTAGCTCTGATGATCGTTCATGTTAAAGTTGACCGTGCCAGCCAAATTCCAGCAAGTCCCTTAATGGGACTTGCTAATTTTAAGTGGATGCATACAAATAAAGAATGGCAGTAGTATTGACCCTGGCACTAAATTTTCCTGCTCTGTTGGAAAAATTTGTGAAGTGTCAGATTTGCATATTGACCAAACAACTAAGAGTCAATGAATATTGGACTTGTATAAATGGCTCTGTTGAAATCTGAATGAGTTATAGAAATGGTTATATCTCACTGAACATGGTTTGTAATTTATGAGAGACAAAGAATCTTGAGACATCTCCATTCATTTTCTGTCACACTTGATTGGTGTTAGTTGAGATACAGAATGTATTCAATTGACGGCGTTCTGTGAAGTGACTACTGGCACAAATATTGATACATTTCCGAAGGTATGGACCTTTCTGAAGACTTCTGGAACGGAAGAAGGGAATAATAAAAGTCTGTCTCTCATAAATTGGAATCAACTTGGCATTATAAAAATATTTGAAAATATGAAACACAGTAACAGACAAAATAATAAAAACATTGACTGGTATTAGATAACAGATACAAGATGATGATGATGATGATGATGATGATGATGATGATGATGATGATGATCTTACCTCTTGGTTCTGCTGCATGACGTTGCTCCTGGATACTGTGTAGAATGTATATATACATTTAGCAATTTTAGAGGCTACAAAAGCTACGGTTTGGGATTATATTCCCACAATTTCTTAACCTGCATCTCCAGTTGGCCATGTTAGCTGGAACTTTCTGGAACCAGTAGTCCCCAAGAGTAATGATTACAAATCCTGATTCTGCTTAATCCAGGAATGAGTAACAGGAAAAGGGTGTGTGTGGGGTGTTTGTTATGGAAACTTTAAAATGCATTCTGTTCAAGATTTCCTGTGCACTAGGGGAGCAACATTTGAAGAGTTTATTACAAGCGTAAGTCAAGATAAATAGTGGATCTCCATGCAATAAAGAATGGAAAAATACATTTCCTTCTCCAGAAAGCTCTTGTGCAGAAAAATGTTCCCATATGGGAATGATTTCCTAGATGTTTCTGGAATATGAAACAAACGACAGGGAGAACCTTTTGGTACTTGAGACAGAATAAAATGTGTCATTCAGGTAGTACTGAATAACTGGTACTCTGCTTGAGCAGTGAGTGAAGACGGGCATGAGGGTGGGGCTGGGTTTTTTTTTATACCTCATATCTTATAATCTATATTTTAGTCCTGGTGGAGAGACAAGGAAGAGAGGGAAATGATTTGCATGTGCTGAGTGCTAACAGTTCCACAAAGCACCGCAGAAGAAATAAAACTGACAGGTCCCTGATGGAATGGCTTACAGTCTTGGACACATGACATTGAAAACCAAGCAGAAGCTCAGTGGCAGGGCTTTGCACAGAATTGGTGCCAGGTTCAATCCTGGCATCTTTAGGCGGGGCTGGGAAAGAGGCCTGGCCGGGGAGTAGCTGCCAGTCCATGCAGGACAGGACACTGAAATCCTCAGTTGTCCTCATCTTCACAGGACAGGGTGAGGAACTGGCTATTGTCAAAAGAGCACGGTTTTTAGTGACACTTTCAACAGGAGAAAAGAAGAGGACGTTGTTGTTGTTTTGGAGGAGGGGTGCAAAGTAAGGAAAATTGCACAATGTAACATTTTAGTACACTTCACACTTTGACACAAGGTGATTAACTGGTGAAAAAAGGAGTCAGGATTAACCACTTCTTACCCAAACACAAACAGGGCTGCTTTTCAACAAGTGTGAATGGTAGTGGGCACAAGAGGGTATCCTGATCTTGACAGCTGCCATTTGTGTCGCCAACATTCAAGCTGCCCTTTGCCATGTAGCTTGGTGTCCTTTTTCCTGCTGGCAGGATGGGCATGATATTGTGCAGCATTTCCTGGCATTTTGAATCATGGTTTATCCCACATTCATAAACCAGAGGGTGGCTTTTTTTTTTTTAAGAATTGAATTACCCATCCTATAGTTGCGGGTGTGAGACAGGAGGCGAGAGTGGTATCCCTCTTGCTGGAGTGCTATCCCTCCTCCATACAGCAGAGAAGGGACTGCTTGTCTTTCCCTCACAAAGGCTCATGTCGCATTTTCCTCTCGCTGCCACCAGTGGATTACCTCAATCCACCATATAAATGACGTTTGTCTGAACACTTGTCTTGTGAACAGAAACAGAACTTATTTATTGAAGTGAAGCAGATTGAATAATAACAGAAGTTCTTCAGATACACATCCAGTAATACATAAACAAATCATCGACAGTTCTCTCAGTACATACTTCTTTTCTCTTGCTATATCATTACCACCTTCTCTACCTATTTTCCTAACCAGCCCTATCTCTCTCAGTATCTGTTCCCTCTCTCTCTGACTAACCAGCCCTATCTGACTCCTCCTTCTCCCGCCAAGCCTCATGTAACTGCTGACTCCGCCTCCCCAGTCCTCTCATAGGTTCATGAAAATCAGCTTATGAATATGAGTGGCATGAGTGACGTGGGCGATCGTCACAGGGGGGTATATGAGACAGGAGGTGAGAGTGGTACCCCTCTCGCTGGAGTGCCGTCCCTCCTCCATACAGCAGAGATGGAGGTACAAACCCAGCCTGTCTCATCCCCCAAAAGAACAGAGCAGCAAGGGACAGAAACAGAGGAGATAGAAGGAGGAATACAAAAGCTAATTGAAGGGACTCAGGGAAAAAACCGGTAGGAATGGAATGAAAGAAGCCTGCATAATTAAATTGTAAACAAGAGTGCTTGTAGTGCTGTGGGGCGGTATATAAGTCCAATAAATAAATAAATAAATAAATAAATAAATAAATAAATAAATAAATAAATAAATAAATAAATAAATAAATAAATAAATAAATAAATAAATAAAGAAGAGGGTGGAGATAGAGGCAGGGACAGCTGATATAAAGAGGAGGGAAGAGCAGTTGCTGCCAGGTTGGGAGTGGGTCTGGATGGAGGATCCATAGACCAGAGCATGGGAAAGACTGAGAGTGCCTAAGGAGGAGGCCGGCTATAGAAAAAGAAGGGGGATCCCACCATGATGACCATCTTATTGGGGAGAGGGAGAGGCCAGGGAGTGGAGGAGAAAGTTGTGAGAAGAGAAGGAGAGAGTAGAAAGAGAGAGGCTAGAATGGAGGGTGAACGAAATGAGGAGGAAGAGGTATAGAGAGGATCCTGGAAGACCCTCACACCCGAAGGATGTCCCATGTAGATTGATGGCTGGGACGACAACACTGTGCCCCTGCTGGAAGGTGAAGCGGGACAGACAGTGAACCTGAACTTCTTGGCGGATTGGCCGGGTCCATGGAACTAAGGAACCCATTCCTGGACAACGAATGGAAGCCCCTTACTGACCCGTTGTCAGAAGGAGGAAGACATTGGAACCATTTCGTTGACACTGGTTATTTGCTGAATACACCAATAAATATCACACCCGTTTCTAAACAACAAAAATCTCCTGATTCCTTTGCACAAAGGGAGGAGCCTAAAGTTGAACCCTCACAGATTGCAGGATTCTATTAACATTGGACTTTGATAGTTGTTCCCCTCCCTGGCAATGCTGTCACATTGAGAGATGATGTATAGCCAGAAAATGAAATGCTTTCTGAGTGGGAGGGTAGCACAGTAGGTGGTCGGAGCTCGGCTGCTCTTGAGGGCCTCATCCCTTCAGAGACCAGGAGAAATAACCAATGATTTCAGCCTTGGCAAGAAGAACACAGCAGCATTCAGAACCATGGAAGCCTGAAAGAAAAAGGAGCAAACCTTCCCCCTTTGACACTGTGAGGGAAAATAGCCACTGCAGCTCTTTTCTGTGGAAAAGGAACTGGTGTGTATGTGTGTTTGTGTGGAATGGAAGGAAAGAGTTAATTTTACAAGTCTCGAAGAATTATTTTTAAGGACAGATTAATTTGACAGATTTCCTGTGCCTACTGAACTGTTGAATCTATTTGCTTTCCTCACCAGATAATAAAATATTGGATATTAAAGTTGCCTAAATTAGAACATGTGTGATGATTCTGAAATGATGTCAATATTTACTTCATTTGCTGAATGAAACAATGCCTTCCATATGGAATGGGGCGAGGTTGTGGAGAGCTGCTCCGATTTAATGATTATTTTAGAGTAATGCAGGGTCTGCTGCTTGAGGAAAATGTGTCCAAAAGGCATCAGAGCTGACAGGAATAGGTCTGTTGTATTCATCTCTGATTGTCAAGGCAATATAATCTGACAGGAGATGTTAAGCAGGTATATCCTTTTGGCACCTACAGTGAGCGACCAAAAGGTTATTGCGTAGCAAAGTATTTTATTTTTAAAGAAAATGGCTATTTTACCACATAAAATGGCACACATTCTTACACCAAATAAGAAACATATGCATCTACAAGACCAGCAGGGTAGGTACATCCTCAAAATATATAAATGAAAACAAATATAATGTTAATACATGCTTCCGTTTCAGCTGGCCCCAGGCTAGTCACCTAATGACATTATGGTTTCCTGTTCTAATACTGCCAATTAAAATCTGTTGTTTCCCCCCCCCCCCCCGAGCTCATCTCAACTAGGGATGTAAATCTTTGCTTTTCTTGTTCTCATATGCAAGACCGAGAAACTGCACAATTTTAATTCATGCCAGCAGAATGATGAGGTTTTCTGTTGAGTTCTCACCTTTGCGAGAACGATTTTTGTGCAAAATGTACCAATTGCACAAAACTGTGATAAAGGCTACTGATTCACATGGCCTGTTAAACTCATCAGATTGTTTCCTTGTCCCTTTTTAATTAAAAATAAACCCCCTCCTTCTCTCTCTCTCTCTCTCTCTGTGTGTGTGTGTGTGTGTGTGTGTGTGAGGGAGAGAGACAGAGTATGTTTTGTTTCACTAGTTTTACACAGAGACATTTTGGACAAATCATGGGAATCACAACAATTTCCCTGCCCAAAGGATTCTTGTCTTATTGTTCAGAGTAAAAGATTTCTCAAGGGTTGGTGATTTTTCAACAGGCTGTCTCCTTGAGAATGGTAATTTGGTGAGCATTTTTCACATTCCTAATATCAAGACAATTTCATGACACTGCACCCCCCCCTCCAGAATTCCCTTCTGTAAGTGCAATGGCTTGAGCCCTAGGAGTCTGTCCCTCCCTGGGTTCTACTGCCATCTTTCTCACCTCCCTTGGCATCTCTAGGTTGGCATTGTCAGGACGACGTTCAGGCTGACCTCTGTGCTTACCCTCTTAGTGCCCTTCGTATGTGTATCTATGTCCTTCTTCGCCCATATGATAAGAGACTCATTCAAACAGGAGACACACTTCCAGACGACTGCATCCCTTGTCCTGGATCGGTAGTTGAACTGTAGGTGGGTCAGTGGAAAGGGAAAGGCTTGATCGTTGCTTGGAGCTGCAAGTCTACAAGAGAGTGATGAATCACGGACAGCCATTGCCCCCTGTCCTGCTATGCTATAACCTTCTTGCCCCACAAGCACAGTCTCCCTGTGGTGTGAGGAGTTGATGTTGGCAGCTGAGACTATAGGCATGATGGCCAAAGGCTGCTCAACGAACAGGACCCTGGATGCATATTTTTTGTTTGGGAGGGGCAGCTTGCATTCATGTCTCCTTGGGTTCCACACTTAAAACATAGCCCTGCTGCCTAGCCTGGGCTGGCAGTTAGGAGACTGGGTTAAGGGACCAGGAATTTGCCTGTGGCTGGCTTGATATGTAAGGGAGTTCCTCCCTGCATAGTAGGGTTTTTTGGTGTTATTAAGTTCTGGGCGTGGCCTTGAGTGTCTCTCTCCCCGTCCCCCCGCTCCCAAAGCTTCTGCTTGCACTGGGCCTCCCCACAGCTTCAGCTGTAGTGCAGAAAAACATTCAAGTTGAAAAGCAGCCCACAAATTATAGAAAAGCTATATTCAGATTTGCAGGAGAGGGTTAATCTGGACATGTGAAGAAAAGAAGCTGGAAAAAAAAGAAGCCGCACAACCCATTTATTGTTGTTCTCTGAATGTGGAGCATGATGGTCTGAAGACCAGAGCATCCTCTACATGGGAAGCCTTTCCCTACTGATGGAAACCCTGATTTTGTTGGTTCTAGCCCCCTCCCAGGAACAACACACACACACCATAACTGGAGTAAAAATGGCCACAACTTTATTAATTACAGCAACAATTAACCTGGCCAAGCATTGGGTTGGATCCTGCTCATGCCCCCCCCCCCCAAAAGTTACCCACTGTCTCCACAGGACCCTTCTTGTCAAACCTCTTGGAATGGCAGCTTTTGTGGAGCTACCTGGATGAATGCCACTCCATGGCTCCTCACCTACCAGGGGCAGGGGCAACTGTCCCACCTGAGGCGGGACAGCTGAGCACCCCCCCCTCCGCAGCACCCATTTAGGGTTTCTATACTGTGCATGACCTGCAGGCCCTCGCCTGCTGTCCCGTGACCATTGTGATCCACGCCAGTGTCCAACTGAGTTGGGACAACAGAGAAGTGAACCTAACACTTAAATAGTGCAACCAGGGAACTTGTGTAAGAAACTGCAAACCGTATAACTAGTGAGGACAGGCTGGGGTGTGGGGGGAAGGTGCTCGGAAGGAACTGGGGCTCGGCAGGGCCCCAGCTCCTCCTCTTGAATCCTGCCGGCAGACCGGTCCAGAGGCCATGCCTCTTCTGGTCTTCCGGCCACTCCCGGCCCTCCCTGCTCCCCTCCCTGTTGCGAGGGCCGATCAACTTCCTGCTGGCCTCAACCATGGGGCCGCCACCATTATGCAGCCTCCAAACCCGGAGTGGGGTTGGCCTCTGCACGGGCAACAACACAGGAAGTGGATGAGTCCGCCTTCCTGTCTTTTTTCTGGTTCTGGATTGCACAGAGAGCCTTCGTGCCTGTCAAGAGTGTTCCCTTGCAGACGGTTCTTCTCCGCCTGAAAAGAGTGACATGGGACAGGGCAAGCTCCCCTGCTCCCTTTCCTCCTTGCGTTCAACTTGATCTTCTCCTGAGGGCCTGAATACGGCCATAGCAATGCTCATTCTTTTGCTACTGAATGCAGACTTACCACAGAGGCCCAGGAAGCTGTCTTAATGCTACAGCAGGCTGTTTGCCCCTGGGATTGAGATTGCACTGAAATAACAGTCTTCCTCCAATATTTTGACTGCAGACAGGGCAAGGTATTCAAAAGACAGTAGGAAGTTTTTTTGCTTTCTTTCTTTTTTTAAATGCAAAAATGGTGCTTCAGCTGCCAGTTCACATTTATCCATAAGCAGGAGCTAGGCACCTAAGTGCTAATTTTATTTTATGACATCCTCTTCATTATAGGAAATAAAATGCCACATGTGGGTGGCAGGATAGACAGATAGCAGGCTATATACTGTATCTCCCACACTGTTATGCTTGTGCGTAGCACATGAAAACACATGCACAGTTATTTTTCAAAGTTCAAAACTCTTGAGTGTTTCAGAACCTGCTTTAACCTCTAGATTTTGAAGCAATTATAAAGTGAGGCAGAGCATTTCCTATCTTCAGCATAAATGCCTCGATAATTCATATGTTAGGGTTGATGTCATTAACAGCATGCTTAATTAGGTAAGTGATAATACTTTTATGGAAATGTACTCAGTTAAGAATCACTTACTTGGTAGGAAAATTAATACTGCAACTTTGATGAGAAATTTGGGGGTGACATATTCCGATAGCAAACTCAAACGCAATCTTTGTATGCAAATATAAGTTATTAATTTTAGTGGCCATGCACAAGTTCAAACGAAAAGAAAAATGGTTCTCCAAATGAAGCAATTTGATAGCCATTAGTCTCAATAAATTACTACTTTATACTTTAATTGTTCAAGAACACATCATGGACTCATTATTTAATTACATAAGAGACTCCACTTATCTCCTTTAATTTGAAGAGCTGCAACAAGCATATATAGCTCAAGTACTGTGTTTCCCTGAAAATAAGACAGGGTCTTATATTAATTTTTGCTCCAAAAATGCATTGGGGCTTTTTTTCAGGGAATGTTTTGTTTTTTTCATGTACAACAATCTACATTTATGCAAATACAGTCATGTCATCTTCTGGCTACTGCACAGTGGTGGGGGCATCAGACCTATTTGGTGGCTTAGTTCCTTCATTTAAGGCCACTCGACACCCCACGTATCTTGTCACTTTTCCCCATGTGGTTCCTTTATGGGCTTATATAGTATGGCGATGGTGAATATATACATGATCAACCCCTTATTGGTGGAGTGTTAACTCCTATCATCTCTCAGTATATGGCTTTAAATCATTTGAATCAGACAGATGATAGGATAGAGGTATTTTAATAGACAAAGTTGGGGAGAAGCAGAGAAGCTCATTCTATTAAGTGTTATGTACTTCAAACGTGTGTTCAAGCTGTAGCTTCCCTTGAACTTTCTTACATACACAAGAAGCCCTGGTCGATTTTTGCTCTTTTCCTTCTTTCCTTCCTTCCTTCTTTCCTTCCTCCCCTAACATCTCCTATCCATGATAATCAGAGCACAAGGACCAATTAAGCACAGCAGGGGCCCAACAGAAAGTAAGCGGCAGCTGTTGCAGCAGAGAGTAAATTTAAATCAAGTGACAGCTTATGGGACGTTCTTAGCTTGATACTGGCAATTGAAAATGCATCAAGTGTATTGGGGACTGTGAGAGCATGTTGATCTGCAGTAGCCGTGGCAATTATTTTCGATGTGAGATTAATGCCAGAAATACCGGGAAGTTGTCTTTAGAACCTCAGAAGGAGCCTTTCCATAACAAGAACAACAAGGGGGGCCCGTGATTCCCGACTATCAAAGTCTAGCGATGTTTTCTTGGACTGAAATCCCATCTATTGGAAAAGCATTTTCTTCCAGGCTGATCTGCTTCTGCTGGCTGATCGGTTCTTCAGTCCTTAAGCCATTCTGATGCTTCTACCGTGAGCCATTAAAACTTCCCAGCATGTTTTCTGAGGCCTAGGTTTGCTAGGTCTCAGGGCATGGGCTTGGAGTCTCTGGAAATGTGTCATCTTAAGAACCTGGGAGAATTGGTTTGGACGCAGTCCAACCTCATTGTGCAAGGCCACAGTATCCAAAGGTAGAAAACTCTACGATGAGATCTGATTTCCCGTAGGAGAGGAAGAAGAAAGAAGAGGAAGAAGAAAGAAGAGGGAGAAAGAGGGGAAGTAGAAGTGGGTTGAAGAGTGGAAGAAAAATGGAGATTGAAACTCAGCCCACAAAAGCTGTATTTTGCAAGCTATGCTTCTGAGAAAAAGGGAAAAGCAAGAACCTTTTCACTCTCGTCTCTCCGGTGAATGTGGATTATGACTTGTCTTATGTCAGACCCCAGAGGCTGCAGCAAATGCTTTTCAGTGGTTAAAAACATGATTCCCCCCCCCCCATGAAGAACTCTAAAACAGTGGGGGTTTTTTGGGGGGGGGGGGACTGAAACACAGAGTGCCTGGCTTTCCCTTTTGTCTGCCAGAACCAATGATGCAAAGGCGAACAACAATAGACAGGGGAGAAGGTCTAATCCTGTTATCCTCACACAATGTAACAGCTACATAATAATCTTCAGAACTGGTGGATGGAGGAAATTGGAAGAAGGGGTGGAGAAGCAATTTGTAAAATCGTTGCCATGTGCTCTCGTTCCCTCTGTTTGCTTCAACGATGTGCTTTATTCACCAAGCCCATTAGAACTGCAGTGGCAATCAGAAGGTGGAAATGGTTTCCATCTATCATCCTGAGTCTAACAAGGAAAGGAAGCAGACCATTTTAGTTACAGTGCATTAATGCTCATTACTCCCCTAATGAAGATTTGTGTTGCTTTTTCAAGAACCTTGAAGCTAATTTGTAACTTATTTGCTGCCATCCCAATCATTCCAGAGCTTGCTTTCTCTTGTTTTCTGCTCATTGAGGTCTGGCCACACATGTGGCCCCTGCAAGATGGGCCAAAAGAGCCATGTGTGTACGCCCTGGTCGTACTGTGTTTTGCCGTGCTGGCCTACGTGAGCATAATCACGCACACTCCCCTGTTCTCTACGCAGTAAGAAAGAGTGTGGCTCCGTCATTGGCCCCAATGAACCAGGCGAACAGGCGGGATGTGGCGCACCTACAGTGGTTGTGGGGCCACCACTGTTAGCTTCTGCAGCCAACCTCACCTCACAGAAAGGTCACCACCTGGCTGGTTCTCTGCCAGCTTGGTTTCAAGAGAGCCTATTTCCGAGGGTGTGCATGGAGCCAAGGTCTCATCATTAGAATGTAGCTGTGCTGTGGTTTAAGTTGCCTTTTTGGCTCTCCTCTCCCAAGGAGACCTGCAGAACCAGGTATTGTTGAAATTGTCAACCGAGAGCCTGTCAGACTGTAAAATATAGTTGCATATAATGGCTAAGACCCTCATGGAAAAGCAGCTTCTCCAACTCCTTCCTGTCTTTCTTTGGGGTGTGCAAGAGATGGCTCTACCCACTGCCTCCCCTTCCTCCATATGAATGTTTCTGTACACAGTGACAGGGATTGTGGCACGCACACCATGCGTGTGTACATGAGTGGGTAGGCAGCATTTCACTTTCCACCTGAGGTGGCAGCAGAGCAGGGGATAGCCCTGGCAGCCAGCAGCCTCACAACTACGTCACACTTGCTAGCCATTTCCAAAGGAATGCTGATCTTCTGTACAGATGATATTTCTGGGAGTGGCAAACAGGAACAAAGACATGCCTAAAGCTGATTTTCTGGCTGGGTTCTCCATTTCCTTTAACTCTTCAGCTTAATGTTGGTGATCAATACAGGTGATGCTTCTCTTTCGCATCTGATGACAGTGTGTCCAAGTAGTGTCTCCGTTTTCTGTTTGGTCGTTACTGGAAACGTCTCATAGATGGCTAAAGTCCTGTTGCTTAGCATAGTACATGGCAACGAGCATAGGTCTACAGAATCAGTGGAACTTACGAAGGAGATGACTCACCGAATCTCCACTGATTCTATGGGGCTACTCTTGCTGTAACTGATAACACTAAGGAACAGAATATCAGGTGATATATAATTGTTAGCATATAAATGTTATGAGAAAAATCATTTATATTTGCAGCTGAGCATGCTCTTTTAAAGTACAGTATATTCCTATCGCTTGAATGATAGTCAGCATGATTAGGTCCTCCATGCCCTCAATGGAATTAAAAGACTCGTACTCTGAAGGAAAGTAGCCACCATTCATTATTCAGTGTTCAGAAGATCTGAGTGTTCTACGTTTTAAAAATGTTCTACAAATGCCACCTTCAAATGTACATTCTAAGCCATTTCTTATCATTTAAATAGCCCCTGCCTCCCCCTGCTCTTCCCCACTCTTTCTCTCTCTGGTTAGTCACATTAAAAAAACTTTTTTAAAAAACTCTCCTTTCCAGCTCAAGAATCATCATTCTGCAGGATTAGCTCGAAGCTCAAATCTTCTGTTTTTCAATCATCAGTGTTATTCTTCCTTCTGAGACAAGAGTATTATTGTGTCTAAGATTTCACAAACCAAGCAGAAATATTATTAAAAGAATCTGAACAGAATCAAGTTGTTGTATTTATAACTTGCTAAGGAATGAAAACCAAATTCTAAGGTTCCTCTGTATTGCTTTTAATAAAACATGTGGCTGAATGTGATCTTGGATTCTGATGTTTCAAGCCATTCTGAAATGTTTAAGTTCATTGCTTGTTTTCCTTTGCTGAGTTTGATGATGTGTACCATATCCCATGCTCTTGATGTAGGGTTATTGGGCCTTTTTTTTTTTTGGTAACATCTGAAACGGATCACTACTGTGGCTTTTTCTAAGGACATGTAACCATTTCTTTTGTTCCTATAGGGCAGTAACCCAATGCCCAGTTGCTGGGAACACATCTCTATAGACCTAGTCAAGCTTAATACTGAGTAGTGTTGAGCTGTATGTTACCTGAATACAGTGGACCCTCGACTTACACGGGACTCCACTTATGAAATTTTCGAGCTACGGACTTCTCCGGCCACAAAATTTCCCTTCGACTTGTGGCTGGAGAATCGACCTACGGACCAGAAGGGGGAGGTGGGGAAAGCACCAAATTCAAATCTGGCACTTTCCCCGCCTCCCCCTTCCAGTCGGTAGGCCAGCGAGCGTGCCTCCGGATGCCTTCCAGGCCTTCTCCGCCGCCATGGGAGGCATCTTGGAGGTTCCCCCCGCCGCTGATCGTGCTTCGGAGGCACTATCGGTGGTGGCAGGGGACCTCTGAGATGCCTCCCATGGTGGCGGAGAAGGCATCCGGAGGTCCCTCTCCCTCCTTTCTTCCCCGCCGGAGCCTTGCCTTTCCTCAGCTCGCCTGGCTGCCTCTTTGGAACTTTCCGTTCGCCTTGCTGCCAACTTTTCTCTGGCGCAGCTTGGCGGCAGCTTCGCCTCCTCCTCCTCCCTCGGCTCCTCAAGGTTGCAGTAGCCGCCACTGCGATGGTGGTGGAGGAGAGGTGAGACACCGCCGGAAGGGCGCCATGGCACTGTGTGGGCAGATGCGGCTGGGAGCAGGACTGTGATTTGAACGTGGGACCCAGGCAGTGGTGGTGGTGGCGGGTTGTTTTGCCACTATCAGCGGCTGCCACTAGAACAAGGCAAGGCGGCCGTCGCTGCAGTGAAGCGGATGGACGGGAAGTCCCTGCTTCTCTTCATCCTCCTCTAGCTGCACCTGGAGATCCCGCACGACTCTCCCCCTCCCCGCTTTGTCTTTTTCTGCGGTGCTATGAGGAGGTGAGTGGATCTCCCTGCCTGATCAAGAGCTCACCTTTGCTTGCCGCCTCCCGATTTGGCAGCCTCCCTCCTCATCTGGGGGGCTGAAGTCTACCCCCCTGGAAGCTCCAGAGGGGGACCTCTGGATGCCTTCCAGGGCTTCTCTGCCACCATGGGAGGCCTCTTGGAGGTCCCCCCTGCCGCCGATCGTGCCGGTTACAGATTACAGGGTTTTCAATGCATTCCTATTGGAAATGGACCCTTGACCTACGGACTTTTTGACCTGTGGCCACCGTTCCAATATGGATTAATTCCGTAAATCGAGGGTCTACTGTAAAGTGGTGCCTCGCATAGCGAGGTTAATCCGTTCCAGATTAACCCTCGCTATGTGAAAACTTCACTGAACGGGGCAGGAAAAGCCATTGGAACGCATTAAACATTGTTTAATGCGTTCCAAAAGGCTCCTTTACTCACTGTTCAGCGATGTTCCAGGATGGCCGGCAGCCATTTTCGCGCCCTCCCCTCACTTAACGAGGGCGCGAAAACGCTGCGTGCGGCCATTTTGGGGCTTCCGGCGGCCATTTTGGACCCGCCGAACAGCTGATCAGCGGGTTGCAAAGTGAAGGTCGGTAAGCGAACCATTTACCGACCTTCGCTATGCGAGTTTCGCCCTATCTAAAGCTCGTTGAGCAATCGCATTAGCGATCCCAAAAAAGGGATCACTATGCGATTTCGTTGTTGTACGGTGTGCTTGTTAAGCAAGGCACCACTGTATATAGAACTAAGCCACATGCCTTATGTATGGTTTGATATAACAAAAACATCAAGAGTGGCACAAAAATTGAAGAAGTGCATCCTAGATGCCCTAACATCTACTTACACAAGTGGGGAGCAAGTACAACAGACAACATTATATTTTCAAACTTGGATCAGTCTATTAACCAATCAAATCCGTTTCCCCCAACAATCCCAAGCACTTTATTAGGTTCTTAGGTATTCAGCGTTACAAAGCAAATAACTTATTGTGGCCTCTTCCAGGTTGGACTTGTTATTGCATGCTGCTTCACTCCTTTTTCTCCTCTTAAATCCTGTCAGAGTGCATTGGGTCATAATTTAGTTATTTGTTTACAATATTTTAACTCTTCCTTTCTCCTTAAAAAGGACCCATGCTGGCTTACATAATTTAAAAGACAATATTTTAAAACTAAAAACAGTAATTATACAAATATTAAAAAGAATTAAACAAACATATTAAAACAGTAAATAAAATTAGTGGTCCCTCGACTTATGAACTTACAAGCATTTTGAGTTACAACCAGCTCTGGCCGCAAAATTTTGCTTCTACTTGCGACCACAGCTTCCACTTATGAACAGAAAAAGGCAGTGATAAAAGGCGGGAAATTCAAATTTCTAACTGTAGGTGTCAACGAGGCTGCTTCTTTGTAGCTTTTTCGCCCCAGCAGTTAGAGATTATAGGACACTTCGGAGGCTTGGGACTGCCTCCTTCTGTTTCTGAGAGCATGTGTGTGTGTTTGCAGGGAAGCTTTGGGCTGCCTTGTAAGGTAAAGTGCTGTTTTCTGCTTTTAAAAAACTGTTCTGGGTGTTTTTGCAGCATGGTTTGGAGCTGGGGAGGTTTATGTTTCTGTGCTGTGATGGGTCTTGGGGGATTTGTTTGCTTTTTGGTTTTTTCCCCCATTTCCAATGGGTCCTTGGGGGGTTTGTTTGCTTTTTAGTCCCCCCCACTTCCGATTTTGCACAATCTGCTTGATTGCTTTTTGCTTTCTCTTGTTTGCATTTGCAATGGGTCTTGCATGGTTGATTGCTTTTTGGTTTGTTTTCTTTGCATTAGGTCTTCCATGCTTGATTGCTTTTGCTTTCTCTTGTTTGCATTTGCAATGGGTCTTGCATGGTTGATTGCTTTTCTCTCCCCCCTCCCCCCAGCTGGAAGGGATTAATTGTGTTTCCGAATGGTCTTGCAGTGATTTTTGTGGGTTTTTAAATTATTTTTTCCTTCGGTCGGAACGGATTAATTGCATTCCAATGCATTCCAATGGGAAATGGTGCTTCAACTTGCGACCATTTAGACTTACACCCATCTTCCTAACCAATTAAGTTTGTATGTCGAGGCACCACTGTACTAAAAATGCATTTAAAAGACACAAGGCACAATAATCCATTACAAAATAACCACAACTGGTCACTAAGGGAAGGCCTGCCTGGAGAGAAAGGTCTTTGCCTTCTTGCAGAAAGACAACAAGGATGGAGCCAGCCTGGCCTCCAGTGGGAGGGAGTTCTAGAGTCTAGGCCAATGATAGCGGACCTATGGCATGTGTGCCACAGGTGGCATGTGAAGCCCTTTCTTCTGGCACGCGACAAAACTTTTGAAGTGGCTGCAGCTGGGATTCCCCCTTTCTCTTCCTGTTCTGGGTCCTTTAACTTCCTGTCCATCCCCATGATTCCCCTTTAACTTCCTGTCCGTCCCCATGAGTCCCCCTTTAACTTCCTGTCCGTCCCCATGATTCCCCCTGAAACTGCCACTGGTTTGCCTCCAGTGGTCTAGGTGCTGTGACAGAGAAATTATGAACAAGAGATATAGTGAAACACACAATTAAAACCACAGCATGGTATAGCCACAATTATGTGCAAGTTCCAAAATGTTACAAAAAGCAAACATATGATGCTATGAAAAGACTGCAAATTTTAAAAACAGTTTAAAACATACACATATGAAAAGCTGTCAAAATGTCCATCATCCTGCAATAAAAACCCAGCTGTCCAGTTCAGCTGTTTAAAGCTTGTTCTAAAAAAAAAAGGTAGGTGTGTTTGTGTTGACAGCTGCCTGAAAGATAGCAGGGTGTGGGCCAACCTGGCCTCTCAGGGGAGGGCATTTCACAGCTTGGGAGCAGCCACTAGAAGGGCTCTCTCTGGCATCCTCACCAAAGGTGTATGTAAGAATGATGAGCCTGAGGGAAGGGACTCTGTTGAAAGCCTTAAAAGCTGAGAGGGTTCGTAGGATGCGGTATGTTAGCCTGGATCCACCCTGTACAGAGCTTTATATGTTATAACGAGCTGTCTGAACTGGACATGGAAATGGACTGGCAGCTGGGGGGAGGCGTTATAGGCTTCCTGTAATTCACACAGGTCAGCTGTCTCACAGCATTTTACTTTGGATGTCCAGGTTCAAACCTGAATCCAGAACAGTCCCCAAGATGTGGATCTGATTTGTTTTCAGGCACAGTGTAACCCCATTTGTACAGAAACAATCTGTGTTCCTTGATCTGCCATTTGACAGTCCAGATGCCCCTCTTCTTGCTTGGATTAATCTTCAGTTTGTTTACCCTCATTGAGTCCATTATTGGCATCAAACACTGGCCTACAAGAAAGGGGTTTCCCTGGAGTTAAATGGAAAAGAGAGGTTGAGTTGAGTATCATTTCTGAGTGGGTTTATTGAATAGCCTGTGGGACAGAACGTGACATGGAGGGACTCCACAGGACAACATTTGGGAGTGGAAGAGGATTCCACCACCTTCTGAGTTTGCCCCTAGTTCTGACTGAGCAGGGTGTCAAGGATAATTTCCACACTGAGGCAGAACAAGGCCTATAATAATTAGCAGCCATATTTGACAGGTGTGCAAAATGCTGAATCATGCAGAATGTGTATTAAATGAAGTAGTGTCTGGGGTGATGCAATGTACTCACTGATTGGCTATATGTAAATTGTGCATCTGTATAACTGTGTGGACATGTGGAGAAGATGTAGGATCTCTTCTGATTAATGTCATGCTGTCATGCTGCCGGTTTGTACTGCCAAAAACTTCTGTACATATTGTAAATATCCTTGGTGTTGGAAGAAGCTGTCTTTGTGCCTGGACTGGGACAAAACTCTGCCAATTTACTCCAACATGGGCTTGCATTGCAAAGCTCCGAGGAACAGCTGCATTTTTCAGCAGGGCAAGTGAAGGCATCTGGAGGCCTGGAAGAGAGAAGATCTGTCAGTTTCACGCCCTCCAGCATTTAAGTACTTTGAGTGCTAAGTGCACACATTTTGTTAAATTCTTCAAAACTGATTTGAAATGAAAGTCTTTACCATTCTAACCAGCTAAACTCAGGAGCTAAAGCTAAAGAAGGCCCTGTTGTACCTCTTTATGAGATGTTGAAGATGAGACAAAAAAACTCTCAGTGGAAAAAAAAAAGGCAGTCAGCCACAATCTAGTTAGATCGAGAGAAAAAAAAATGAACATGCAGAATTTTAAGTACAGAGTATCTGTGGACGAATCTGCTGGTTTGGGTTTTGTCCAGATTATTATTATTATTATGTTTTAAAAAGAAGAATCAAGTTGTTAACATTCTGAATGCAAAGAAACTTGCAAAGGCTGGCAAATTAATTAGCAAAATTAACTGAAGAAAAATCCTTGCCCAGCTCTGTCTAGGGATTCCTTGTTCAAGTTTTACTTGTTCTCAAACAGTTAACGTTGAGTGACCAAAGAATGACTGAGAGACTCCATCTTGGTTGCTGTATGAAACCAGCAAGCAAGCAAGCAGACATGTTTGGGGGGCACTCAGGGAAAGCAGTGGGAGGAAAAGAAGGAGAACACCCATTGTACGAGTAGACGCATGCCCCCATGAGACACTGGAGGAAGGCGATATACGGCTGAAATCCTGTTGACCTAAGTTACTCTGTGAAAGGCGGATGATGTGATGAGCAGTGGTGATTTTTAGTAAGTTTCCAGCTTCTCCCCTGAAAGTCCCAAGGTTCCCGTGTAATCATTTTCATTACACGGGGGCAGGAAGGGACAATCTTTAATGACTGGAAATCAGTGTTGCCAGTAAAGTCATTCTGACAAAGGTGATTTTTGGTTATTAAAGACTTCCCTCTCGGATCCTGCAGCTCCCAGCAACTGTGTAATAGCAAGAGGATTACGTAGGACACCTAGGAGCTTTAGGGGAGAAATCAGACATTTTTAATGTCTGAAAAATGGGTGCTGCTGATGTCATCAGCTTTATGCAGCGGAGGTTACAGCAATAGGATTTCAGCCTAGATCTAGGATATGAATTTCATGCTGAATTACTCACTGGTCTTCAGATTTTGCTGTCAGGATATGAACTGTGTTAACATGGATGCACCTGGAAATACTTAAGTCTTTCTTCTTCTTCTTCTTCTTCTTCTTCTTCTTCTTCTTCTTCTTCTTCTTCTTCTTCTTCTTCTTCTTCTTCTTCTTCTTCTTCTTCTTCTTCTTCTTCTTCTTCTTCTTCTTCTTCTTCTTCCTGCTTATAGTTGCCCACCTCCACTCTCCCATATTGCAGGCTACTGGGAGGCACCGAAATGGAAGAACAGGAAACTACGTGGAAAGGCTGGAGATTTCAGCTGCCACTGTTACTTAGGAGCTGTTTGCTCAGAATCACATTAAAGGACAGTATTGGCTCCGGCAGATGGATGACTCACGGTGTACTTGTTTTTCATGGCCACATTTCATGCAGTGTCACTTCACTCGTTTGTATCAGTTCACTTGCTGTGAGCCTTGTGGGCACGTTCTCAGTTGCCATGAAGATGAGACGCACAGCAGGCAAATGGCGGAACATTCCCTGGCTCGCCCAGGCAGCCGGGTGAATTAGATCCTGCAGCAGGTCATTAGGCAAACAAACATCCTCCTCTCTCCCTGGGGAAGGAAGGAAGGAAGGAAGGAAGGAAGGAAGGAAGGAAGGAAGGAAGGAAGGGAGGGAGGGAGGGAGGAAGGAAGGAAGGAAGGAAGGAAGGAAGGAAGGAAGGAAGGAAGGAAGGAAGGAAGGAAGGAAGGAAGGAAGGAAGGAAGGAAGGAAGGAAGGAAGGAAGGAAGGAAGGAAGGAAGGAAGGAAGGAAAGCAATAGACGGCCCAAACTAGTATAATAAACTTTTGGGATTGAGTTTCCCAGAAAGGTTGCCTGATGCAAGGAGGCATCAAGGAAGGGAAAAGGAATATGGCAGAAATATTTATGCACATTTCCCTCCTCTTTTCTAGGAAACTAGAATCAATGCAACACTCTCTTTTTTTGGGGGGGGGGTTGTTTTTAAATACTAAGCAGTGTGAATTGAGTATTTCCAGCAAATGTGCATGCTCCAGTAGTACAGTGCCTTATTATGGAAACGGTTGTTCTGTTGTGAAAAATCCATTCGCACTTGCCATATATCCACAGCCACTTAACAAGGCAACCCTACTTCCTCCTCTTAGGCGGAAGTACTGACACGTACCCTTCCTGAGCATTGCCCCCTTAACTGGCTGGGTGATAGGTATTTATTACACAATGTGCTATGTATATCTATATGTGCTATGTTTTTGCCTACCTCAGCAATTTGTATTTGCAATACCATTACTGGAACATCCTCTGAATCACACACCTCAGGGACTTTGAATGGTTCATAGGGCTGAGACAGGTCTTTTCTTCAGTCTAGCCTGCATCCCTTGTAGGATAACCACTGTGGTTGAGTTAGAAATGTACAGTACTTCATGAAGTGATGCAGGGCCAGAGCAAGGTCTTTGCTGGTCTCAAGTCATGCCATTTTACCCCTATTGTAATTTGGGTCTGCAGCATGAGGAAGAGTGCGGCTAAGTGGGAGATAAGCCTTCGGATTAACTGGCATTTACTGGCAGAGTGCAGGACAGAGTGCTGCTCTTAGGCTACTGCACAGAAATAATCATTTTAGAGACACATACAGTACTTTGCTACAGCAAGAAGAAAACTTCTTGCTGTATAAGGTGATCTATTTAGGATTGTGCAGGAGGGAAAAAAGAGGTCATACATAACCAAGCTAGTTTCCATGCATAGGATGTTGGCTGGCAGCTATTTTCTGCCCTTCCAAAAGTCAGAGGAGGAAGAACCCAGAAGTGGCACCTTAGGAAAATGAAGCAAGAAGCACGTGAGGGTCGCATTCTCTGGGAGATAGAAAACCACGCCTGGCAATTGAATTGTCCAGATCACATGCTTTATGTGCTGTTTGGTGTCTTATTCTAAGAGTGAGCAATCACAATGGGTAGCATTACAAATTGTAGTAACTGATCATTGGGCACACCTATAAGCTGCCAGCCTTCACTCCCAGTTCCCTGAATTTGCTGTGCCTGAGGAAATAGGAAATAACCCTAACTCTGATCTTAAAATGGCAGTTTTACACACACACACACACACACACACACACACACACACACACACACACACACACACACACACACACACACACACACACACACACATTTAATGCAGTAATATTCCATACAGTTTGCAAGCGTCTCTATGTGTGTCTCTGCTTTTCCTTCAGAACTCTTAGTCTTGTTCAACAAGGTGAGATGATAAAAGCTACAAAAAAAGCATTCTTCAGATAGCAAAAGACAGAAAAGAAGTAGTGGTTCAGCTACTCAACCGCGGATGGAACAACGATAACGGATGGCAAAGAAGAGGCAGAAGTGCTCAGTTTTTACTTTACCGTAGTCTTTTCCCAAAAGATTATCTATGATCTTCCAGGCAAATGGGAAGCATTGGGGGGGGGGCAGGAGAGAGTGATAAGTAAAGAGTCAAGGAATACTTATTACTTTGAACAAGTTCAAATCTCCAAGGCCAAATGAACTGCATCCAAGAATATTAAAAGAATTGGCTGAAGAACTCTCAGAACCACTATTATTTTCTTGAATCGTGGAAGATGGGTGAAGTGACAGATGGTTGGAAGAGGGCTAAAGCTGCAGAAAAGAGAATGAAATTTATCAGGGGAAAGTGCAAAGTTAGGCTTGAGAACCGGGCTGAGAACAACAAAATTATATTTAAAAGGACAAGTGCAGATGTATTCTCGAAGGCTTTCACAACCAGGGATCCAATGGTTGTTGTAGGTTTTTCAGGCTGTTTGGTTGTGTTCTGAAGATTTTTCTTCCTAACGTTTCACCAGTCTCTGTAGCTGACATCTTCAGAGGACATGAGCTAGAACTCTGTGTTCTGGTGAAGTTTGTGGGATAGTTGAGTATTTGTAGCTGTGGGATCAGCTTTTGTTCTTTTCAGGAGATTGGGTGATCATTGTGATCAGGCAGTTTTTTGTTTTGTTTTGGGTGTATTGTTGTGATGAGGGGGAGATGATCTGTCACTGTGACTGATGGGTGGCATTAGCTAGTATTTTGTGTGCATTGATCGCTGGTCCTTGTGGCTGTCTAGAGTTCACTGACCTTTTTGCAGGCTGTATTTTTCAGTGCTGGGAGCCAGGCCTTGTTGAGTTTTAGATTTTCTTCTTTTTTGTTGGAGCTCTGCTGGTGTTAGAGATTTCAATCACTTTCCTGTGTAGTCTAACAAAGGGGTCCCCAACCCCCGGTCCGCGACCTGGTGCCAGTCTGGACCATGCCGCGGAGACAGATCTCCGGCCCCCCTGCACCGCATGGCCCACCATCCACATGCATGGGAGCCCCTTACCTCTGCGCATGCACGTGAGCATGCCCCTCTCCTCCACAAGTGCGCCCCGCCTCTGTGCATGTGCACAAGGACACTCCACCCCTTCATGCATGCGTGTGAATGCACCCCTCTCCTCCATGAGCACTCTCTGCCCCTCTGCGAGTGCACCCCACCCACCTGTGAGTGGGGGGGGCAGCCCCCTGCTCATGGAACCCACCCCCCAACCAGTCCACAAGCCATGTAATAATGGGCTCAAGTTACAGGAAGCCAGATTTCAGCTGAATATCAGGAAAAACTTCTTAACTATTAGAGCATTTACCTCAGGAAAGATGGGTGCTCCAATAGTGGCGGCATTCAAGAGAAAATTAGACAAACACCTTTGGATATATTTTGACTTGGATTCCTGCATTGAGCATGGGGTTGGACTCGATGGCCCTATAAGCCCCTTTAACTCCATGATTCTATGGAATCTGAAAGGAAAGAGAAGGTGGCAGACACTGTGTAGAGAACAGTGTATGGGAAAGAGCTCCTCAAATTTGCCATGTTCCTACGGAGTGTAGGGAGATACAATATTGCTTTTCTTTGCTAGGGGGAAGCAGTAAGTCCAACTCAGCATGCATAACTAGCGACCATGATGAATAGCACAAAGCAAATGAACAAAAGATTGCTTGGCTGAGCAATTCTAGAATCTGCTGGTTGGAAATGGAAGAAATGAAGGCATGGCAGAGGCAAGCAACATCTAGAACCAGGACAGTCTGAAACAAGCTGGGAAGCAGAAACACCATATCCCAAATGCAGAGAATTAAAATTGCTAGTGTGATAGGCAGGCTCCAGATATGAGAAGAAGGTGGAAGGAGGAACCTGAGGTAAGGATGCAAATGTCAAAGAAAGAAAAGGGGGGGCAGAGGAAGAATGTTTTGTGGAACACAGGGGTAGCCCCACAGGTATATCTGACAGAGGGTTGTCCATTTTTTTTCTTGAATGCCTCCAGTTCTGGAGCACTCACCACTTCCCAAGGTACAGTAATTGGTTCTGTTGTTGTACCACTCTAACAGTTAAGAATCCCCCCCCTGATATCCAGCCTAAATCTGGCTTCCTGTAGCTTGCGCCCATTATTATGTGTCCTGCACTTTGGGATGATCAAGAACAGATCTTCCCTCTCCTCTGTATGACTAGCTTCCAAGTATTTGCTTTGAAGAGAGTGTGGTTGCATTAGCCCAAAATTTTGGAGTGGGTCCCCTCCCCCCTGCAGTTCCGGTCATAAGGCCCTTGCGCTGGGGCAGAAACTGTGAGCCTCATTCACACAAATTGCTTGTTTGTCAGAAAATGATAGCAAATATTGAGAAAATGTACATTGGTGCCTCGCAAGACAAATGCCTCGCAGGAAAAAAAAAACTCGCAAGACAAATGGTTTTGGCAATGGAAGGGGGGGTTGATAACTTGCAAGACAAATGTTCCTATGGCCATGTTTTGCAAGACAAATGTTTTTCGTTTTTTGTTCCTGCCTCATGTTTGCTGATTTTTAAATGTTTTTCTTTGATGTTTAAAAAGTTAAAAAATTTTGATTGAAATTTTTAAAATCATCTGTACAATATGTATGGCTTTAAAGAGCACTTAATAAACCCTTTGTAAACCAAATTTGACTTTGTTCTGACTTTTTTGCCCATCGGAATGCATTAATTAGATTTCAATGCATTCCTATGGGAAAACACGTTTCGCAAGACGAATTTTTCGCAAGACGACATTAACTGCGAAATGAATTAAATTCATCTTGTGAGGCACCACTGTAACTATCCAGCAAATATCTGTGACTGTATCCAGAGTTGCTAAATAGCTGCAAAAGCAATTTAGAATTGATTTGGACTTATTACAAAAATTAATCACGTATGAAAATACATCTTTCTTCGCCTACGATAATGAAGAATGAAGCCACAAACAATTGTGCTGAGGTTTCTTTTCTTTTCTTGCATTTGACGTACTTACAAGCAGCCTATCTGAACATCAAGTTAACATTATGTTAACTCCTACACGAGTCTACTATATACAGTACATGTTAACATAAACTCCAACTCTGCTGGATGTTTGTAGTCTTTAAAATATAATGATCTGAAACATTAGCTTTGAACCATATGGCTGGACTGATATTTTGGTTACGCTTTTAGGGAGACATCTTATAGCACATTGCATTAATAATAAAACTGAAGCGCTGAAATCCTGGCATCCAGAATGGGAACTGAGCCTGTTTGAAAGGTTGCAAACTTTAATTAAACAAGTTTGAAACGGAAGGCGGTTGAAGGTGGTGGACCTGAAATGCATTAAGATGACATAATGTTCTTTTGCAGAGCTTTCACTGATGTGTTTTACAAGACAGTTTTTCAATGGCAATGGAAAATAGAATTAAATACACTGATGGAATATGACTCATGCAGAAATGCAAGCTTCAACAGAGTTTGGACATCTGAGAATTATATTCCTCTAAATGAATTACTTGGAAGTAGATATGCAAGAAACCTGTGCATCCTTTCCCTTACATAGCCCAGCGGCATGCATGACGGGCCTCTAAAATGCACCAGAAGCTCTGCATGTGGCGAAGCTCTTTCATCTGATAAGGTGGAGAATGTGCCATTCATAAGAAGAGAATAAGGAATTCCCTGGAGAGACACAGGGTTGATGGTGGTCAGCTTAATATTGAGTGGACAGTCCATTTGGGGGATTCTTTCTGAGAACAATGAGACTGCAAGAATTGAGGCTTGGGGCTGAAGACTATCTTGGGAACTCAACTATATTTATGCAGTGAGGCTTTCCCACCCCTTTGCTGCACCCAAGAAGCTGTTTTTGGGAGGTGGGAAGGTAGAACAGCATGACTGCGGAATGAGGAGGTTACTGTGGGAATGGGGAAGCAAAGGAAACAGGAGTGGGACCATTGCACTCTCGTGAGAACACCTTTGCATCTAAAGCAATCATCAAACTGCCCGTTTGGAATACTGAGGGTGGGTTGATAATTGATGAGGATTTTAGAGTTTTCAGAAATTCTACAGAAAGACAGAAGGGGTGTGTTTGTGTGTGTGTGTGTGTGTGTGTGTGTTTGTGTGTGTGTGTGTGTGTGTTGTGTGTGTGTGTGTGTGTGTGTGTGAGACAGAGAGAGAAAGAAAGAGAGAGATAAAGGAAAGTATTCCTTTTTTTTTAAACAAAATTCCACGTAACTGCAGAGTTTCAGTTCATTTAGTGAAACTGCTTGACAGTAGAGATCTCAAACAGGAATAGCAAAAATCTTCTCATGAACATAAGGATTTTGCTGTCACAAGAGAGATGGTAATTTTGCCAATTCAGATGGCTTTGAAATCACCTTGAATGAGTTTGTTTGTTTCTTTGTCAACAACCAGCTTCCTTTCTGTGCTCGATCTTTCTCTCTGTGTGCATACCCACGCGCATGCACACATGTGCTTAACTGTAAAAACAGAACACTGTTAGTTTTGCACAGAGATCTTTCATGAACATTGTAGAAGATTTGAAGAGGGAAATTTGCTTCCTGTTCTGGTCATACTCTGGGGTGACAACCCGTACTTCAGAATCCTCAACCCGTACTTCAGAATCCTCAACAGGCTTTCCTGCGGTGTTGAAATGGTCTGTCTCCATCTAAATCTCACCAATAGCAATATATCCTTAAATATCCTTAAATATCTCACTTACCTTGAAAGTCCTATTAGGGTCACTATAAGTCTGTTCCAATGGAACAGACTTGATGGTAACATCAACATGTAAGTTTGCATCCGTACAAAATGCCATCACAGAACTTTCTGTTGTCGCTGGCTAGCAAGAGGCTTCACCTTATACAGAGGCTTGAGATTTTGTTAGGCCCTGGGCATAGTTTCTCACACAAAATCTCGTGTCCAGTTAGCATTGCTCGCTGTCCAGATTTTCTTGGGGAAACTAGCATATTGTTACTCTGAAACAATTTGAATTCCAAACAATTTGCACTCCCAAGCCAACTACACCAGAGCACAGAGTGCTGTCCTCTGAAGATGCTGGCCACGGAGACTGGTGAAACGTTAAGAAGAACAACCTTCAGAACACGGCCAAAGAGCCCGAAAAACCCACAACAACAATTTGAATTCCATTCTGGCTAGCAAATAGTTTTTGATTTTTATACTTCACAGAGAGTTGTCATAAGTTGGAATTAGAGATGGGCAAGAATCACTGTTCTGCAATTCTGTATCTGATGACGTGGACTTGTCCATGGAAGCTCACATTAAAAAAATATAAAAGTCAGTTTTTAAGGTGCCATCACGTTTTTCTCTTTTCTCACTTTTTAATTTTATTTTGTTTTCACCTGTAATGCTTGCACAGACTTAACACGTCTACTCCTTTGACAACTACTAAAATGAAAGAGGATGCTCTGAGGAGGAGGTGGCCTGCTATAACAAAGCCTCTCCATGCAACCGGGAACCCCGGTTATTCTGGCTCTCCAGTCATGTCCAATAACTCCTCGTATAGTAGAAGCTTTCCTTCTTCAGGCAGCCCTTCTCCCTACAAAGGGCCAGAATTCTGTGTCTGGTCGTGCCTTCAAACTAACCTCTTTCTGAATGCTTGCATGGGATTATGGAGAAGGAGAACGGCCACCACTGTGCAATGACATATCAGGGATCAACAGCAGTGTACCCCCTACTAAAATGGCGGTACCTCAGCTGTCACTCAAGAATCCTGACCTTTGATGCCACTCCGGCATTCCAGAGCATCCCACACCTTTCCAGAGTAGCTTGCCGGAAGGTACAAATGATTCTGCCCCTGTAAAGCTATGAACAGCCCCCGGGATCCTGCCTGTTTTGACGAAGAGAAAAAATACGTATATCAAAAACAAGGAAGTGAATGATGGCCATGCAGCAGATTCACAAAATCAGTTTGCTGTTTCAAGGACAATACTAGTGAACACATCCCTCAAGTCGAAAGACGTCCGCAGCATCTTGGTTCAGAAACTTCCCAGAATATTGCTGCCAATCTTCCACTCATTATTTATTTACAGACTGCATCTAACCCCTGGACTTTATGATCAAAAATCTTTTCAAGGGTGAAATGAAGGTATTATGCTGACATCATTGTGCAGAAGCTGAAACTCAGGCGAGCAAAAATCAATACTCAACTTCACATGTTGTCTCAAAAGTTCTACTCGTATCCTCCTAACCCATTTGCTCAACATCTTTCTCTAGTTGTACATTTTGATCTATATTTAGAGTTGTATTATTTTTGTAACATTATTTTATTGTGACATCTCTGTCAGTCTTAAAATCTTAGAACTCCAGAGCTGGAAGGGACTCTACAGATGTCAATAAGGCACTGTGGGGATTCAAACTCCCGACCTCTGGCTCTGCAGCCAGAGACCTAAACCACTGGGCCATCTAATATGATGGCAACAGATAACTGGTTGTTGAGCTGCTTACAGTGGGGTCTTGACTTGAGAACTTAATCCGTATTGGAAGACGGTTCTCAAGTCAAAAAGTCTGTAAGTCAAGTCTCCATTGACCTACAGTGCATTGAAAACCGATTAATTCCGTAATAGGCCGTTTTTGTTCCATTTTGGTTTTTTTCTGATCTGTAAGTCAAATCTCAGTCTGCAAGTCAAACCTAAATTTTGTGGCCAGAGAAGTCTATAACTCAAAAAGTCTGTAAGTCAAGCAGTCTGTAAGTCAAGGGTCCACTGTATTTAATTTGATTTTCATTAAAAGATGGTCTCTATCTATTGGTACTCTTACTGCTTCAACTGTAATAATGACACTAATATAATTATAGTTGTTGCTATTGTTGTTGTTACTACAGTGGTGCCTTGACTTACAAACTTAATCCATCCCTGAAGATGTTCGTAAGTCAAAATGTTTGTAAGTCAAATCAGCATTTCCCATAGGAATGCACTGAAACCCGATTAATCCGTTCCAGCTGTTTTTTGTTCTTATGTCAAGACTTGATTTGTAAGTCGAAACATTAGTTCCCATAGGAACTATTGCAAAGCCGGTTAATCCCACCTCTACCACTAGGCGGAGAATTTTTCTTGTTTTAACCTCAGATGACCTTAGGTTAAAAAAAGTACAAGAAAGGAGGGAAGGAGGGAGGGAACAATGGGGAAAGGAAGGAAGGAAGGAAGGAAGGAAGGAAGGAAGGAAGGAAGGAAGGAAGGAAGGAAGGAAGGAAGGAAGGAAGGAAGGAAGGAAGGAAGGAAGGAAGAAAGAAAGAAAGAAAGAAAGAAAGAAAGAAAGAAAGAAAGAAAGAAAGAAAGAAAGAAAGAAAGAAAGAAAGAAAGAAAGAAGGTCATCACTGGGGCACACAGACCCCTCAGACAAAGATACACAGAGAAAACAATGGGGGAGGAGGCTGGAGTCTAAACTCCATTTTAGAGGCAACAGTTTTCTGATTTTAAAACCACAAGACTAAAATGCATTTTAGAGGCCAACAGCCAGGCAGACCTTTGCAAACAGTTTTCTGATTTTAAAACCAACAGCTAGCGCAGAAATATAACCCCCCAGACACCTAGCCCAACCCAAAGCTGCAAAACCCCATGTACAGTAAATACAGTGCACTCACCCAGAACAGGCAATCTCTCTGTTTTAAAAAAGAAAGTAAAAAAATAAAAAAAAATACAATCTGTACAGTACAGTACCAGGCAGTAGGCAGTCTGAAGTCTCTCTAACCACTGGGGCGAGTGAGGCAGCAGACAAACAGCCTCTTCTGAACTGAAAGTTCAAATTTCCCGCCTTCCCTGCTTTTTCCCCCCGTTCGTAAGTCAAAGCTCCGTTCGCAAGTCAAAACAAAATTTTGTGAATGGAGCTGTTCGTAACTCAAAATATTTGTAGGTTTGGACGTTTGTAAGTCAAGGCACCACTGTATTATAATTCAAGAAAGACTGCTAGGGGTGCAGAATAGTTTCTTGTTCCAATTGCTGTTCTATAATCTATCTTTGGTCTCCTTTTCTCCTGCATCACAACTAAAATCTTCTCTAACCTTGAGCCACTGAGAAGCTTATCAGCAAAAAGCATGCATGGACTGAAAATGCACGTTTGAAATCTTTCTGGGACAAATGTCTAGTTACAGCACAGCTTGCCATTGTATGAATATATTGATTGTACTTCTGAATATATACTTGGGTGCTGAGAACGTGGTGAAGCAACATTTTCAGATGCCATGTGGAAAATTAGGTTGCTGCTTCTTGCTTCTTCTTTACTCCCAGTTAGTGGCAGCAAGGAAAATAAAAGTGATTCTTTTTTTTAAACAAAACTGTATTTCAGCAGCTCATCAAGAACATATTATACAAGAATGGCTATTTATGCAGGAGGTAAACCAGAAAGAGAGCAGCTTTGCTCCACCATATGTGATTGATTTAAAACTGGCTTCCCAGTCATGCAAATATGGAGAGAGATAAAGTCAACTAAAAATACTCCATGTAGGACATGGAATTATAGCAGATCCACAGTGAGCCAAGGGATTTAAAACAGGACCTGGTGCCAGCTTAGGACATTTTGCACCTGAAGCAAAAAGTTTCAAAATGCCACACACGTCCACATCCGCACACAGAATGAAGAGAAGCTAACGTAAAAAAAAAATAAAATAAAAATCAGGCAAAACCAAAAGAAAAATTTAAAAACGAAGAAGACAAAAGCATTGTGGCACCTTAAAGACTAAGTGCTGTATTTCCACTTCCTCAGACATAAGGCAGACGGGGGAAAAAATAATGCTGGAACAAAAATAATGTTTTGTCCCTTGAGAAAAAAAAAAAAAAAGGTCGGAAGCTGTAAAATGACTGTTTACAGTGGTGGAATCTACTGCCCAAAGCAGCTGGGCCGTGTTCATTCTTTGCAATGCTGAGACCAGTTGGAATGTATGCTCACATTTGCAAAAGGATGATGCTTTCCCAGCATCCTCTCTGTTTCCCTAAATGTTGGTCTGGAGTATTTTACTTGCAGCCCCTGAAGCCAGTGGCCACATTCACAGAGCCTGGTTTGGGGCTGCATATGGACACCCCTCTAGTGGCCCAGATGTCTGAAGGCTTTCCCTGACCCCTTTTCCCTCCAAGAAAGAAAGAAAGAAAGAAAGAAAGAAAGAAAGAAAGAAAGAAAGAAAGAAAGAAAGAAAGAAAGAAAGAAAGAAAGAAAGAAAGAAAGAAAGAAAGAGAATTTTTCAGGACTTTAAAAAGTGCAGGCAGAATTAAATGGCTTTTAAAAACAGGGTGCACCTGGAGGCTTATGGAGATGTGACTGTCCATTTCCATGTTAAAATATATGTACAGTATATATGTTTGCCAGTGATGGAGGCATCTAGGTGATCCTGCAGGTTATGGCATGGAATCATGTCTGCAAAGGGGAGGGGCTGGGTAGGCTGCATGCAGCCCATGAGTCACCCCATTTCCACCCTTGATTTTGTCCATACAAGCTTAAACACAGCCATGAGGACACGGACATCAGGGCCGCTTCTACCGTTCGGCAGAGTGAGGTGGCTGCTGTTATGTGGCCGATGCTAGTGGATCACAGTGACTTAGTGAAGCACTGGAGAATCAAACATGCTCTCAGAGTGTCACATCCTTATTGGGAGAAAGGTGGCCTATAAATAAAACAAACAAGTAAATCCTGTTTGCTCCTTTTCTGTGTGTGAAAGGGGAGGGGTTTGTGTGTACCATCTGCTCCTTCATCTCAGATAATAAATGATTTAGGCATGTCTGCTTGAAGGATTCAGACTTCTTGCGGGAGAGTTAGATATCCCAGCTTTCCTTACCTTTTCTTTTTCCTCTCCAGTAAACAGTGTTGATAATGTAATTTATCTGCCTTAATGTATCTATATTAACTAAGACAATCATGCTAGGAAAAGTTGAAGGAAGCAGGAAAACTGAATATGAGATGGATTAAATCAAAAAAGGAAGCCACAGTCTTTAGTCTGAAAGAATTTAGCGGGGCGATTCATGACAGGACTGTTGGGAGGTCACTAACTCATATATTGGAAGCAATTTGATGGCAATTAACAGTAACAATACTAACCAAATAAACTAGAATTATAAGCACAGTGACAGCACTGTTTCCATCCTGTCAGTGTTTCATGTGACCTTGAATACTTCAGCATTTTAATTGAGGAAGTGCAGTATTTGTGATTGACAGGGCAAAGTCCAAAGGGCAACCTAAAACAAAAATATCTAAAAGAACCTCATGGAACATTCCTGAACATTCTAAGTCCTTTTAAAATACTATATTGTCTTTGGATTATCCCAAATACAACCAGTGCAGGAGGGGAAAAAAAAGAATAATTAATGCTATGATTTTTTCTCTCTCTTTATTTTTTCAGCTGCCTTTTGAATCACCATGGTTAGAAACCATTTATGCATGGAAACAAAAAAGTTGGTTGAATATATATGATTTTCTTTGCCTCAGTATTTTGGAATGAGACCGCATGTATTTATATATAAGACCTTTGTGTTTAAAATAACCACTTTTCCCCTATCTCTTGGAACTCAGAAGATTTACTTTGGTTTGGATGATATACATATGCTTGTGGCATCGGGAAATGAATGGATTTTCCATTATCATTCATAATCCTTCCAGACGTTTTTGCCCAATGCAAAACCATCTATTTAAGCTTAACTAAAACCAGGCCTTCATGGAATTAGTGAAGACCAAAATACAAGGTATAGAGCGGCTTGGCAGACAAAACATACAGCAGAAATTACTGACATTCCAAAGTTTTGCTCATGCCAAAATCAACAACGCAGTAGTTTATATTTTTTTAAATGGAGACCAGTAATTTGGTTGAGAAATGGGACATTATATTTTGAGGATTTATGCCCAATATTCCTGTGGGCTGGGATGCTTCAGGTTAGACATCAAAAAAATCCGCTAGGCATTCAGAATCAAAGATGGCATTTGTGTTTCATTTGTTTGTTCGTGGTTTAGATAACACATTTTCAAAATGATATTTTTTAAGAACGCAGATAAACCACAGTGCAACCTCACAGGTTCTGTCTTAGCTGATAGCAGCATGGCGGAGGTGAAACTGGGGTATCTACTAATTACAGTGGTGCCTCGTATAACGAGTGCACCGTTGAACGATGAATCCGCATTGCGATGTGGATTTCCCCATCACTAATGCGAGGGCATGCTCGCATTACGATGGGGGAACAGCTGTTCAGCGGTTCCAAAATGGCCGCTGGAACACAAAAAATGGGTGCCGGTACACCCAAGATGGCCACCGGGACTCTCAAAATGGCTGCCGGTACAACCAAGATGGCCGCTGGAACACAAAAAATGGGTGCTGGTACACCCAAAATGGCCGCCGGGACGCTCAAAATGGCCGCCGGTACACCCAAGATGGCTGCCGGAACAAGGGAAAACATCGGAGAACGGTGAGTTTTGGGCCCATTTGGAACGCATTAAACTTTGTTTAATGAGTTCCAATGGGTTTTTTGGATCCGTTTTACGATGTTTTCCCATAGCGAAGGTTAATCCGGAACTGATTAACCTCGCTATGCGGGGCACCACTGTATATTGTTCTAAATCACAGCAGAAAATCTCCCTGGTTACAAAGAAGACTTACCCCCGTCTTCTTCAGCAAGCCCAACCTTCATTTAAAACTAATGTTTTAAACTATAAATAATTTGATCAACTACTCATACAGTTAGCAATTGGAGTGAAGCAGCTGCCTGTGGCAGAAGAGGGATTGAACCTGGAGGCAACAAGTTACAAGTAACTTCATTACTTGTAACAAATTACTATGTGGGAGGGTCAATGAAAGCACAGTGATGCTTCATTCAAAATGTAACATAACACATAGCAGAGAAGTTACTTTGTGGGTGCAATGAGTAATGTTTTTTCTAGTTTCTTCAAAAGACATTTTAAGACATTTGGAGGAGTGTTTCCATGGAGTTTGTTCCAAGTTTCATGCCATTTTTTTTATTACTCGGAAAGCAGTGGAAAAGCAAGAAGTAATCTTTCTAAGATGTGTGATGTGGAGGGAGGGGGAAGTGACCACAGCCTCCTAAACATTCCTTTCTGTTGAAGGACAGCATTATATATTCTATATTGTCTGTATTTCAACCCTAAGGCAGCTGGTTGCCCTCAGGGAAGGTTGCCTCATTGTCAGCAGTGTTCAGGAATGAGTGGAGCACAATCTCATTCTTCCTCTTGGGTGTCAAACTCTGTTGGGTTGGCATTGTCAATTAGTGCATTACTTCCAAAATAAGTAAACCCAACACTTTCCTATTTGCCTGTTTTATTCTAAAGCTCTAGGCTAGGCTCAGATGCCTTGTGGAAATCCTTTACTCAGGGCCAAACGACACATTACAAATAATCCTTCATTCATGTTGAAATCACTTTCATGTTGAAGAGATGCAGTATTTTGTGCCTTGGTGAGAAAAACTCATGCCATGCCAGTCATAAGCAATCAGCACTTAAGTAATTCTGTCTTCTACTGATGGATGATTTATAACATGTAGTTTAGCCTTCAATATCTTCTCATAGGCAACAATAGGGAAGAAGAACCAACTGACCCAGTACCCCCTGTGGATAGCCACTGCTTCCACATACTAATTTATGGGAGCATAAAGTGCTATTTTTAGGAATGTGTAAAGTTGCCTCTATGCTGCAGGGTCAGAAGACCAAGCAGTCGTAAGATCGAATCCATGCGACGGAGTGAGCTCCCGTCACTTTGTCCCAGCTCCTCGCCAACCTAGCAGTTCGAAAGCATGTAAAAATGCGAGTAGATATATAGGCACCACCTCAGTGGGAAGGTAACGTCATTCCGTGTCTAGTCGCGTGGCCACGTGACCACGGAAACTGTCTACGGACAAACACTGGCTCTACAGCTTGGAGACGGGGATGAGCAACGCGCCTTAAAGTCGGACAAGACTGGACTAAATGTCAAGGGGAACCTTTACCTTACCTAAAGCTGCCTTAGGCTGGGCAGACATTTGGTTGGCAGTGGCTGTCCTCGGTCTCAGGTAGGACTCTTTCATAGTACTACTTGTACCTGGCGATGCTGGGAATCAAACTCTAGACCTTCGGCATGCAAAGAAGATGCTGTACCACTGGGCTATGGCAACTCCTCTGTAGAGTTATTTTCTTGTTGTTATGTGCTGTCAAGTCACTTCCAACCTAGGGTGTCACTGTGAATTAATGACCTCCAGAAGGTTAGAAAAGGACGTTTTACCATCCACAAATCACCACACAGAAGCGTCAGGCATAAGTATGGTGGTGCCAGTTCAGGAATTCCTTCCTTTATACTGCTGCCGCAGCAATGGGGATGCTCAGCATGGAGTGCCAGAAACTGAGCTGCTGATTTGAAAATAGCAATAAGCGAAGGGTGGTGTGTCTTTTTTTGTTTTGGCTCTACTTCTATCCTGAAACGCACCAACCTCAACACAACTGTTCTTTTGTGCAAAGTTCTTCTGAGTGGGTGGGGGATTGGCCTGAAGTCAAGTCTAGTTTTAAAAAAATAAATCCTGGCTTCCTTAACTACCATAATGCCATAGGAGTGGGCTACAGGCGCTTTCCCATTTCATAACCATGCTAAGTGTGATAAAGATGGGGGTATTCGTATTCGAATACTCCTGCACAGCTGGAGTGAACGAGGGTCCAGCCCCTGGGGCTGGACTGTCCACTCCCGTGTCTGCTGGCGGCAGCCCCGCTCTTCCTTCCAATTGCTCCAGAGGTCGCAGCTGGCTATCCACCCATCAGCCTGGCAGGGAGACTCGTCTTCCTTCCTTCTGCCAGGAGTGGCTAGCTGACTGGGAGCTCTGGAGTGATCGGAAGGCAGAGCAGAGAGCAGAGCCGGTGCCAGCGGCGGACATGTGAGTGGACAGTCCAGCCCCAGGGGGACAGATCCTTGTTAAGTCCAGCTGTGTGTGGGTATACATATACCAATATGAATACCCCCCCATCCCTAGAATGTATAGTTCCAGTGGTGATGGGAGTGGAGAAATCTCTGGAGGGCAGCTACAGGGCAGCAGGGGTAGCTGAAAATGACACTGGTGGAGGATCTTTCACAGACAATGGCAGTGACACACATGCTAACTTTTGTTTGTTCTGCACAGAAGAAGACAACGGTAAAGCACTACCAAACCTTTATTACTTTGAAAACCCTCTGATGAGATAGTTCAAGATAAAACAAGAGATTGTACTGGAAGATGCCCAGGTCGGAAAGCGTTCAAACAGCTACTGGGGAAGAGCAAAGGACAAGTACAAATAGTGCTGCTGCTAAAGGCACAACTAGATTAAAGCTGAAAGGATGTCTACTAGCTGATGTGCACAGAGGTGAAAAGGAAGTCCAGTGCTTCACGACACATGCAATTGGAACATGGAATGTGGGGAATATGAATTAAGGTAAACTGGAAACCATAAAGCAAGAAATGGAATGTTTAAACATTGCAGTTCTTGGTGTCAGTGCACTAAAGCGGACTGGAATGTGACATTTTCAGTCAAACAACTACTCAGAAGAAATGGAGTGACTCTAATAATGAGGCAAAATATAGCACAGACATTTAGGGGCTATAATGAAAAATCTGACAGAATAATATCCATCCAACTCTGTGGAAAACTTATTAACATAACAATCATTCAAGCCTATGCTCCAACTATAATTCGCTGAACAAGATGAGAGCTTTGGGGCAAGCATCCAGGAGGAAATTGATCGCACACCAAAACAAGGCATGCTTGTTGTATTCATAGGCAACTGAAATGCAAAAGAAGGAAACAAAGCAGAACCGAATGTTATTGGAGAAGTTGGTCTAGGAGTCAGAAGTAAGGCAGAAGAGTAGCTCATCAAGTTCTTTGAAGCCAAGAATCTGTTCATTGCAAATACATGCTTCGAAGAATTGAGCAGACAGCTGTATGCATGGACATCACCAGATGATCAGTACAGAAATCAAACAGACTATTTAATTGGAAGCAGGAGATGGAGAAGTTGTACTCTTAGCCAAACAAAACCAGTAGTCGATTGTGATGTGTGAATGTGTTATGTGTTGCCTAGTCGAAACTGACTTATAATGACTCTGGCAGGGTTTTCAGGGTAAGTATGATATTTAAGGAGTGGTTTTACCAATTCCACTCTCCCAGCCACTTTCCATTGCCAAGCAGGGAATTGAATACTGTTCTCCCGAGTCTTAGTCTGTCACTTTATCCACTACACCACACTGGATAATCAGAGATTGTGGTACTGATCATGGATTGTTAACATCAAACATTGAAGTAAAGCTGAAGAAGAGCACTAAAGGAATCTTAGCGGCAAAGCGTAATTTAAACAACATTTCTGATAAATTTAAACTCCACAAAAAGAACAGATTTTCATTAAACTCAATTGTTCATGAACCAGAAGAAATGTGGATTGAAGCCAAAGATATTATTAGGGAAGAATGCAAGAAGATAATATCTGTGGTAAAAAGGAAAGAAAAACCTAAATGGATGAGGGAAGAAACACATAAAATTGCTAAGGAAAGGCAAGAAGTGAAAGAAAAAGATGACGGAAATAGGGTCAGAATCCTGAATGCTGCTTTTCCGCATATGTCATGTAGAGACAAAGAGAATGATTGCAGTGATCAGCACAAATAAATAGAAGAGAACAACAAAAGAGGTAAAACAAGAGATCTCTTCCAAGAGATCAAAAAAGGGGGAAATTTAAGCCTAGAGTAGGAATGCTAAAAGACCAATAGAGACACTATCTGACCAGGATAAAATAAGGAAAAGGAAACATTTACACTGAAGGCTTATACAGAAGAGATAAAAGGGTGACAGATTTCTTTGAAGAAGAATCCTATGATGAAGATCTTGTGCTAACAGAAAATGAAGTGAAGGCTGCTCTGAAAGCCCTGGGAGGAAATAAATCATCAGGAGTGGATGTAATGCCGATGAAACTATTTCAAACCAAAGAAACCAAATGTCAAAATCCCAGCAAGTATATGGGAACAAATATGGAAAACAGAACAATGTCTCACAGACTGGAAATGTTCAATATACATTCCAATCTCCAAGAAAGGAGATGCCAAGAAGTGTAGTAACTATAAGGCCATGGCTCTAATTTTCCCATACAAGCAAAGTGATGCTCAAGGTGTTGCAACAAAGGCTTTTACTTTCTTTGAAGCAAGAAATGCCTCAGCACTTGATTCTCCTGATGTGTAACCTGTATTCTGGACAAGAAGCTACCCTATCTGTTCAATTGGTATGCAGAACATATCATATGGAAAGCTGGACTAGATTCAGAAGAAGGAAAAGTGAAAATTGTGGAAGAAACATCAACTCTTTAAGAGTATTAACCTGGAATGACTTTTGGTGAAAGTGTAAGAAGAAAGTGCCAAAGCAGGACTGTAGTTGAACATGAAGAAGGCAAAAATCATGATCACGAAAGAACTATACAACTTTAATGCTGACAATGACAAAATTGAAGTTGTTAACGATTTTATATACTTTGGTTCAACTATAAATCCAAATGGAGACTGCAGCCGAGAAAACAGGAGAAGGCTGATAGAAGCACAGCAAAGGAGGAATTAGAAGTATAATTAATCCATTTTAAGGATGAATTACTGAAGACCAAGGCTAAGATCATCCAGGCTATTGTACACCATGTACAAGTGTTAAAGCTGGACAGTGAAGAATGATCACAGGAAAAAAATGATCCAGTTGAAACATAGTGATTGAGAAGACCTTTAGAGATACCCTGGACCGCCTGAAAGATTAACAAGTGGGTCCTAGAGCAAATCAACCCTGAACTATCCCTGGAGGCCAAAAATGACAAAACTGAGCTTGTTATACTTTGGGAACATCATGAAAAGCCAGGATTCTCTGGGGAAATTCCCCCACCCACCCAATAATGCTGGGAAAGGTTGATGGCAACAGAAAAGAGGAAGCAGCCCAAATACGAGATGGGTTGACTTCCCTAAAGGAAGTCACAGGGATAAGCATAGAAGAGTTGAACAGGTGCTTCTGAGGACAGGACATTGTGGAGATGGATCAAGCATAGGGTGACCCTAATTTGGAAGTGTTTTGATGGTTGTAACAACAACAGCTTATTTATTCAATGAATGAGACTTCCATTCTCTCATTTCTGTTGTGTCGGTGCCCACTGTGAGGACAGGGCTGAACTTTAAACTGGAGGGCTCAGTGGGGGGATTGCTTGGCCATCGGATGGTGGCACTTTGCATCCCGCTGCTAGCTGTAGGCCAACTGGGGCCACCCTACGTTATAATCAGTGCTTTGGGCTGTCGGTTTTAATTATAAGCACCTCAGATAAACGGCAATAAATTTAATATCTGATTTGAATGAATGAATGAATGAATGATACCATTTCACGTCGTGCATTTTGTATAAGGAATAAATGCCCCTTAATGAATTAAAACATTTCTTGTAAATAATATTTCTGAGTGGGTACTGATGGATATTTATGGCTTAATTCCCAATAATTTTATTTCAAAAGATTAAAGAGAAAACTAATATTGTTTTCCAACTATATTCATGTTTAGTGAACTAGTGGGAAACCATTAAGCGCTCTAGGCTATATTGATTTAGACTGCATCCCACCTTTCTCTCCATACTGGGACTGAAAGTGAACACCTTGGCAGTTCTCTGCTGTCTAATGAGTTGTGTGTATTGTAATTCTCCTTAATGTGCAGCAGTTATGTCTAATTATGATATATCTGCATCTGTATCCGTCCATTCAATTATAAAGCAAAAATGCTGTCTCTTTTTGCAGATATTTTCGTCCTCCGTGTCCTCCTTTGTTTGTTGATGCCACCCTAGAGCGGACATCAGTGGTCCTTCTAGCTCATGGTTGTTCATTCTGAGTCACAGGCAGTGGCTCTTCAACGAACAGGCCTTTCCCCCCCCCCACACACATCTTTTCAACTGGATCCCAGGGACTGAACCTGGGGAGCTTGTGTCAACACGTAGTGTGGTGTTTTCGACCCTCCCCCCCAAACACAGAGCTATGGTTTCTTCTGCATCATTTCAGGGACCACAGGAATAGTTGGCACAGTGATGCCCAATGCCCAGAATGACCCAAGACAAGGAACGCGAACATAGGAAAGTATGACTGCTGACCGTCTTCTGAATTTTGCCAGTCTGCAAACACCCACTCTTGGAAAATTGGCTGCAGGAGTCCGTTTTTGGGTAAGCTGGCTTTCTCTGGAAATACTTGCATATGTGGAAACACGAGGCTATACCAATATTGGTGATATTCTAAGGACAACATATTTTTTGTACGAATGTGTGACTCATGGGCTGTTTGGCCAGGCTTACGCACGCACCATGCTCTCCAACATTAGCCATATCTGGTTCCAGCTTATTTAAAAAAGCAAAGAGTTATTCAGAAGGTCAGCATGCAAAAGTTCCACACCTCTACTGTCTGTGGCCGAGGCACTCCACTATTGGACTTAGTATAGTTTTACCATACAGTACTTGTTCTTACATAATGAATAATAAGCCCATTAAATTGGGTTAAGCAGAGGGATGTGGCTGGGCACAAAGCAGGCCTGAGGAGGTCCATTGCTGTCTTCGGCAAGAGGGCAGCTCAAGCATGGAGTGGGAGCTGCCGGGAGGTATAAGCAGAGCCGTGCTTCTCCCCTAAATGTCTTTGGCACTTGCCTGTAGGCATTCATCCAAGCCATCAGCACAATATTGCGAGGAAGATGTGCATTGGTATGGGATGGTGTGAGCACCATTGGCCTAGCAGTGGGAGGTGAGACCCTCTCCCTCCTTCTGTCTTTGACCGAGTGAGTCCCTCAACACTGAAGCTCTCTGCTTATAAAACGGGGATGTGAGTTCCTACTCCTGTGCGGGCCTTGCATGCAAGCAGCACTCCTGGAAAATCAGGGCTCCTGCTCCTATAGGCAGCCTACACTCGAGGAGGAACCTCTCCTTGGAGAACCACTGCTGGCCGTATGGAGTGCTTGTAGAAGCTGGCCATATGGAGAAAGTGAGGCCACAAAGGAGTGGCTCAGTGCTTCCTTCCACATTCATTGGAAGTAACGGAGTAAACAAGCAGTGGATAGGACTCTGCACTCAGAGCAGCCTTTGTGCCGACAGAGATGAGAAACGGCTCTCTTTTTCACTTCCCATTTGTTGTGGAGGCAAAGGGCAGAAGGAAGCAATGCGCCCTAGTGAAACATTAGCCTTCTTACCGCACATTATGTTTGTATTGGAAAAGTCACCACACGGCAGAGGATGTGGGAAGGCAGTTCGGTATGAAGGAAGACCCACAAAAATAAGTAGTTCCTTTTATGCTCCTTCTGTAATTACAGTATGCGACAAACAGACTTCCTACATTTTACAATATATATCATTTTAAATCGACATCACAGGTTAAAAATGGGAAGTCGGGCAAGCTATGCATTCATTTGAGCAAAGTCCGTGCTGGCAGGATTTGGTTGTTTGTCTTTGGAAATAGAAATTCAGCTTTCGAAATGAAGCAGAGGAAAAGCATGATGAGCACCTCCTTTTGAGTCAGAGGTTAGTCTCCCCGGGCACCCGCCAACGGCCACGTGTTGGAAGGAGGGGGCACTGCCAAGGTCTGCTTCTCTGTTTTCTTTGCAATGGGCTCCCCAGGGGTAGCTGTGTGAGAGTTTAAAAGGGCCCTAAGGCTCTTTCTTGTTTTGGCTATGGCAATCTAAACCGATTCATGATGGCAGAAGCTTTCCTGGAACAGAGCACACTTTGTCAGGAGCATCATCCTCTGTGGGCAAGTATATATCACAACGTAGGGGCATGTGGGGCAAAGGAGATCAAATGGTCATGAAGTGCAAAACGTCTCCTCTGTGATTTTTCACATGTGCAATAAAATATGTCAACACGTATCATCCTAGAACAAGGGTGGCCCTCCAAAATGCTTTAGAGCGGACCTCCCATAAAACTTCATCCAGTATTTAATTAATGCTTTCACAAACCTAGACTTGATTCTCTCCAATGTGTTGGTACAGAACACTATGTTATGTAGAAAGATTTTGAAATCAAAAACATTTGAATTTTTTTTTTGGCTGGTTCAGATCAAGACTTTATATAGTAAAGTATTCTCTCAAGTGTGGCCACCCAAGCACTTTGAGGCACTCACATGAAGGACATGCAGTAGACATGCCCTGTTATTCATTTCCTGATGTCCATTTAATGGACAAAGAATTGAAAAGTTTCATGTGCAGGACTGAATTGTAATGCTCCACATGCACTGGGCAACATTTGAGTCCATGTTGATTGTACTGGGGGACAAAAACTCAGGAGTCACAGACATTTTGCTGTGCCTTGTGGATCTGTAGAATGTCCTGTGGACTTGTGAATCTTGACACCCTACGTGTCTGAGGAGGAGCAAGGGAGGGGTCTCGAAGCTGAAATGTATTTATTAGTTCAATTTACACAGGATGCAATATATTGTAGTGGCATACACTATGCACACGAATTATACTAATATGGCATTGTGCAACATCCCCCCCTATAGAAAAGTTCTTGCAAACACCCTTGACTGAAACCCTTCCATTTTTCTTCAGTCCTTCTGATTCCAAGTGTAGGAAGGAATGGATTTCCTTTGCCTTTAGTATTTTTGGGATGGTCGCGAGATACACTTGCTAGAATAAAACTTAAGACCGTATGGATTCTCTTTGGTTCCCACCACCTCTTCTCTTTTCATGCCCAACCCTTATTAATGTAGTGGAGAGCAGAAGGAAGATGGGACCTTGCAGTAGACCACCAAGGATTTCAACTTCCAACAGCAGAACCTTCAATGGCTGAACAATCTCAGCAATCAGGTTGCTGTAGTCAGCAAAGCCGAGAAGAAAATAAGATGGGTGGTGTGAAAGATTTGTACAGGATTTCCATTTTTTTGTGGGGGGGGGCTGACTCTGTGTCTGCACGGAGGCACTTCATTCTTTAATTAAAGCTTTTGCCTCTGGTTCTGGCTGGTACATCTTAGGGTTCTAGTGGAGAACAAAGTAGATCTTCACAGGTTGCCTCCAAGTCCAGTCTCACCTGTGTAGGCTCACAAGGATGTTCCAGAAAGCAGAACAGGCTTGCACTTTGTCAGGTTAAGTGGCTGGGCTGGTACTCCCAAAATCAGTAAACATACTCTTCCATTTTCTTGTTGGATGTCACACTCTTGGATTGTTGTTAGTTTTTTAAAATGCATTTATTTAGAATGGTTTTGAATTGTTTTTGTCCACTAGTTTTTAATTTGATATCTGTTTAATTTTTTTAAAATATGGTAACAATTATTATACAGTATATTTTTTTAGTTTTTAATATTGTTTGTTTTAATATTGTAAGCTGCCTTAGGTCCTTAGATTCAAAAAACTAAGCTCTGTTTATAGGTATTTGTTAGTTTTAAAGGTGCTAGGAAGCTTTGTTGTTTTTGCTGCCACAGACTGGCACAATTATCTGTCTAGATGTCTCTATTTGGAGTATAAGGAACGTTGGTTGCCGCTAATGACTCGCCTATCTAAGGTTAGCATGAAATGTAGATTACAGTTTCTTTGGTTCTTAAATATTTGCTAAATTCCCTTCCCAACTTGCCATCATGCCATGAAACATGATTGGTCATGCTTGATTACAGTACTGATCTATTAATTTTTAAAAATTAATCCAGTTGCTAGTCCCCTATTAGACTAGAGCCATTGATTCAATTGTTGGATGGAACATCCCACTGACTCAATGAATCTAATCCAGGTGGGGCAAGCCATGGGATGCATGTGTATGAACGTGAGATGACTCTTGTTGGATGAAACCAAAAGGCTGTCTGAACCAGCATTGTTTATTTACGGTGGGCAAGCAGATTCCTATGAGAAGCCCACAAACAGGACTTTAAGAGCAACAGCACACTCTCGTTTGTACTCCAATGAAACCTATTGTTTGCTATTATAGAGGTAATATAGAGCCAGGATAAAGAGTAGCCACTGAAAGCTTCATCTCCCAGGAATTCATCTCGTCCATAGCATGCAATCTGTGACTCAAACTGTGTTGCTTAACACAGTAAGTCACAACTAGAGTAGACTCATTGAATCAGTGAGAATTTGGTGAGTCAACTCCCCTGTAAGTTCCATTGATTCAAATAGACTTGCTCAAGTTACAGATTACTGTGTTAAGCAAGTTGCAACTCGAGTAGACTCACTGACTGAATGGATTTTACAGAGAAGTTGACTCCACAAACCTCCACTGATCTAATGGGCCTACTCTAGTTGTGCCTAACTATGCTAAGCAACAGGATTTCAGCCGGTATCTTTTCTTTTCAAGTAGTTGCCACTTGGAAGCATAGTTTAACTCCCAAAGTCATGGCCAGATATTTAATACTGGGAGTATTAAGCTGGGAGCAATAATGTCATCGTCATTTATGCTTGCAAAAATATGCTTTCTTCTGATGAACAGAAAGGGGGAATATGAGGCAAGATGGGGACATAGCAGTGAGACAGGCCCATCACAAATAATGATTTGGACGAATTCTAACAGAATAAAGGCCAGATGAATTACTGTGCTAAACTGACAGAGGCATAATTCCTATGTAGGGGTTTCTCTCACACTATTGATGGATGGATGGATGGACAGAATAGGATCAGACTTAATAGGGTGTGTGCTTTTTAGTGTTTTTGGACAGCAGTCCCGAGAATTCTCCAAACATTTCGAGAATTGTAGCCTGAAAAACCAAATCTCAACACCTATATATTTCACACACACAAGAAGTGCTGTTGGTTTTTAAAAAAATGTTCTGTATCTGCACTTATCCAGCTTTTATTTCCTGTTGTTGGTTTGGGAAACGAAAAGAAACGGTCATGATGTTCTCTGATAGTCGTACCTCTTTGGGAGGCACCTTCTACACCAGTGGTCCCCAACCTTTCTGTGTGGCCACCATTTTTTTTCCAGCACTGCCTTAACCCTCTTGGGCGTAGAGTTCACCAGAGCTTCGTAGGTTGCCACTGGAGTCCTATTTCACTCCTCCATGATGACATCACAGAGCTAGTGGAGGTTAGAGACTCTGCGCACCTCCACCTTCCATTTCAGGATGCCCCACAGATGGTCAATAGGGTTTAGGTCTGGAGACATGCTTGGCCAGTCCATCACCTTTACCCTCGGCTTCTTTAGCAAGGCAGTGGTCATTTTGGAGGTGTGTTTGGGGTTGTTACCATGTTGGAATACTGCCCTGCGGCCCAGTCTCCCAAGGGAGGGGATCATGCTCTGCTCCCGTATGTCACAGTACATGTTGCCATTCATGATTCTCTCAATGAACTGTGGCTCCCCAATGCTGGCAGCATTCATGCAGCTCCAGACCATGACACTTAGAAGAGGCTTCCTTCTGGGATGACAGCCCTGGAGACCAATTTGATGCAGTGTGTGGCATATGGTCTGAGCACTGACAGTGACCCCCAACTGCTGCAGCAATGCTGGAAGCACTCATATGTCTATTTTACGTCTATTTCCCAAAGCCAACCTCTGGAAATGATGCTCAGTACGGGCACTCAACTTCTTTGGTCAACCATGTCAAGGCCTGTTCTGAGTGGAACCGGTCCTGTTAAACCGCAGTCTGGTCTTGGCCACCGTGCTGCAGCTCAGCTTCAGAGTTTTGACATTCTTCTTATAGCCTAGGCCATCTTTATGTACAGCAATGATTCATTTTTTCAGATCCTCAGATAGTTCATTATCATGAGGTGCCATGTGGAACTTCCAATGGCCAGGCTGAGAGAGTGAGAGCGATAACACTTGCTCACCTTTCACACCTGAGACTTGTGAAACTAACGGCAAACTCATGACACCAGGGAGGCAAAATGGCTACTTGGACCCAATTTGGACATTGCCCCTTACGGGTGTACCCCCTTTTCTTGCCAGCGGTTTAGACATAAATGGCTGTGTGTGGTGTTATTTTGATGGCTGTGTGTGGTGTTATTTTGAGGGGACGGCACATTTACACTGTTATGCAAGCTCTATACTCACTGCTTTACATTGTAGCCAAGTGTCGTTTCTTCAGTGTTGTCACATGGAAAGATATACTAAAATATTTATGAAATGTGAAGGGGCATACTCACTTCTGTGATATACTGTATCAGTTGGGTGAGTACAGGCAAATTACTCAAAAGCCCTGGTCTGAGTGGTGAACTTACTGGCGTGCAGATTTATTTTGGAGGCTGCAGTTTCCATGCGTCTTGCAGAATTCTGGGAATTGCAGTACAAAAGCAAAGCAAAACAAAGATAAAGACGAACAAACAAAAAAATACCATCATCAGCAGCAGCACAAAGGAGCACACCCTTCACACCCACTGACACTGTCGCCACTTTTGTGCCCTTATTCCCACTGCTCACATATGTATTTGGGGAATTATCTGTGGATGAGATGCTTCTCTCCTTCTTCAGATTTATCTTACACAAAAATGAGGACTCTGGCAGCCGTGATCCCTAACTTACCCATTTTCTGAACTGGAGATCTTGAGGACTGAATTTACCTCATGAATGATTCTATAATTCCACTGACAAGAGTTCAGAAAAGTTACTCCTCTGGATCAAAACTCCCAGAATCTCCTCACCAGCATATTTTCAACCTTTGCTCCTCTCATGTTAATCTGGCTACTTCTTTCTATTAATAGCCGGTACATTACAATTTCTGGCATGGCAGTTTGCTGTGGTGATGCTTGTTAACAATTTATTACTAATGTATTTTGTAAAATGTTACAAAATAACTTATTAATGAATTTAGCTGTACCAAGTCATTATTTCATAAATATTACATAAAGCATGCATAGATTATATATGAATGCACAGTCTAAAAATGCCACTAGAAGAGCTAATAGGTTCCAGAAGACGCACAAACTGAATTCCATGCAGGGTTGTTTGACTTCTGTCCTTCACTGACGAAGCACCGGAAATGTTAATTTGGGACACTGCTGTTTGTCAGCATATGAAAGGGGACTGGAAAATTTCGTTGATTTTGACATCCTTAGAATAGATAAACATCTCTTGGCATATATCCAAGTCTATTTCCTTTATAAAAAGAAATAAAATGAAGTAAGGACTTGATTAGTGACTGACCAAATAGAAGGAGAAAATTCAGTTCTTCAAAGAACCTCTGGCTTATGAATGTGGGATATTGTGCTTCGCTATCCTTGATTCAAAAAGCCAGGTGATGGTCTAATCTTGTTGCAAAATATTGTGCTCCTGTTGCCAGCAAGAAAAAGGATGCCAAACTTTAGCAAAGGGCAGACTGGATGTTGACAACACCAATGGCAACTGTCCAGATGGTCTACAGCAGGGGTGTCCAACCTTTCACCTTCCCTGGGCCACATTAGAAGATGAAAATTTGGTTTGGGTCGCACATAAATTTGGTTTGGGCCGCATTGGGGGGGCAGCCCTGGCCATCCTCTGCAGCCCCGCTCCAAGCGCGCTTACCGGCAGCTGCGATCTCAGACAGCAGAGGCTGCCAGCTTCGACTCCAGTGGCTTTATGGGGCCGGGAGGGGGTCCACCTGTTGATGGGGACGGCACAATGCAACCACACAGCTCCCCTCCCCTCCCCTCCCTCTCCTTCCTTCCTTCCCTCTCCCCCCCCCCCCACCGTTGTGACGTGCCCCAACCACATTCCGGCCGCAAGTGCCGGCAGTGTAACTTGAAACTCTGGAATTTCTTTAAAAATAAAAAAATGCACTGGGCCACATTATGAGCTGACCTGGGCCGCATGCGGCCCTCGGGCCGCAGGTTGGACAAGCCTGGTCTACAGGATCCTCTCTTGTGCTCACTACCATTCACAAAGTGACACCAAGCAAGAGAAAGTCCCAGAGGTTCACTTCTTTTTTCATTAGTTAACCACATTTCTTCTCACAAAGCAATTGTCAGGGTTTTTTTTTTCAACAACTGTAAATAGTAGTGAGCACAAGAAGGTATCCTATAGACCCTCCTTGACTGCGGCCAAGATATGCAGTGTAACCTGGGAGGGGAAGGGGAAGAAAGCCAGAAGCATTATTGCTTAGTTGAAGCCTGTTCCTAACAGACTGAGACATAAAAGAGGCAAGTGGTCCAAGGTGTTATGTCCTTGTAAGTAACTAAGAACACACTTCCTTTACACTGTTCTAACAGTCTGATTCTGTTTTAACTACCATGGTTCCATTCTATATAATCCTGGGATTTGTAATTTGGTAGTAAGGCAAATTCTGTGTCATAAGGCTCTGGTGCACTCCCTTGAAACACAGCAAAGCATTCTAGGTCCCTCATGAAACTATAAAGCTCGGGATCACATAGATCAGAGCTGTGCCAATTATAGCCTCAGGGCAGAGTTAAAACTGTGTGGTATAGATACATGTCTGCATGAAAGCAATGACTATAGGTCAGGATCACACTCATTCTTCCTGCTCCCAAGCTCCCTGTTTTCAAAGACTCCTCCCCAATGCACACTTCTACACATATACCGCTGAATAGGGATGGTCCACTCTGTCAGTTTGGCTTTAACTTGCACAATCTCAAGCTTTTTTCTGTCCCAGATGTGAAGGCACTTGAAACCAGACTGAAATGAACTTCTCACCCAGCTGCTCTGACCAATTTCAAACAGGTACAGTCAAAGTAGCAAGTTTTAAACACACAACGTTGTGATCATTCAACTTCACAAGCAACATGTAGCCTTGTCTGTACATTATTGCTCCCTCCCCATCCAGGTAAGAAAAGGCAAAGGTGGGGAAAATAAAACCACAGGCAACTCTCATTCAGCACAAGGTTGGGAGTTCAGTTCCCCACTGTGACTTCTGTGGAGTAGAGCCAGCCTGTGTAGCTTTGGGCAAGCTGTACAATCCCAGGATGTGCCCCCAGAAGAAGGGAAGGGTAAACCACTTCTGAGTACTCTGTAAATGGAAAACTCTGGAAAAGATCACCATAAGCCAGAATTGACTTGATGGCATACTATTGTTGCCGCTGTTGCTATTATTTCTTCCAGTAGAAGGACCCTTGATGGCTTACAAATGGCTAAGGAAAATGGTTGCGTTAGGGATGCATACAGATGCTGTTTGCAGTAATCCTAGCCGAGGTGAACATATATCATCTACTGGTTCAATCCAGTGTGGTTGTGTATTCACCACATTGGAAGCGTATGAACATTTGAGGTGTGCTTCCCCTGGCCATCCCCCCCAGACTCAGAGAAGACCTGTTATTCTTTTCAACAGAAGCTGTTTTTGTAGAGTGCTCATTAGTTGACCTCTGGGTCAATAACACAGCTGTTTTTCGTACTTTTTCAAAGCCGTTTCTCTGCATTAAAGGAATATCTATATCTATATCTATATCTGGATGCATGTTTGAACAGGGAATCATGTTGCGCGCTTGACAACAAAACAATTAAAAGACGGAGAGGAAAAAAATGACATATTGTCTGAAGTGCAATGAAGAGACACAAGAGTTGGAAGCTGAAGGTGTATCTTTTGAGCGACAAGCAAAACAGTTTACTTCCCAGTTTGCATTCTCACCTGCTTTCAAATATATCTCGAAACATTCGGGAAAGAGAAGAGAATGTACAGTACACTCTAGCAGAAGAATGACAGCCCTATCTCTCACTTTCTGGCTAATCATAGCACTTGTGTCCCACTGTGACTCCTATTCTGGGATGTCAGAAACCCAGTACACTAGGACAAGAACTGGGCAATTGTTGCAGTGTTGGGCTGGTGGTGAAGAGAAATTTGCTCAGAATTGTAGAGTGGCAACCCATCTTCGTTTTCTTGAAGAAGAAGAAGAAGAAGAAGAAGAAGAAGAAGAAGAAGAAGAAGAAGAAGAAGAAGAAGAAGAAGAAGAAGAAGAAGAAGAAGAAGAGGGTTCTAGATTCAATCAAGCTGGAACTCCCTAAAAAAAGCAAAAATATATATAAATAAATAACTGAAATAAAGCTATTATACTTTGGATATATCGTGAGAAGACATGGTTTCCTGGAAAAGATGATAATTAGGAGAAGCTGAAGGCAGCAGGAAAAGAGGAAGACTGACTATGAGATGGATTGATTTAATAAAAGAAACCATGGTGATGAGTTTGCAAGGCCTGAGCAGGGCTCTTAAATGATAAGAACTTTTGGAAGGCACTAATATGTAGAATGACCACCAGTCAGAAGCCACTTAGCAGCTAATTTAGGCTGATTCAGCATTCTCGATGATTATCGTATACCTAGAAAGCTTTAGGGGTGGCCATTAATTGGGATCAACCTGAGGGCACATCCTTACAATTATCATTTCATTTGGACAAGCAGATATTTTTATAGGATGCCATATATTGCTTATTTCTGTGCATTTAAAAAACACACTTTAAGGTGAAGTTTTTAATATTGTTATCTATTCTGTTAATTTTAATAAAACAATTTACGTATTGTGCTTTTGATTGTGTATGATTATATTGTTTTAATAGGTTGCAAGCTGCCCTGATTCCCTCCATTTGGGAAAAAGTGGCATATGAATTAATAAATTTCCCTTTTAGTAAGAATATGATAATATCAGGCACACAGATTTTATCATATTGCCTGTGTAAGAATGAGCAACAAGCTCATCTATTAAGTAATACTTTATGTACTTATATTATAGTTAATTACAGTTCTCCAGGATTTTAATACAGCTGACACCCATTCCAATATGCTCTTTTAAAAATATTTTTGATTAAGAGTCATGTCATTTCTAATACCAGTAATTAGTAGGGTAGTAAAATAGCAATGTATCCAGTAATACATCAACAACAGATTAAAAAGCACCCTTTAAAACTGCCATAAAATTATGCTTCCTTCCTTCCTTCCTTTCATCAGGTCTTAAGTCACCAGATGTGAGATTCCTTCTGCAAATATTAGAAGTTTATCACAGATAATGAACAAGATAATCTGACAGATTCCTCCCCTCCACCAATTTCCTATAATATCAGCTAGTAAAATTAAGTCATTATAGCTGAAAATTTGTCACTATAGCCGGAATATATGTTGTTGCAATTCACCATTTTGTGACAATTTAAAAATATTTAAAATATGCAAGAGGAAGACCAGTGCAATGCATCAGTATATTTATTATTGCTACTGTTCCTTCTCTTCCCTCTTGTCATATAGGTTCTGCTGTTTCTTCTGAACCTCAGGTCGGGTAGCTTGAGAGACAGTGACTGGCCTAAGATCACCCCATGAGTTTTACGGTTGATTGGTAGAGATGGGCATGAGCCGGTTCGTCCCAGTTCGTCCCAATTCGTAAAGGCGTTGGCACAGGTGCTGCTGCTTCCCTCCCGCTCCTTCCCTGACTCCATCAGCCTCTCACCCAGGCCCAGGGTGGTAGCTTCCCTCTGGGCTGATTGCTCCCTAGGGCAAAAGGGCGGGATGGAGAAATCTGTGCTCTTGCTTGTGACTGGGAGATGAGCCCCCCGGGAGGCGGAAAAAGCAAACAAGCAGGCTGGGCCTGGTGTGTGACGGATTAACTGAGGAGGCAGGGGAAGGGAACAGGGGCTCCTGTGCTGCTGCCTTTATACACTGGGACGAACTGGGACAAACCAGTTGGTGCCCATCTCTGCTGACTGGGTATTGGAAACCCAGTCCTCTCCTTCTTAGTTTGACACTCCAATTCCTATGCCACTTGTTCATGTTGGTGTAGAGTAAAATCTTGTGCCCCCTATGGACTTGGCGTAGGTGAGGTTTTAAACTCAGATTGTTTCTGTTACATAATGCCCAATTGCTTCTGACTTATTGTGACCACAATAGGGGGTTTAAAGGTACCTGAGATAGTCAAGGAGTGGTCTGACATTGCCACCCACCCACCCACCCACTGAGTTTCCATGGTCCAGTGGGGATTTGAACCCAGGTCTCCTGAGTCCCAGTCCAATACTGTAGCCACTACACCACACTGACTCTTTACATTCACATTGCCAGGTCCAAAACTGAACCTAAAAGATGACTCTCTTCTATATTACCCATTTCCCCCCCCCTCAAAAAAAAAGAAAGTATAGCATCCTTGTGAAGCGGTTAATCACTTTAGCCTGAATTTAATTTTTTACTGCTCTTGGGTACAGGGAAAGAAGAAAACAAAGGCGTTTGGTCTGCCTTTTAATCAGGTACTGGAAATTAAATTTCAGACCTGGTGGCTCTGGAGTCTGGCACATCTAACTCAAATCAGGATTCTTTTTCTAGTTTGAGTAGCCTCTTCCCCCACCCACCATCTCTTGTTCTCTCCACACACAAACACATATGCTTCCATACAACACACAAGCGGCTGTATTTGGTCCCTGTTCATCTGAGTGTTAAAATTCCATTTACAGATCCACAGATGTTCTGCTATCCTTTGAATCTAACGAAGATGACTCACAGGGATGAAAATGGACTTAGAGACCTCTAATGCATTCTGAGATCAATGGGTTCCAGATGAAAACCATTCGGCTTGATCACAGCTTTCATTGTAGCCAGCTATTCTCTCTTTTGCTCTTTTTCCCTTTTTCTCAATGCTTAAAATACAGTCTATTTGGAAATGTGCGAGTTCCAAGAATGTTCACTTTCATTCACAGGAAAAAAAAATAATAGCCCTCCTTAGCTTGTTTCTGAATTAGATAACGAATGCTGAGAAACCAGGTTGTGATCATCAGTTTTAGCAGTTTTTAGTAATGGGAGAAGAATATTGACTTTTTGGTGGTCAGGAGCTGCTTTGATTTTCTGTTATTACCTTTGGGCTAGAGGTATTGTTGATTCAGCAGTAAGCCTTAACAATGCCATCATCGCTGGTTTGAAGGGGGGAAAAAAGCCAAACAGATGAAGATACACTACTGGTCACCATTAAAAAATATTTAAGCCATATGCAGATGTTCTGTTTGTTCACATGTGAAGTATGAGTGTGTAGACGAACTCTTTCTCTCTCACACACACACACACACACACACTTGTGTTGTTGGAGAGAGTACAAATTGGACTTATATACAGAGTCTGGAAATGGTACTTTTTGGAGATGGAAATTTCCAGAATCCCCCTTCCAGAAGGGTTATAGGCAAGGTTCCCTCTAAGATGCGCAGCCATATGAGTGCACACTAGGGCTTATTTTCAGGTTAGGTCTTAATTTCAGGGAAACGGGGTAGACAAAAATCCACTATAACTTAGATTTGCTGTTAATGCTATTGGGGCAAACCATTTATAGGGTGCCAACAGTGCTGTGTGGCCACTGCATAGCCATGATCTGGTCCATGGCCAGCAGCTTCTCAGTCTGAAGCTAGACTAGGCAGGATAGATGGAAGGTCTCTTTCCATGTGACTCGGTGGAAAGTAGGGTGTTGAGGCTTGTTCTGCTTCCAGTGTCACACACAGCATAGAACACTCCATGAATTCAGGAGGATGAAGCCGCCTGCAAAAAGAAGCAAGCAGGTGCAGGCATGTTGAAGCTCAGTATGACAGGTGACGGGTCCCCACCACTGGGCTCCTGGTGTGCGCGAGGTTGCTAGGCACGAAGGCGCCGCTCCTTACTTCTGACAAGGTCTAAAGAAAGGAGGGCTGGGGAAAGTGTGTCACAATGAAACTGTGAGGTATGTTATCTTACACAGTAATTCCCAACCTTGAGTAAACCAGGTGTGCTTGGGCTGTAATACCCCAAAGCCTTCTCCACCACCTGTGCTGGTCAGGATTTCTGGGAGGTGTAGTCCAAGAACACCTGGGCAACCCAAGGTTGGGAACCACGGATCTTACACATTGTCCCGGACTCAGCTGCAGAGTGAAGAAAATGTAACCTTCTTTTTCGGACTACAACATCCAGCATCCCCAGTTCTGCCCGTTTCCATCCTGGGTGGAAAATTCTGGCAGCTCTCGTCCAGAAAAAGTAATGTTTCTGAGCTGTGCTCAGCCGTTATAGTTATCTTATGTGCTTAGCACCCACCGAGAACAATTCTGAGGTAAAAGCAGTGATAGGAAAAAAACCAACAGCTGAGTAAGTCAATGGAAGACATTTTTTTTGTCCTGATGTGTGCTGTTCATTTCCCCCTGTTGTGGACCTGAGCTTTAGAGTCTAATTCCCTTGAGAACTATACTTACTTAATTGACTCTATGTACTTTTATCTGCTTGTGACTTCATTTGGGAATCTGGATTTTACAACAAAGCGAAAATAACAGTAGAGCTTTTTTTTTTTAAAAAAAAAATATCTGGTATGTGAATAGCTATGGTCTTCCTTTTACAACTTCACAAGCCTCATCCCCACATGAAGTCGCATTTGGATTCCTGGGGATGTCAATACTCCCAAGAAAAGCTGGTTCTTTGTTGTATTTTCTCCAAACAATAACAAAAAGCTTAACGGTTCCTGATGTTCTCCTCTGAATATTTTCTGTCCCTTTTTATCCATGCCTGCATTGTTCTAGCCCAGCATGCTATGCAAGCTAAAAATAACATTGCGTTGGATGTATTTCAGCTTCAGCTCGATGAAACATTTATTGATATTCTACTCGGTTTGTACTGCATTCATTGTCACTGAAATATGAGAGACAGCCAAGGAGGGAGCCATGAATGAGGTGGAAAGAGAACACTTTCTACGCCACGGCTGCCATTTTGGTGTGGTGTGGGCTCCTTCCTTGCCTCTGAAGGTCCTTAGCTTTGGGTGTCAAGCTGTCTGTCTATCTGTCCTGGAATTCAAGCATTGCAGTGATTATTCTGAGATTTTGTGTTATGCCATGTTTTCAAGGCTTTTAAAAGGACTGTTGATATTTTGTGCCATTTAGATGTTTTCACACCCAAGTAATGAGACTATGGTATGCTTGTGCACACCAAGAATTTGTACGTTCTGCCTCCAAAAGCTAGAAGCAGATAAAGCACCAAAGGAGATGATGATTTTGTAGAGCTCCTCCTTACAGTTTAAAGTTTCCCCTGCATGTTCATATTGATAGGTTTTTTATCATTTATTTTATCATTTATCATACAGTGTTGTTTATTCTGGATTCCCTTTTTTTCTCATTAAAATTGGCAAGACATGTTACCCCAGGAATATAGTCTTTCCAGCATCAGTCTGAAAGTGTGTCTATAGTACAGAAAAGTGCAACGATCTTTTTATGTCTCTCCCTCACTTCTGATGCATTCTAGATATGGTTGCTGTGTCGCTGGGATTATGAATCTCAAAAAAGATGCTGCCTCTCTAAGCATCACCATCCCATCCCTACCATTCTTTGGCTAATAAAAGCAGTAAAGTGGTAGGACTGTAACCACAGAACTAGCCCAAAGGGGATTATTTCCACACTATTTCCCATACCACATTCAATGTTACATTATGACAGGTCTCAAAGTCAACCTAGGGAATTGTTCATTGCAATTCAGTGTATAAGTTGTTACAGGATCAGATTTAGTGAAGCAACATGTAACAAAAGGAACACAGCTGAGTTAATTGAGGCAGCTGTGTGACAACCAATGTGATTGGATGATCCAAGAATAAAGCTAGCCAAGCTTACAGAGACAAACTGTTGGGTAGTTTGGATAGTTGGGTAGTTTGGTTGGTTGGTTGTTGTGTTGCTGGTGATCGTGTTGCTGAGAGCTGTATATTCTGCATCACTGGATGAAGACTTGCCATATTGCAAGGAGAAGATCCTGGGAGAAGACTATCTCTGTGGTGAGAGGAGAAGACTTCGTGGATGCAGGACTATTTACATTGGTAACAATACTTGGTTACTGAAACTGTAATTTACCATTTCTAACTGAAGAACTACTGTGTATGACCAGGACTGTATAAAAGACCAAGAGAAGCTGTATTTACCCCTGTATATATGGACTTTAATGTAAATAATACTTTCAACACTACAACAGTGTCTGTTTGGTTTAATCTCTGAGCAGTTCACTTCACCATTACGCCCCCTGGCGTAGTCTGGTAACGCAGCACCTCTGTCAATTGGTTATGGGCCCAGACAGCGCACCAGACTGCATCCAGGTATAAATTTAAGAAGTTATTGAAGAAACTGCTGCACAGAGAGAGCCAAGTAGTGTGGCTACAGTCTGTGGTAAAAATGGCCAACGAAATGTCTATGGCTGGACTGTGCATAAAAAAGTTGAATGGGGAGAATTATGCAACTTGGCAGCAGAAGGTTCAGTTACTATTGCAAAAGGAAGCCTTGTGGGACATTGTAGAAAATCCCCCAGCAGTCCTAAATGAGAGGAAAAAGAAACTAAATGCAAAAGCTCTGGCTATTATTGGGTTAACTCTAGAAGACCGTCTTCTTATCCACCTGAGAGGCCAAAATTCAGCAAAGAAGGCATGGGAGGATTTAAGGAGACTCTTCGTAAGAGATAACGTTGGAAGCCAGATTCAAATTGCCAGAAAACTTTTCCGAACTAGACTGAAAGCTGGAGGGTGTATGCTTCAACATTTAGAGGCAATGAAGTCAATGTTGATGGACTTACGAGAAAAGAACATCACATTTACAGAAATACAAGAAGCATTTATTATCCTGTCTTCATTAGATGAGTCATATGATCAGCTGGTGACCAATTTAGAAATTCTTCCTCAAGCAGAGCTAACAGTAATTAATATAACAGGCAAACTGTTGGAAGAAGAACAAAAGAGAAAAGATAACAAACAGCTCCGAGACTCCAAACTCACTAATCACCGTGATAAGCTGAAGGAAAGTGAGGAGGAGGGGGACACAGCTGCAAGCATTCATTCTGGAAAACGCTGTTTTTCCTGTGGCTCAAGAAAACATCTGATGAAAGACTGTAAATTTAAGAAAGGAAAAGAAAAACAAACCAGACGCAAGAGAGAAACACTAAGCCTGACTGAGGAAATTTATAACTCTGAACAGGGAGAAGAGTGGATTGTCGACTCTGGAGCAACTGCCAGCATGTGTAAGAGTAAACAGCTAATATTTAACTACCAACCTGTATCCAACCAACAAGTATGCTTAGCAAATGGTGTTAGTGCTAAGGTACTGGGAAAAGGTAAAGTGAAATTGCCTTATATTGCTAGACCAATAGATGTTTTACATGTTCCAAATTTGAAGCATAATTTACTTTCTGTGAGTTCATTAGCAAAGAATGGGTTTGTTAGCACTTTCTATGAGGAGAAATGTGTAATAACTAGCAAGAACAATGAAAAATTGAATTGCTATGCTAGAAACAATTTATATAGACTAAACTGCACTAAGGCTAACAATGTCTATGAAAACAAATGTATACACAAAGATTGTATTCATTTATGGCATCAAAGACTAGGACATGCAAACTACAAAACACTGAGAAAAACAATTGAAAACTCAGTAGGAGTTAATTTAAAGCAATGCAATGAATATGTGAATTGTCAAGCTTGCCAATTAGCCAAGAGTAAGAAAGCTCCTATAATGAAACATAGTGATGTACAAGTGAAAAATATATTAGATTTGGTGTCAGTTGATGTAATTGGACCCAAAAGTGCATCATTAGGAGGAGCCAGATACATTCTCTCTATCCAAGACCAAAAGTCCAGGTTTGGATACTGCTATCTCATGAAGGATAAAAGTGCAGTACATGTAGAGTTTGAAAAATGGCTCAAATTTGTAGAGCGCAAAACAGGGAAAAAGGTTAAGGTGGTGCAAACTGACAATGGAACAGAGTTTACCAATGCCAAATTTCAAGCAATATTAAAGAAAAATGGTATTACTCACAGGAGAGCCGCTCCCTATACACCTACTCAGAATGCCTTTATTGAAAGAAGGGGCCAAACTCTGCAGAATATGGCTGAGGCAATGATTAGGGGGAGTAATCTATCAGAGAAATATTGGGGGGAAGCTACACTTTGTGCGAATTTTTATATTAATATTCTTTGGCACAGTGGGATAAACAACATACCCTACACAGTTTGGACTGGGAGAAAACCAAATTTAAAATTTTTACATGTATTTGGATCTCCTGCATGGGTTCACATCCCAAAAGAAATAAGGAGAAAAGGAAAGAAGAAAGCCAGGTTGATGTATTTCCTTGGATACCAACAAAATAGGAGAGCATTTAGGTTTGGGTTGCCAAATACCAACAAACTTGTGATAAGTAGCAGTGCTGCATTTAATGAGCACAGTAACTGGGACAAAATATGCAAACCCCCAGAAACAATAATTAAATTGCATGAAAGGAATGAAAGTAGTGAAGATAGTGCAGATGATAGTGACTCTCAAATAGAGCAAGAAATTAAAAGAGAGGTAGAACCTGAGGAAATGCAAACTGACAAAGAAATTCCATCCAACTCAGAAAGGAGGGAAACTCTCGAGGAGGACAGAGAATTACCTAGGAGGTCTAGCAGAGAGAGAAAAACTCCTGACAGGTACAAGCCTGAGACCTATTACTGTCTCAATGTGGCTGAACCAGAGACATATGATGACATATGTAATATGCCTGAGAAAGAACAAATAAAATGGAAAGAGGCAATGGAGAAGGAGTTAAATTCATTAAAACAACTGAAGGTTTATGAGGAGGTAAAACTGCCTGAAAAATCAAAAGTAATTGGTTCCAGATGGGTATTTAAAAGGAAGGTGGATGCCGATGGTAATGTGAGGTATAGAGCAAGGTTAGTGGCAAAAGGGTATGCACAAACTTCAAACGACTATGATCAAGTTTTTGCACCGGCTCTAAGACCAGAGACATTGAGATTTGCTTTAACATATGCAGCTAAGCATAATCTCATGACCAGGCATGTTGATATAGAAACAGCCTATTTATATGCTGACCTGAAACACACCATTTATATGGAAATTCCACCAGGAATTGAAAGGGAAGGTAAATGCTGGATATTGAAAAAAAGTCTATATGGTCTCAGACAAAGTGGCCATGCATGGAACCAACATTTAACCAAAACTTTAAAAGACAATGGTTTTGTACAAGGAAAGGCTGACCCTTGTTTATTTATAAATGATAAGACACAAGCTATAGTATTAGTGTTTGTGGATGATTTAGCCATATTTACAAAAGATAAGAAAGAGGCTGAAGAAACAATCCAAATGTTAAAGAAACACTACAAATTGAGAGATTTAGGAGAAATAAGTAACTACTTAGGAGTAGAGATAGAAAGAAGCAAGAAAGGATTTAAAATAGCACAAAAGAGTAAAATATTAAAACTCCTAAAACAGTATAAGATGGAGGATTGTAAAGGTGCAGCAACTCCAATGAACATAGAGTTTGAGAAAGAAGATATGAATGGCCCGGAATGTGATATTGACGTATATAGGTCACTGGTAGGCAGCTTACTATATTTGAGCAGATGGTCAAGGCCAGACATCTCTATAGCTGTAAACTTGCTATCTAGGAATGTAAGCAAGCCGAATGAAAGGCACTGGCAATCAGCAAAAAGAGTACTTAGGTATTTAAAGGAGGCACAAAATAAAAAGCTAAATTTAGAACCAGTGGGAGAACTATCTATTACTGCTTATGCCGATGCTAATTATGGTAGTGATTTAACAACCAGAAGATCAACATCAGGCATGACTGTACATTTGGGAGAAAGTCTGATAAGCTGGAAGACAGCTAGACAGAAATTTATATCGTTGTCTTCTGCCGAATCTGAGTATGCAGCATTATCTGAATTGTGTACAGATCTAGTATTCTATAAACAATTAGCACAAGATCTGGGATTGAATATAAAATCTCAAATAAAGGTTTTTGAAGATAATCAAGCTGTCATACAAATGGCAAACTCACCAAATGTAAAAAGCAGATCTAAACACACAGATATCAGATACCAGAATGTAAAGCAAAGTATAGAAAATGGTTTAATAGAGCTGGTATACTGTGAAACAGAAAACAATAAAGCTGATTGTTTGACAAAAGTATTGGGGCCAACTAAACATAACAAAGCATGTGAAATGTTGGGAATGATATAATGTATATGTGAATGTGAAAGGAACTCTGTATATGTTCAAGGCAATGTACTATGTAAGATACATATGTTACAGAATTGCTATAAACAATTGGAGGAGATTGACAGGTCTCAAAGTCAACCTAGGGAATTGTTCATTGCAATTCAGTGTATAAGTTGTTACAGGATCAGATTTAGTGAAGCAACATGTAACAAAAGGAACACAGCTGAGTTAATTGAGGCAGCTGTGTGACAACCAATGTGATTGGATGATCCAAGAATAAAGCTAGCCAAGCTTACAGAGACAAACTGTTGGGTAGTTTGGATAGTTGGGTAGTTTGGGTGGTTGGTTGGTTGTTGTGTTGCTGGTGATCGTGTTGCTGAGAGCTGTATATTCTGCATCACTGGATGAAGACTTGCCATATTGCAAGGAGAAGATCCTGGGAGAAGACTATCTCTGTGGTGAGAGGAGAAGACTTCGTGGATGCAGGACTATTTACATTGGTAACAATACTTGGTTACTGAAACTGTAATTTACCATTTCTAACTGAAGAACTACTGTGTATGACCAGGACTGTATAAAAGACCAAGAGAAGCTGTATTTACCCCTGTATATATGGACTTTAATGTAAATAATACTTTCAACACTACAACAGTGTCTGTTTGGTTTAATCTCTGAGCAGTTCACTTCACCATTACGCCCCCTGGCGTAGTCTGGTAACGCAGCACCTCTGTCACATTATCATGCTATAAATCTTCCATACATCTGAGAAGCTAACAGGTCTCCAGGCACCCACAAGTGAGAAGAATATCTATGTTGTCCTCTCATCTATTAGTGTTGCGTCTTTCCGTGAAGACAGAATGTTTCAAACTTTCCTAGTCCTTAGTCATGTTTTGGGTTCAACTTTTCCCATTGTTTTCAGTTGATCTCAGACCTAAATTGGATGAATAAAACCTTCAACCTTCAAAAGACAAGCAACATATCAGAAATAATGCAATAATATCTTCTCTTGCCTTGAAAAGATCTCAGTTCTTGGGTTCAATAACAATGACAAAAAGTTATGTAAAAATTTGGCTATTATACTCCAAAAGTATGCATTTAAAAGAGTGAGCTTGAATAGTCTTGAATACATAACTTGGATTAGGTATCTGATCTAGGCTTTGTGGTTGCCTGGTCAATAGCACGCTATTCCCTGAGGTTTCAGGGTCAAAGGGGCTGGGTACTTGGGCTGTTACAAAGGCCGGGCAAGCACAACACATGTACAAATACCTTTTTATTGATCCAATGAGCCCTTACTCCAGTTAGGAATAGGCAAAAGTGTATGTCCTGGCTTTAATGCCACCTCTCATGCACAAATAAAACGTTCTTCCCCTGCCTGAAGCTATATAGTGATTCTTGGGAACTTTGGCTGGTGACAAAAAAACTGGTAACAGTTGCGTGCTGAAATCCTGTTGCTTAGTGGATGGAAGGAGGGAACATACCACGCATACAAATTCGGACAAAGCATGATGAAGCGCTTCATGCCCATGTCTACTGCTGTCTCTTTGGATTGGGAACATCCCAAGAAAGTAAGTTAGATCCGCTACCTGTGTGGACTCAAATGGTTATACAGGGAAGAGCTTGAAAAAGTTACTTTTTTGGACCAACTCCCCCACCCCCAATTTCCCCAGCAGTCTAGCTATGGGGACTTCTGCGCTACAGAGAAATGAGAGCTTTGCTGATCTCCAGTGGTTTTACTACTGATTAAGTACATCTTGGGAAATTTATTCTTTGGACTGCATCACCAAGAACCCCTTAGCCCAGGGGTCCCCAACCCCTGGTCCGCAGTCCTGTGGCGGTCTGTGGGCTTCCTGGAACTGGGCTGCAGAGACGGATTTCCGCCCCCCCCCCGCACGCATGCATGGTGGGCGTGTCACGCTCATGGGTGGGCTTGTTGCGCTCACAGAGGGGCATGTCACACTTGCAGGTGGGTGTGACACGCCCCTCCATGCGCGTGACATGCCCACCTGTGATTGTGACATGCCCACCCGTGAGCGTGACATCCCCACCAGTGAGCACGGGGGTGCCCCTGCCCCCCCACGCATGAAGCCCGCACCCCCCTACCAGTCTGTGGCCCCAAAAAGGCTGGGGACTGCTGCCTTAGCCAACACAATGGCCAGAGTGGCTAAGGAAATCTAGGAGCTATAGTCCAAAACACAGCTTTTCTGTATGTCAAGTTTATGATATTATTCTAATGAGATATAATGTAAGTCTGAATGATCTCTTGAAGATCCCCTTCCCCCCCCCAAAAAAAACCCCTGATGTAGTTGTGAAAAAATACTGCTAGAATTAGTAAAACTGGCTCAGGGTCAAACTGAACCAACTGGGAAATGGGAGACAGGGCAGCGATGGTCACCCCCGGATCAGCTAGGCTGCGGGTGGAGTCAAAATTGAATGGCCTTGAATTTTGTTCTTAAAAAGGCTGCAAACTGATCACTAGTGAACTCAGTGAGGCCCTGAATGGGCAGAACTGGTAAGGTTGCGGACCACCCGGAATAATTCCACTTGTCAGTTCGCAGCCACACAAGTCCTCAGATGTTAAAGGTCTTTCTTGCCCGTTTAACGGCATTATCGTATTTATTGGCCCTAGTCTTAACTGCAGCCCTTTTTTGTTCCAACTGATCTCTTCTCCACCTGCTCTCTAGCCATCTCCTAGACAACTTCATAGCTTGCAGCCCCTTAGCATGCCAAGGGGCAGAGTGAGCTCTGGAGCGGGTGGGGCATTTCGGGGTTTTGTGTCAGCTGCCTAGGTCGTCTCCAGATGCCACCTCTCGGCCTGGGCTTCCACAGGGTCGTCTATCAGGTCAGCTGGAAGCCCTCCCCCCGCCCCCCTGAGCCTTTATCCTGCATTTCTCCCTAGTGGGGACAAAGAAGGTGTAAAAAAAAAGATAGAATCAACAATTAGTTTAAAATATTGAATCTAGTTTAAATCTATGTATGTAAATAGTTAAAAACATTATTTTAAAGCAATCTATTTTAAAAGAACTCCCTGTCTTGGTTGCCTGTTGACTCCCTAAAAGCCTCTCAAGAGGCGGGTTTTCAGCGGCTGGAAGAGAAGTAGAGGAAGGAAGGAGGCAGTTTGCATCTCCCGAGGGGGAAAGTTCCTTAGTCTGGGAGGAGCCACAGAGAAGTCAACACTGCCGGCAGAACTTTGCACCAATGCAAGGTTCCAAAATATCTTCAGAGGAAGCCGCTCACACAGAACATTGCAATAATCCAAATGGGAGTGTAACCCCATTCAGCAGAGGTTGAATCCTAATTCCCCACTCTAACTCTGACTGACTAGGAACACCTCTGTCTTCCCTGGATTAAGCTTCAGTTTGGTCAACCTCATCCGGTCCATCACTGACTCCAGATGTGGCCCTGGGAGTAAGACAGCGTCTTTGAATTTGGGTGGAAAGGAGAGCGAGAGCCATAGCCTAAGAAAGCATATAGGGAAAAAGTCAGGAGAAGAAAAATGATTTACTGGCTGGTGTGTATTACAAAGGTATTTCACTCTGCATCAAGAAAGCCTTTTCCGCACTGCTGTTCCCAGGGAAATGCAGCATTTGGAGGGAGTGTCTTTCCAAGAGCCGCTTAACATAATCCGTAAGCTTCTCCCACCCTCAGCTTCCAAATGCTGTCGCTCCTGCTCACTTCAGAGAAGTGCCGCAAGGTGAGAAGATGGACAGATGTGTTTGCAGACATCTGGGAGGTTCTTACACAGGGCATAAAGCTCCACAAAAAGAAGATGGACAGATATGCTTGTTTGAAGCATCTGGAAGTTTTTAAAACGCAGGTTGAGAAAAATCTTGAAAAAAAAAACTGGTGATAGGTCAGTGTCACTGATGTATTCCCAAGCAGGGGCTAGGGAGCTGAAACACAGATCAGTGTCTGCATTTGAAGGATGTCATTTCAATACAGTACTCTTCCCTCTCCATAAACAATGTCAAGGGAAATCAAGTATGCCTTGTCGGTAAGCCAGTAAATGGTGCGTAAAAGACAGGCACCTGCTTGTTTGCTCAAAATATTAAGCTGTCAAATGACACGGATGTTTGTGCTCACCAACTTTCTTCCCATGATTGATGTAGGTCATGCTCCTGTTTGAGAAAGACCTGCGTTTGTTAGCCATAGGTGAATGCTCTTTGGATGTGCCCTTTGGAACAAGCGTGCAAGTTTAGCAGGGAGTAACTTGGCTCAGCCTTTAATTATTTCTGCTTCTCTTCCTTTTAGAGAAGCACTCTTTAAAAGCAGAGAGGTCTGCTAAGGCAGGCAGGGGAACCTGCGGTCTTCGGCACACAGAACGCTAGCAGGTCGGGCAAAAGGTGGTTACACAGCTCTTCCGCACTTCTCAAGCAAAGGTGCCGAGGAAAAGCAACCTAAGCTAACTGTGTTTTCTCTGCGCAGAGAATTCCCCTGACATTCCACTGCCGACTTTTGGAAATTTTTCTTGGATAACCTTAAGAAGAGCTACGTCATGTCCGATTTCTGAATCTGGAGTTCAGCTTGTAGTAACATCCAGTTTTATAGGGCGGGCACACACACTCTTTGGGAGCGTACAGATACCGAATGAATGAATGAATGAATGAATGAATGAATGAATGAATGAATGAATGAATGAATGAATGAATGAATGAATGAATGAATGAATGAATGAATGAATGAATGTGGCTTACCAGGAGAGGGTAAGGGTGGAACTCAAAAGAAGTTATTTGTCCTCCCTGACTGAATTGTTATCAGTATGCCCAGCTGGATCTAGGACAAATACCACAGAAGTGCCTTTGGTACCTCATCCTGTGGCCAGCTTTGCAGGGCTACCCAGAGAGCTGAATGGGGGCTGGGGCAGGCATCTTCGTGGAAGCCCTGCGGATGCCCACTGCCAGGATTCATGCATGTGTGTACACAAAGATGATTATTCTGAAAAATCTAATGCGCTTTTTAAAAAGACTTTTGTGCTATTTTTTTCTGGACAAAATGCTTGGTTGTGCAGGATCATTACAATTCCTTCACAGGATGGCATCTTTTCTGTACAGGATTTGCTGAAAAGCGCACTAAGCTGTGTAGGTTTTGGTACTTGGGTCTGTTCAGGATGGGTATAATGCAATCACAACAACAGCAAAAGAGGGGAATGATATCAAGGGTTCATTTTCATAGGAAACTGGGAAGTCTTGAAAAATTGCTGAGAAAGAGAAAATGTGTAAGCACGGGTTGTATCCCTAATGCACACAAAGGAGTAAGCCTTTACGTGGGAATTAAAAATGATTGTGCTGTTCACAGTGATATCGCATTCTCTGCAGGGCTGCTGAAAGTTATTTTGTAACATTGAGGCAAAACAGCAAATGGTATCCCTCAATCACTCAACTGGAAGAACACCTTATCTAAAACCAGCCAAGTTATTCTGAAATATGAGCCACGAATTCTAACCTCTACTCTTTCCTACCACCAGAATAACTAATCTTTTTTGTTTTTTCATCACATCTGCTGCTTGTAGTCAATGGGGAGAGCTCTTGGCCCCCCTGTTGAAAAGCATTTTCCGCACCTTTACCAAGATATAATGAGGGGAAACCATGACAACCAACTACGAGCCTATGGTCTAAGTCTCTCTTTGCTAAATATTTGAATATTACATATGTCATATGTCTTGTGTAAGTCAGGGGTTGAGAACCTTTAGCCCTGGAGAGATGCTTGACTTCAACTTCTGTTAGCCCTTTCTTTTGGCCCAGTTGTGTGTAGCTGATGGGCGCTGGTGTCCGACGCATCTGAAGGCAAAGGCTTCTCCAAGGGGTAAAACAAGGAGTTGATGACTCCGGACCCAGCAATTTTCCTGAAGCGAACAAGGGCTATCTATGGATAGTGCCTGGGCCCTGCACACTCCCACCTTAACCTCAAAAAGTTGGGATGTAAAATATGATGAAGATGCATTCCGTCACTGGTATGGGACCCATTGTGATTGGTGGGGCCAGCCCTTGGCCTCAGGATTAAAAGCAGGCAAGAGTGGGGTGATGGAGGATGTTCTGAGCATGAGGTAGGGCATGGCATGTCTGAATGGTGCTATTTCCAGCTGAGCAGCTGGTTCATAACGATAATTCCAGTCCATTTCCCTTTGGGGGGGGGTAGGGGAAAAACACATCCTAGAATTCAGCCATTCTCAACAGGGGCCATATTGCCCCCTAGTGGACCCTGGCCCACTGAAAAGGGGTCACAGACTGGAAAATGTAAGAAATTTCTGACAGATATCTGTTTGTGTTTTATCCTTGTTTGATGGGGGCTTTGGGGTCTGAGAAGAACTCCTAAAAGGGCCGGGATGAAGATAAAAAGCTTGAGAACGGCTGTCCTATATGTTCCTCGCAACTCATAAGGGTGGACCTTTCCCTGGGTTATCACCGCACACATCATTTATCCAGTTTTAAAATACTGTGGAACAAATGATATCCTGACCCAGCAAGCCTTCCCTTGCAAATATATATCCCTATTGGTTTTGTTCTGGCTTGGTGAAGACCAGGAGTTTCCAAAAGAAAGAAGCTGGAGGGGCTGAAATTATATTTCTGCCTTTAAAAATAATCAAACCATTTAGCTGAATTCTTTCTGCAGCTTTTGGGCAGCCCAACAGAAGGGAAAGCAGGCCTCCACGGAGAGCTTTAAGAGGAATGGATGGGGAGGAAGAAGTTGGACAGCCGCCGCTGTTATGGGATTCTCAGAGGCAGAGTTCAGGAGCCATTAAAATCAAAAGAACTGCTGGCAAGACTTGGAGAACAGCGAGGTTCAAAATAACGATTTAAACATTGCCTAGAGGGCCGAGAGACCTAGAAGAGGAAATTTCAGATGGGCAGGCACATTGTTATGAAGTCTAGACACTTGGGTTGCATCCAGTCTTGACACTTTCCCTTGTTGTCGATCCTCTGATCACAAGGACTTCGCCATCCTTTCCACAGCGGCAGAGAGGGTGCAAAAGGTCCAGAATGGAGACCCACCAGAACAGATTTGAATCTGAGCAGCCACATTGGACTGCTAATTTGTTTGGGAAGTAATTACTGGGTTAAGGTTAAGGTGTGGAGGAAAACGGTGCACCCTTTTTGTCAGATCCTGTATTTTTCCCCTCACAGAGCTCTGAGAAGGATTTAGGTCAGGAAAACAACTCGTTCTGTTGCTGGAGGCAAAGAAGAAAATGTCATGCCTCAAACTGGACTAGCAGTGTGTGTATGTATGTATGTATGTATGTATGTATGTATGTATGTATGTATGTATGTATGTATGTATGTATGTATGTATGTATGTATGTATGTATGTATGTATGTATTTGTTGGATTCATCTGTTCCCCACTTTTTCCTAACAATGGGATTCAAGGTGACTCTTTATAAGGTTGAATTGAATAGAAATGTGAATATGTCTTCAGTTTTTGTGGATCACTCTGAATTCTGTGGGTGAAAAATGCCATTTCACTCTCTATTTTCCCCACACTATGAGGACAGCGAGGTCAAGCGTATGCTAAAATATAAAAGGTAGCACTGCAGTTGAAGGGAAAATGACCTCTAATGTTTTTTACCATCAGATTTTGGGATACCAAATATTCTTATTTACAGTAATAATTCTTCCTTCCTTCCTTCCTTCCTTCCTTCCTTCCTTCCTTCCTTCCTTCCTTCCTTCCTTCCTTCCTTCCTTCCTTCCTTCCTTCCTTCCTTCCTTCCTTCCTTCCTTCCTTCCTTCCTTCCTTCCTTAAGTAAGTAAGTCAGTCAGTCACTCACTCAGTCAGTCAGTCAGTCAGTCAGTCATGTAGTAGCTTTTATGAAAAACCTAAAAAATAAACACACCCCACTCTCTGGTAAAAAATAAGCCAGCCCATGAATAAATAAGAAATATAATATTTTTGATGGAAGTTCAAGGAGGTTCATTATTATGGCTCATTAAGCATGAACTAGTGACATGGATTTAAGATTTATTGGTGGTTTTGATATCCTGTCACTCTTAATGTACAAACAGAACAGGCAATTGTAGTCCCTCCAATTTTTTCCCACTACAGCTCCCACTGCTATATTGATAGGAATTACAGGCCAAAAGCAACTGCTCATTCCTGTCTTAGACATATGACTGTTTGGGATTAAAAGCCAGCAGGAGAAAGAAGCAGGAGGATCTATGGATCCTGGAACATGGCAGCCTTTTCTGAATGTCCAAGGTGCACAAAAGCCCTCTGTTGGAAGTGCTCTTACATCGGGAATTTAGATTGCAGTGCTCAGACCTCTCCATATTTTCTCACAGGCAAGCTCTACAAAAGACCTCATCATGTGCCACCAAGCCAAGTCTGCCTCATGGCGACCCTTTTCAGGGTTTGTTAGGTAGAGGAAATACTCAGAAGTGGTTTCCCAGTCCCTTCTTCTGGGGGTTCCCCTGGGACTATGCAGCTTGCCCCCAAGGCTACACGGGCTGGTTCTTCTTCCAGTGGGGAATCAAACTCCCAGTCTCTGGTTCTGCAACCAGATACTTAAACCACCGAGCTATCCAGACAGCTACAAAGGACTTACTCCCAGCTAAATGTGTTTTGGTTGGCAGTCTTCATTGACTAATTGCACAATCAGAGCAAAAATAAACGACCATATTGCAAGATCCAAAAAAAGGCATCCTTAAATTAACCTTTCTCGTGTATATGGTGATGAGACGGGAAATCATTAAGCCCTTCATTAACATACCCTTAAAGGGAGAAGAAAGTGGGCCTTGTAATTTTGGATGGAAATGTTGTAATTGGAGAGGCAAGTACCTTGCCTGTGGCTATTTCCATTTACAGGACTCTGTTCTCTTCCCGACTCTCTGCAGCTGACTGCACTGACGTCATCCCCAGAGCCATTGACACATGCTTTTGTGTGGTGTGAATGAAGAAGTAAATTGATCCCAGTGGGGACGGCACTCACAATGAACAGAAGCCCGCCGCTCTGCCAGCTCTAGCTGGGCATTAGCTATCAGTTCCTGCCGCACACGCCTCAACCACCCAAATCATTAACAGCCAGGAGTTGTTCACGCCCAGCATGATTTTCTTTTCTTTTTTTTTTTGATGAAATTCACCCCAGGCACTTTAAATTAACAGCTAAACACTAATTAAGAACATTGATAATACCAATGTTTTATCAAGGAAGCTCAAAAGAACATTGCCATGACTGGGGAAGGAGCTGTTATTCGGAAACCCTGAGGTAAGGGAGTTTTCCAGGTGGAATAACAAAAGGTTAAAAAAAAGACAGACAGAGAGAGAGAAAGCAACGCATGTTTTGTCAAAGACCGTCTAAGAGCAAGTCAACAGACATGCCCACAACTAAGGATCTGAGGATGTTCCATTACATGACGGCTGCTTTGCCTTTTCAGTCACCTCATCTTGTATTTCCAGGGATGTTATTTGGATAGGATAGGTGGGTCCAGCCAGTGAAAGGGTGCTCTGAGCATTCACTGAGTATACAATGAATAGCATCCAAGGAAAAATTAGGGCCTGCTGCCATGATTAGTGAGTGTGTTTCCAGGTAATGTTGGTAATACTGAGGCTATAGATATGGGAGTTGCAGCCTGTGTAGCAGCTTCTGTGCAGGACGTTTCCATGGGCCATGATAGCTGGGACTGCTCAGCGTGATGCCTAAAATGGGTGATTGACCTCCTGTTTATCCCTAACTTGCTCAAGTTTGTTTGTTTGTTCAGTCGTTTAGTTGTGTCTGACTCTTCGTGACCCCATGGACCAGAGCACGCCAGGCCCTCCTATCTTCCACCACCTCCCGGAGTTGTGTCAACTTCATGTTGGTTGCTTCGATGACACTGTCCAACCATCTCATCCTCGGTCGTCCCCTTCTCCTCTTGCCTTCACACTTTCCCAACATCAAAGTCTTTTCCAAGGACTCTTCTCATGAGATGGCCAAAGTACTGGAGCCTCAGCTTCAGGATCTGTCCTTCCAATGAGCACTCGGGGTTGATTTCCTGCAGAATTGATAGGTTTCTTCTCTTTGCAGTCCAGGGAACTCTCAAGAGTCTCCTCCAGCACCACAATTCAAAGGCATCAATTCTTCGGGGGTCAGCTTTCTTTATGGTCCAGCTCTCACTTCCATACAACACTACAGGAAAAACCATAGCTTTGACTATTCGGACTTTTGTTGGCAAGGTGATGTCTCTGCTTTTTAAGGTGCTGTCAAGGTTTGTCATTGCTTTCCTCCCAAGAAGCAGGCGTCTTTTAATTTCGGGGCTGCTGTCTCCATCTGCAGTGATCATGGAGCCCAAGAAAGTAAAATCTGTCACTGCCTCCATATCTTCCCCTTCTATTTCCCAGGAGGTGATGGGACCAGTGGCCATGATCTTAGTTTTTTTGATGTTGAGTTTCAGACCGTTTTTTGCACTCTCGTCTTTCACCCTCATTACAAGGTTCTTTAGTTCCTCCTCACTTTCCGCCATCAGAGTGGTATCATCTGCATATCGGAGGTTGTTGATATTTCTTCCTGCAATCTTAATTCCAGCTTGGGATTCCTCCAGTCCAGCCTTCCGCATGATGTATTCTGCATATAAGTTAAATAAGTGGGGTGACAATATACAGCCTTGTCGTACTCCTTTCCCAATTTTGAACCAATCCGTTGTTCCATATCCAGTTCTAACTGTTGCTTCCTGTCCCACATATAGGTTTCTCAGGAGATGGATAAGGTGGTCAGGCACGCCCATTTCTTTTAGGACTTGCCATAGTTTGCTGTGGTCCACACAGTCAAAGGCTTTTGCATAGTCAATGAAGCAGAAGTAGATGTTTTTCTGGAACTCTCTGGCTTTCTCCATAATCCAGCGCATGTTGGCAATTTGGTCTCGAGTTCCTCTGCCCCTTCGGAATCCCGCTTGTACTTCTGGGAGTTCTCGGTCCACATACTGCTGAAGCCTACCTTGTATGATTTTGAGCATAACCTTGCTAGCGTGTGAGATGAGTGCAATTGTCCGGTAGTTGGAGCATTCTTTGGCACTGCCCTTCTTTGGGATTGGGATGTAGACTGATCTTTTCCAATCCTCTGGCCACTGTTGGGTTTTCCAAACTTGTTGGCATATTGAATGTAGCACCTTAACAGCGTCATCCTTTAAGATTTTAAATAGTTCAACTGGAATGCCATCACCTCCACTGGCCTTGTTGTTAGCCAGGCTTTCTAAGGCCCACTTGACCTCACTCTCCAGGATGTCTGGCTCTAGGTCAGCAACTATATTGTCTGGGTTGTCCGGGATATCCAAATCTTTCTGATATAATTCCTCTGTGTATTCTTGCCACCTCTTCTTGATGTCTTCTGCTTCTGTGAGGTCCCTTCCATTTTTGTCTTTTATCATGTCCATCTTTGCACAAAATTTTCCTCTAATATCTCCAATTTCCTGGGGTAGGAACCGGCAATTCCACTTCAGTATCTTTGCCAAGAATGCCCCATGATCAGAAACTTGCTCAAGGCATCTGACTTTTCCTATTGAACAGTTGGGACAACAACCCCTACCTCCTTCTCTGTTACCTGCGTCTTCGTCTGAAGGCCCCAAGTTCCCTCAGGAGTGCTCAGAGAGGACAATCTTTCCCTGCCAGGTACCATGACTTGAGCAGAAAACAATGTGCCATGTCTTCTCGACAGCTACTAGCAAAGTGCTGAAGGGTTGCTAGATCTTAGGACTCTGACTCAGGGAATTGCTGTGGCTCTCCAGGTGGGGAAATGTCCTGTCCATACAGGACATACAGGACAGTGTTTGATTTGGGGTGTGTGAAGTAGATTTAAAGCCTGGACAGTGATCTTTACCTATTCCCAGGTGGCTCCAAACCTCACTGGAAATGGTGTTTGCCCATGTCTTGAGGCTGATTCTCTCTCATCCTTTGCCTACCCTGTTTCTGTGATGACACACAGGCTTGTGACTACAATGTCAAAAGGGTCCTCCTTGTGACTTCATGCACCCATAATCTTAGGGGAAAGGATGATGGATTTGGTAACCATCCGTGGGTTGGGGTAAGGTTCAGAGGCAAAAATGTTGAAGTTAAGGAAGTCCTACTTTGGACAGATCGTGAGAAGGTAGGATTCTCTGGAAAAAGACCCTAATGCTGGGAAAGGTGGAAGGCAGCAGGAAGAGAGGAAGACCAAAAGCTTAAGGACGCCACAGGCTTGAGTTTACAAGAGCTGAGCAGGGCAATTGAGGACAGGGCATTTTGGAGATCACTCATTCATAGGGTTGCTATGAGCCAGAGGCATCTCAACAGCACATAACATCAACAACTACAAGGATAAGAAGAAAGTAGGGTGTGCTGAGATGTGTTTTTCGTCTTGAAACCCCCCTTTAATGCCCCTTCCCTATATGCACCATGTATATATTCCAAGCAGAGTGAGAAAGGATTGCTATACAGTAGGGTCACCCTATTCACAGGATCAGTATCTGCTGATTCACTTATCTGCTGCCTGAAAATACTAAATAAATGAACTCAGAAATATATATTTCCAGGGTGTATTTACCAGAACTAGCCACTAGACGGAGCCAAAAACCATGCAATGCGTAACACATGCTCCTTCCACATTGTTGTTGATTTTGTCATCCACAGGCGTGGGTGGCTTGGAAGCAGGGAGTCAGCCTTACCTTAGAAGAAAGGAGTTTATATAAGCTATATCTGTACACTTGAAAGATCCATGCAGGTAACCATGACAATAACGGATTATTACCGAGTACACACCCTCCCTTGAAGCCTACTTACACACCCAAAAAGTCAGACGAAAGAAAGGGACAAAAATTCCCAACCTGAAGATGTCTGGAAGTGGAAGATTAAGAATTACACAGCTCCCAGACCGAGAAAACATGGTCTGGAAACACGGCCCAATGATCGGGCAGGATCCCTGGTGACGGGAACAGAAAAAAGGATGGGGAGGGAAAGAAAGGCGAGAAATAATGCAAAGGCAATCCAAAACAGGAAGAGGGGCTCACGCCCAGGGGCTGCAGGTCAGCTCCAACTACACCTTTCTATAGTCTCCTTATGCCTGGCAGCTCAGAGTGGTAAGGCGAGATTCCCTCTGGTTTATATGGTTGCAGATTATTGCTGTTGTTGTTTCAAAAAAAGATCTTTGTCACCATTCTGGCTGGACCTTGCAGTGTAACCATTTTGGGATTGTCAAACTTTGGACGCGTCTCAAGCCCCTTTGTGGACTCCTTCCCAGCTTCCTTTCAAATCTCGTGTAGTTTGGCCGGCACTGTATCTTCAGTGACTCTCGTTCTGCTGTTTGCAGATGGCGCGCCGCTGGGAATTTCTTTTCTGGGATGTGTTTTAGACTGCTGACTGAGATGGCGATGGTCTCTGTCTCCTTCCTTCTCTCCCATTATCAATAATTCAATCTTCTGAGGAAGGAGCGGGGGGGGGGAATTATTCTGTATCATTGCACAGGAGATGGGGTGCGCGCGCGCTTTGGCGCTCCTCTTCTCCCTCTCAGGCAAGTGTGACAAAATCAATTTCTGTCAATACAAAAAAGGCCAAATGAATTTTGAAAGAGGGTAATCCTTTGCGTTAAAGTCTTTTTAATAGCAAAGCGATTGATTTGTCTGAATTAATTTAATCACAGCAAAAGATTTCTTCTTCTTTCAGCGGCCGTGTATGTATTAGGGTCTGCTGTGAAGGGCTTTGCATTTGTGTTGCCCAAGCAAAGCTGCGAATGATGTGACGCCGAAGAACCCTTGATTTTTTAACAACAAACCCTAAAGAACAGATTGTACTTTTTCAGGCCCACATTCTATCCGTGGAAACAGTGGAGTCTCTCTGTCCATCAGAATACAGTAGTGGTGGGATTTATGGAGAAATATTGCTTCTGTACTTGGACGAAAATGCCCTTTTACAGTTTGCTGTTCCTGCCACAGAAGTCTCAGAAGCAACAAGGAGAGAGAAGAGGATGAAGAAGGCCGGGGGGGGGGGCAATTTCTTCCTACTAACAGCTGAGAGTGGGAACGAGCCGTTATGAAGTTATGTCAGAAGACCATTTTGCTCTTGCAGCTAGTTAGTAGGGCTGGGAAGTGGATTTTGCTCAGATGCTTGTTCTCCCAGGCATTAGCTGTATTACTCAATTGTGGGGATGTGCACTGGCAATATGGACACTGTATTGTCGTTATTTTCCCCTTTAGAATACACACACACACACACACACACACACACACACACACACACACACACACACACACACAACACACACACACACACAAAAAGCACTTGTAAAGGATTTTCCATGCCTCTGCTACCACAAGACACTGCTCTGGATACTGTGCTGAAAATGCCCCACCACCTTTTTGGCCTACTCAGTCCCATGAGGCATGCAGACCCTGCAAAGTACCTGGATGACTGGGCTGAGGGTGTGGGCCACGCAGAACACCCCTTTCATCTTCTCAGCCCAAGCCCAACGTGCTGCCACCATGTTTGCCCTATGTGATAAACAGACCTTGCCTTTCTGTAGCTAGACTCCATGGCTATAGCATCTCCCTCAGAGCCCCTGGAACGTTGTGAGCTGGGCGGCTGCCCTCCATGACAGCCACATTCAACCAGGTCCACCTGTATCCTGCCCTTGCATGTTGCTCTATGTCTGATGCCTCCACCTCCCACCGATGTCCTGCCAGGAAGAGATAAGCATGTTTTGCACCTTGGTTGCTCTGGAGGTCACTTGTCAAATGTACCACCGGTGCCCTGAAAAACGACTGCTGTATCAGTTGCCTGACACTCCCAAGATACATCTGGCACCACCCTGCAGCTAAGGGTCCTTTGGGATGTCACTTGCTAGCGGAGGGTCTGTTCTGCCACAAACCAGTGGAAACCAGTGTTCTCCACCAGAGGGACATCCAAGGGGTATCATTTCCCTTGGTGACAAGTACAGTAATCCTGACTTTTTTACATTTGCAGAATGTAAAAGTCCTCCAAGCCACTCCAGGAATATATTCTTCAGATGTGGGTCTCACATTTGCTGACTCCCACCTCTTGCTCTTTGCCCATCTAAATCCCTGCTTCTGTGGGCTGGTAGCTCAACCTCTGCCCTCCGAGGGCTCTTACCATTCACAACAAAGGAGCCGAGTGCCCCCGGAGTACCCACCCCATTTGCCAGCAGCTATGCTCTGTGCTGACTCTTCCGGTGGCTAACCATGCTACTATTGGAGGGGTGGCCCAAGTCTTGCCCACGCTTCAGCACATTTTTGCAGTGCATGTGCTCAGCCATGTAAGCATCTGCTGCACACTGTTGAAAATGCATCCAGGCTATTGATTTCTTGGGACCTCCAGTTTTTGACTGCTTGCAATCAGAAATGTCCAGTTGTTTGGGAAGGTCAACATCAGGTTGTGGATCGATTATGCCTGTTTTGCCATTTGGTTCCGGATACACTTGACCATATATTGTTTTTCTGCTCAGTTCATTTTTCCATTCGTAAGGCACTACTAGAACCCTGGTTATCTTCCCTGCCGAACACCCCTGAGATTTTTCTGAATGATTCTTCCTCCTGTATCACTGAAGCTGTCGCTATTTTTCTGCTTGAGATTCTTAAATCAACTTCCAAATTATAACCCGTTGTGTTTATTGTTAGTAATCCCAGCTGTATTTATGCCAATAAAGGTTTGGAGAAAGATAAAAAAAGAAGACTGCTTGCATGACCCTGACAGGGGTGGTTAACTTGTCATCACTACTAGTGTAGGCAGCTGGTGGGGCATGTGCAGCTGGAAGGGCAGACATGATTTCAATGCCACGTGCTTCTGAAATAGTACCTACCTGAGTTTCCCCCATCTCCTCCTTCCCTACATCAGGTGTGTATGTACTGGAAGAGGAGTTCCCACCAACCCCAATGCTGGTGTGCACAGGAGAGATTTGCTGGAAATGAGGGCTGGAGGCAAACCCTTCCTTGAATATGCCGGAGCTGCACGGCATCGAGATGGAAGGCAAGATGTGGTTCTCTGTAAGTCTCTTGCCCAAACACAAAAACAGCAGCATGGCTGATGGTGCCCAAGCTGACAGTGCCAGTCTGAGTCCTGGTGTCATCCTTGTCTTGGTCTGGCACATAGTCTCTTGGGGAGGTAAGTGCCACCGTCTCCATCTTCTTGGGCCCCTTGCCCTGGGTGGGCTGCACAAAGACATCACTGGAACATGTCGGAGATTCACTCATATTGGTCTCACCATGAACCAGAGGGTTCTCTGCCACCTCCTTGGCAGAGACATAGCCTACCTTGCTGCTCTTTCATAGTGTCAATGCTGAACAAAGCAGAGGGCAGATAGTAATTATAGGCTCTTTCCCTCCTCTCCCACTATTCTCAGTAGAAGCTGCTGCAGTGGGTGCAGGAAGCTTTCCTGCAGCCTTCCCCAAGTGTCTACTTCTTCTACCACACCCACAGTTCATATTGCCTGCAGACTCTACACAAAAAAGAACAGGATCTGATTCTGCTATAACAGAATACAAACTCTTCCAATGAAAATCACATAGAGAGAGCCACAAAAATCTATTAATATCTAAATCTCTATATAACAAAATCTTATTCCCCTGCCTGATAAACACCAAAAAGGCCTAAACCTAACAGAATATTTCCCTAATGATTTGTAATTTATTAATCTAGGAAGCTACGAATTCAAATCTTATTCCTAATTATGTTGAGTAAATAATATATAATGAGATGAAGAGAATGTAAATGTAACTTGAGAGTTCAGAGAAGGGCACAGAAAAAACTGCTGCAGTGCAGGCTTGCACCAGAGTATGTCTTAACAGCAAATGTTCAAGGAATTTATAAGCAGCTTGCCAAAAAACAACCCTGACAATTGCTTTGTGTTCGAATGAGAAGTGGTTAACTGTTGAAAAAAGGAGTCAGCTTTTCAGATTTTCCCTTCTTGGTGTCTCTTTGTGATTGGTAGTGAGCAGAAGAGGGTATCCTGTAAACGAGCCATTTTTCAGTGGGGGGCATATGGCTCTTTCGGGGGTGCTGGCACATTTAAAAGGGGCCACAGGCTAGAAACAGTTCTTCATGCACCAGCTTATAAGGTTCATCATGTGACTTATACAATCCTGATTTGGCCTATATTTCTTTCATATTGTGTTTATGGCCATGGCCAAAATAAGGTTGAGAGTGGCTGTGTAGACCATCCTGATTGCTGGCACAGGTGTTGTCAACATTCAGGCTGCCCTTTGCTAATGTAAAGCCTGGCATCCTTTTTCCTGCTGGCAACATGGGCATGATATTGTGCAGCAATATTGGGCCATTTCCCAGTGTTTAAGCTTGTTAGGAAAAGAACCGAAGAACTATACTATTAGGTATTGAGCATTACAGCATAGTACTCAGTGTCTCTATGAGAGTGTTGCTGCAGCTCATTCTCATATTTAGCCATTGTCATGCAGCCTACGTCTCCCTTTTATGCTCCCTTTCCACTCCATGAACCTCTGGGAAGCTATGTTATTGTGCTTTAATAAATTTTTTAAAAAGGCTTCCACCTTATACAGAAAGAGACTGAGAACGGCCTTATCAGTCAAGGCCCAGTTGAAGACTCAAAATGATTTCAGGCTATTCTGATTTGAACAATTTCATTTCACTGCCAACATAAGAGGGCAGGTTCTACGAGACTCACCTGCTCTACCTGTTATGCAGCATAATAAATAATGCATCTCTTTCGTTAGGCTTTATCTTGGCTATCGTGCATCAAATCCTGGGGGGGAAAAGTTCTCTCTTGTTTTTGGAACAGACAGACTGGAACAAAGAGTGGTAGAAAGAAATAATTTCAGGAATTTAATCATTCAGAGCTAGTCAAACATGGTGACGTTAAGACTGTGTTCCCAAGGAGTACCCTTTCCCCATATTTATTTCAAGGAGGGGAAAGTTGTGTCTGCCCATGTGAGCCACCTGGAGGAAAGATGGGATCGAAATATAAGCAATAGACAGGCAAATTGATGCACCACTTAACTGGGCATGTCCTTGGAGTAGTTTTATGAACCCCAATCAGGAACAGTCATTAATACATTTTTAAATTACAAACCCACTAAGTCTCAAAGCGTATTCAAAATGTTAAGGTATTGGACTATTAAAAGTCAGAATTAAATCCTAAAGAATAAAAACTAAGATCAAAAGAGACCTGCAGGGCAGACTAAAGAGCAGAAAAGGAAGGTCTCAGCCTGGTATTTAAATCCTACCAATGACGGTGCCAGGCAGGGTTTTTTTTTGGGGGGGGGGAGGTGGCATTCCATAGATGGATGCAAGATATTCAATTTTTAAAAAAACAAAAAACAAAAAGATCTCAAAGGATCCATAATCTAATGTGTATGATGCACGCATGCACACATTTAGAGAGTGCTGTGGATTAATCACCATTGGCTATGCTGGGGGTGGGGCAGGTGAGAAAGATGACGGGATTCCTGTACCTTTACAAAGCACCTTAGACAAGCATATTTCAGCAAATGCAGCTTTGAATGCAAGCAACACCTGCTGACATTTCCTTCCGCACACAGCTCGTTAACCCTGTTCTTAACCCAACCCTGGGATGATGACATCTTTTGTTTGATTACTCGGGACTCTGAAACAGGATCTCTTGTGTTTGTTTTTGTTTTAAAGCTTGCATAAGCTTGAGTATATAGTATATTTTGTTCGGCCAATAGGGTGTGTGCGCGCACACATGTTTTGATTTTTCCATCTGCACTATTTTGTCTTGCTTTTAGCTTGTGTGATCCTCTGCATCGGTGCTTTTTGGTTGTTGCTAGGTGTGTCCAGATGACATCACTGATAATGCACAGCGTGGGGTATGGCACGAGAGTGAACCCTACTTATTTTCCCTGCCTTTTGATTGCACTGGTAAGAACTACAAGTGTTTTGTACTTTGTAGGCTGTATTTTTGAAAAATATATTTTAGTTCAAAACTCGTATAGCACTAATTCAATACTCGTGTTTTGTCAGTTCAGCGCTATTTCACTTGCTAAACTTTATTTAAAATGCTGGTGAAAGAGGATTCTGATAACGACAGAGAAGGGGAAGGAGAAGAAGGGCTATGTGATATGTGGCCATTTGAAATGCACCTTCCAGGGATAATTAAATATTTTTGTGAATTTCAGTGAATTTAAATGTCAGGGTGCAGTATAGAGAAGTTCACAACCTGGGAGAAAGTTATATATGGTTGCTCCACGTGTTCTTTTACAGTTACCCGTCCTGTAAGTCAGAGTTTGTGAAGACTGTCTTTTTGAGATAAAGCTCCCAGAATACCTCAGTCAGCATGTTCAATAACCATGCTAGATGAGGGATTCTGGGAGCTGTAGTCCAAATTACAACTTTGCCAATGTCTTCTTGGTTACAGAGAGGGAGCTCTGCTTCCCTTACATTCTTGTTCTAAAGTACATGCAATACTGAACAGATTGCCTGAAATCTTGTTTGATGGGTTCTGCCTGCCCAGTGGGAATGATGGCTGAAATCTGGTTGGTGTACCTTTACATTGGGCAATGAGGATGCCATCCTCAGCTAACAACAAACATCTAACTAATTAATTTTAAACTTCCTATCTCCCTTAAGGGACGTGGTGGCGCTGTGGGCTAAACCGCAGAAGCCTGTGCTGCAGGGTCAGAAGACCAGCAGTTGTAAGTTCGAATCCACGCGATGGAATGAGCACCCGTCGCCTGTCCCAGCTCCCGCCAACCTAGCGGTTCGAAAGCATGCAAATGCGAGTAGATAAATAGGGACCACCTCAGTGGGAAGGTAAACAGCGTTCCGTGTCTAAATCACACTGGCCATGTGACCACAGAAAGATTGTCTTCGGACAAACGCTGGCTCTATGGCTTGAAGAGCGGGATGAGCGCCGCCCCCTAGAGTCGGACACGACTGGACAAAAATTGTCAAGGGGAACCTTTACCTTTACCTTTATCTCCCTTCCTTAGGCAACACTTTTCCAGTATGGAAGACTTCCCCTGCAATTCCAAGGTTCCCCTAGGGTCTCCCAGGGCAAAAGGGAGCCTTGGAATCTGAAGGGGGAAGAGATATGATGTTTTAACTAAAATATTTCTCTGATGACCTCAACCTTGCTGCACAGCATGAAGCTGCATGACAGGATTTCAGCCACTGACACCAACAGATTGCCAATGATTAAGATGTCCTTTTTCAGTTTCGGAACACACGAGGTATCGTCTCATTGTGTGAGAGCTGTGCGCACCACAAAATTGGGGGGGGGGGAAACCCCAGAGTCTTGAATTAGTGCCAAGCTTCTGATCAAAGATCATGATTTTGGCCATCAATGGGTGTGTGTGTGTGTGTGCATCCAAATTCTAAAACAAATAATAGCAAGTATGTTTGTGGAAGTGCATTTTAATTGAGACGTCACTGTATGGAGAGGGCAGTTGAAGTCTTTCCTCCCTCACTGAATTGTCAATTTAGATATCCCACTTTCACCACCTCTGAAAGAGAAATGGTCACAAGTGCCAAAGATACATTTGGTGTCATAGCTAGCTTGGATATATTGTTTTTAAGAAAGCTGTGGAAAGCCTATGACTAAAGATTGAGGCAAACAGGAGTTATACCTGTGATGCTTCAGCATAGATCTCCTCTCTTTTCATAGAATTACAGAATAGTGAAGTTGGAAGGGGCCTACAAGGCCATTGAGTCCCATCCCCTGCTTGATGCAGGAATACATATCAAAGGATATCTGCCAGGTGGTTGTCTAAGTTTCTCTTGAATGCCTCCAGTGTTGGAGAACTCACCGCCTCTTGAGGTAACTGGTTCCACTGTCGTACTGCTCTAACAGTTAGGAAGTTTTTCCTGATGTTCAACAGAAATCTGGCTTCCTGTAATTTGAGCCCATTGTTGCGTGACCTGCACTCTGGGATGATGTCTTATAGTTCCCTTTCTCAGCTTCGGGCTGTGTGCTAAACACAGTTGGTCAAGGATTCTTGACTAGTTCAGGTAAAGCGGTTTCCATGGCATGTTTTGTTGCTTAGCTGGGCCTGAGAAATAACATTAAGGATATGATCAAAAGGAAGCCAAATGGAAAGGCTCAACTGCATTCAAACAGCCAGGAGCCAGGACTCTGAGCTGTCAGTTCTCTCATGATAGTACAGAGCCTTGGAAAAGAGTGGCACTAAAAGAGAAGATGTATGACATATAAACAGTAGTTATACCTTGTTCTGAGACAGTCAGGCTACGGCATTTCTTTTCCAGTAAATAGTGTGGTTCTGTCACAGTGACAATAATAGAAATGCATGTACTCGAGAAAGATAACACTATTTTAAAAATGCAACATTTCACTACCTTGGTAATGTTGCTTTTGAGGCTAGAGCAAAGACGAACTTTCTATGACATAAGCCCCAGTGGGACTTCCTTCTAAGTAAACACAATTAGGACTGCAATTATAATAAGTACTTTTCATTACCTCAGTCAAAGGAGACATGCTTTATTATGCAGTGGTGCTGTGAACACCAAAAGGTTTCAGACATGTGGCTTTTTAACTTAAAAGTAATGGTGAGCACGGTGGGAGTATATGAAACTATGCATACTGTACAGAAATTATATAGGGACATTTTTTTCTCTCATTCTTGCCGCACGAGAGGGCAATGATAGTCTTGTGGTGGCAGAGCAAATTAACATTCAGTAAGGCAATTCTAAAAATTGAGGCAGGCCAAACAAAAAAAGAATATAATTTTTAATTAGGTTTCAAATCAGCCTCATTAGTACTTTTGTAACAGATAGTCTGCTCTTGCTCTGAGCTCAATTTGGGACCGTTTGGGAAAAGGGATTTCGAGTTACAATTTTTTTTTTATCTTGAAAGGGAATGATTGGACACACTTGCTTTTTTATTTGTAAGTAATCCAGGCTGCAATATTGATCCTCAAAAAAGCCTTTCAAAAGGGAAAAAACAGCTGCCTTGCTATAGGATTAGACATGTGTGGTACAGGATAACCAGTAGGAGCTCTGTGAAATGAAACATTGTATACATTCATAAATGAGGAAGGAATATTTAGAGAGAATGGTCAGAGAAACAGATTGAAAGACAGGTTTTCTTTGAAGAATAAAAATAAATAAATCAAGCAGTGTTGCTTTCAAGAAAGTAATGGAGTGACAATCCTCCAGAAAGGGGGATATTTTGCCATGTATCTTCAATAAACATCCGCTCAAGATTTCTGAGACCAAACAGTTTCCTCACATAAGCTTTCAAATGGGAAATCAGTTGCACATTGGGGCAATCTGCACTTTTGACTGAGTCAATCAGGATCCAGTTAGCTGACTTTTAGCTAACTTTAAAACTTTGTAACTCCTTCCTGGCCAAATCCAGGAAGGAACCCCTTCCAGGCTTATCAGAATCATTCTTACAAGGGGATGCTGGTGTTTTTTTTTTTTTTTTTTTTTTTTTTGCTTTATGACTGGAGATGATCTTGATGTAAGCAGAGCTTTGGTGCCTATTTCTTATCATAATCTCCTGTTATAGGCTCCATTCCACCCATTTTATCACTATACAATTGCTTTTTGCTTAAAAAAAAAAAACTCTCCAAAGATGTTATGTGCTATCAAGTCACTTCTGATGTGTGGTGACTTTCTGAGCTAATGACCTCCCAAATGTTCTATGATTAACATCTGGACTCAGATCTCGCAAAGCAGCAACATCTCATATTACATTGTTCTCTCTTCTTACTGCCCTTCCTACTCTGGTCCTGTGGCATAACTTTACACCAATAGCATTCAGCCCACTGTTTTGTTTGGTCTGCATTTTAAATTGTACTGACTTAGTTCATACTTCATTGATGAACATGGAAACCAGAATGGTTATCCTTGGGATGGCACACATCTCTAAATTTTGCTTTGTATTTTTCAAATCTAAATTCATGAGAATATGCATCATCTACAAGAATGTTACATATAAACTGCATGTATTTCAGCGAGATGCATACAACATTTGTATTCATACTTGCTGAAAAACAGCCTTGACAGTTGCTTCGTGTTTGGGTGAGAAGTGGTTAACTGATGAAAAAAGGAGTCGGCTTCTGGGATTTTCCCTTGTGTGGTGTCACTTTGTGAATGGTAGTGAGCAGAAGAGGGTGTCCTGTAGACCATCTTGATGGCTGCCATTGATGTCATTAATATTCAGGCTGCCCTTTGGTATATAAATATTGGCATCATTTTTCCTGCTGGCAACATGGGCACGATATTGTGCAGCAATATTGGGCCATCTCCTGGCTTTTTGAACCGTAGTAACAGATGCATAATATCCCACATTCATAAACTTGAGTTTGTTTTTTTTAAAGAATTGAATCGATTGTTGCAAGCTACCCAGAAAAGTGCTTTGCACTAACAGGGTAGTACATTAAATGAATGAATGAATGAATGAATGAATGAATGAATGAATGAATGAATGAATGAATGAATGAATGAATAAACAAACAAGCAAGCAAGCAAGCAAGCAAGCAAGCAAGCAAGCAAACTGGATTCATAGTGATTTGTACATCCTTAACTCAGAATTTACTTCCATAGTTCCTTGTGGTTATTCCTAGAGATATCTGAACAGGACCAAAGTGGTCCCATCAGTATTCCCTATTAATTTTTTCCAGAGGTTGTCCTACTCACATTGTTGGTTTACTTTGTGCAAAACAAGAGTCATATGGGGCCATAGATGTACATCTCTCACGGAACATGAACGTGAGCCAACAACAAATGTTCACAGCCCTCAACTGCAGAAAAAACAAAACAAGTCAGGGGCACCATTTGGAAGACTTGCTAGCATGGACAGCCTATTGAAGCAGAAGGCAGTTAGTGTGACTGAAGATAAATTTTAGATCAGTGCTGTTTTTCTAATCCATACATAATACGAGCTAAATCCAGTTGTTAATCTCAACTCCACTAGATCATTGAAACAGTAGGGTTACCTGAAGGTTGAGTTGGAACGAACAACTGGACTTACCCTTGTTTAGACAATTGTTACATTCAGTCTACATAGGATTTGTAGAATAAAAAAGTCACGGCCAGTATCCAGTTGTGCCTGTTCACCAGTAATATGGGCACTGCCAGCAGGATTCATTTCCCCTCCCACCAGATCTCCCTCACAGTCCTCATCGTGTCTGCCGTAGACGGATGGGGAAGGTTCACGTGGAGCTCAAATGGAGCTTCTGTAGGAGGCTCCGTGGGAAAAGAGAGGAAGGTGAGTGCTCCTTGTATGAGCAGCATTCTGCTTAAATGATGCTCACTGGAACCCACTAGAAGTATCCTACAGAAGGGCAAGTCAGAAGTGTATGAAAAATCTTGTTTCTTGGTAATTCCTTACTCTTCTGCATGTTGGTGAATTGCAGCACAAGTATCAATAGGTGTTCTTTTGGTCTATATTCCTTCCTTCCTTCCTTCCTTCCTTCCTTCCTTCCTTCCTTCCTTCCTTCCTTCCTTCCTTCCTTCCTTCCTTCCTTCCTTCCTTCCTTCCTTCCTTCCTTCCTTCCTTCCTTCCTTCCTTCCTTCCTTCCTTCCTTCCTTGTATATTTCAGAAGGGTTTGTATGTTTGGATGCTGTTCAAGAGAGAAATTCACATAATACTGCATACAGAGCACCCTGTAGATCTATTCCATATATTTCGCAGTGTTTGCCCTGCGGGAGGAAACTATTGTTTTACATGAAACTGAGAAACAAAGAAGCAAACAAAAACTGGGTTGGTAGAAAATCTTGAGTCTCTTTCTCTCTATTTCTGTGTCTCTGTGTAGCGTACCAATTCATAATTTTTGTTCTAAAAGAGATCCAGTGATATTCCTGGCCTTTGTGATTTTTGGCCTTTTATAAATAGCAGGACTAATTTTTTTTTTATGTAAAAGCAGTACTTAAAGATTAATCTCCCCATAACAGTTGACAGCATCTTCAGGGAAGGCCGGAACTGCTTATAAATGCCTGTTCCATCTGTTTCCTGAAAGGATCCTTCTAGCCCCCAAGTGACCCTTTGATAGCTATTCTCAGTACTGGTGAGTCACTCGTTAGAGCATTTGACTCATAGACGGTATCAGTTTCACACAGGCATTAGCACTGCAACTGTACACACTATACAGAAAGAATGGGAGAAGCAGAGAGGTAGAGATAGAATTACTCTAGAAAAAAATATATCTCGTCTCCCTGTTCTTCCCGAGTTTAATTTGATATTATCTCATAGATATGGACATCCGTTCTGGAAATCTACCTGCAAAACCTTATTTTGATCTAGTGTAACAGGGAACAAAATCAAATTTATCGAGCTTTGATCTGCCATAACCGGAACAGATGTCTCCCGGTAAAGGATATTTTAGCATGGCATTGACCCTGTGTCTTTATTCTTCAGAAATTATTGAGGATTGAAGTGTGAGAAAATAGAAGCACTTCCATCTGGGTTGGCTACTGTTGCTTCAGCAGGACTATTTAGTAGAGGATAATATAAATTAAGATGTAAAGGACGTGAGAAAATACATAGCTTCACAAAAAAATACATTTTTTTTCAGCCCAGTAATGATGTCATACAGTTGAAGTATTAACAGATGCAGGAATTCTTGATTTTAAACACCTGTGAAAAGATCTGTTATAACAAGCTGCAAAAAGATCATAAATTTCAATTAATATGGGGTAATATATATATATATATATATATATATATATATATATATATATATATATATATATATATATATATATAGAGAGAGAGAGAGAGAGAGAGAGAGAGAGAGAGAGAGAGAGAGAGAGAGAGAGAGAGGTGTAACCCTCAAAGAACTGCAATTCCCACAATACCCTAAACCTCCAAGGAAGCCCTGGGCCAGGAAGGAGGCCCTAGACAGCCTACTGTCTGACTCAGCTGGCAGAGTGACAGTGGCACAGGGGAGGTGGAGTCCAAGGCCCTGAGCAAAGTACAGTGGTGCCTTGCATTACGATGTTAATTTGTTCCAGCGAAATTGCTGTAAAACTAAAACATCGTAAAGCGATTTTTAAAAGTCCATAGAAATGCATTAAAACCCGATTAATGCGTTCCTATGGGCTTGAAACTCACTGTCCAGCAAAGTTCCTCCATAGCGCGGCCATTTTCGCTGCCAGTCCAGCAAGGAATCCGTCTCAGAAAACAGTGGGCAGCCATTTTTTTTACCCGGCAGCCATTTTGAAACCGCCTATCAGCTGTGAAAATCTTCATTTTGCAATAATCGGTTAGCAAAGATCATCGCAAAGTGAAAACCCCCCATAGGAAACATCGTTTTGCGATCGCTTTTGTGATCGCAAAAACTTCTTTGTTATGCGATTTCTTCGTTAAACGAAGTGCTCGTCTTGTGAAGCACCACTGTAGATATGTTCTGGGCCTGTGAAGGGTTGTGAAAGTTTGAAGGGGGCTTTCTATGAAGGGGGCTTTCTGTGCAGCTGGGCTACACAGAAACTGCCCCTTCATTTAGAGATCAGCCTGAATCAAACAGAACCATGAACCAGTTCATTTTTTTAAAAAATGCAGCATGGTTTGTGGTTCACAGTTCGTGGACACTGACGAACCACCATTGTGACAGTTCATGCCCCTTTCTAGACTGGACACATCAAGGGACGGACTTATTGCATGATCCTTCCTACTATGTGTTTGTACAGTAGACATGCCAGCCCCACAACGGGCTGAACCCTTGAAGGCCATTCCCCAAATCAGGGACCTTTATTTTTGGAGGAATGGAAATAGATGCACATCCCTCTTATAAACAGAGATGGATTTGTCTAAGTCCCTACGATACCAACCAAGGATAAGCGTAGCACAGAAGAAAGAACATGATCAGCATTTTTCACAGTGCTGTGTGTGGACATTACTAGCAGGGTGACAAAAATCCAGTTAATGGCACAGCATCATCTCCCCTGCAGTGCACTTTCCCCCATGTCTTGCCACCTACTGGTGACTATGCTCCGCCTGCAGTAACAAATCCACTGGGGACGGCAGGTGGGGAAGGCACTGCCAGTGCTGGCCAGAGTCCTGCGAGACCTTCTATAAAGGTGTTGGGGGCAGACCAGAGAGATGATATCTCTCCTTTCCACTCTCTACGTCCTGCAACCGCCAAGCACCACATTAGAGTTTTTCATTGCTTGGTTCTCGGGATCAGAATTAACATTAAACAAGAGTAGCATCGAATTTTGTGCTATGTTCAGATCAGTCCAATCAGTTTCAACAAGAGGTTAAAGAATATATACTATATTAAATAAGAAAGTGGTTTGTGCATTGAGTGGGGAGTTTACAGCTTACGATGACGAAGTCCTGATCATAACAAAATGATTCTGTGACCCAGAAAAACATTTCAGGTTTAATCATGTAGGTAACTTCACTGAATATATATAAACATTTATCTGTGTATGTAAGATTGGAGGTCAAAAGGTCAGTAAATGGAAGAGAAATATGTATTTCCAGTAACCTCATCATCATTCTCTATTCAATTTTAATTAAGATTATGAGGAAATACAGTGGTGCCTCGCATTACGTTAATTCATTCCAGTGAAATCGCTGTACAACGAAAACATCGTAATGCGATTTTAATAAGCCCATAGAAACGCATTAAAACCAGATTAATGCATTCCTAGGGGCTTGAAACTCACCATCCAATGAAGATCCTCCATAGTGCGCCTGTGCAGTGAGGAATCTGTGCGAAAACACAGCAGGCGGCCATTTTGTTTAGCTGGTGGCCATTTTGAAACAGCTGATCAGCTGTTAAAAATTCATCGTTTTGCGATGATCAGTTCCCGAAGCAGGGAACCAATCATCGCAAAGCGAAATTCCCCCATAGGGAACATCGTTTTGCGATCGCAAAACATCAATGTCAAGCGATTTCATCGTCAAACGGAGCGCCCGTCTTGCGGGGCACCACTGTAAAATGAATGTAATTAATTGGAAAGACCTTGTAACTAGCAAAAGCAGCATACATTCAAATCTGAATGTTGTTAAAGGTCAACGCCTTAGCTTCAGTAACTGAAATGTTGATTCCAGTGGCTAACAGAAGTAATAAGGTTAGTACCTTAGGTGGTAGATTGCAGTTCTCCTCCAGAAACAAAGACAGCAAAGGAGCCTGGCCTAAAGGGAAAAAAAGTATTGATTACCCTGTTTCCCTAAGACCTAGTATGATTTCTCTTCGGAAGAAATATCTACAACCTCTGATATGCAGATGATACCACTCTGATGGCAGAAAGTGAGGAGGAATTAAAGAAACTCTTAATGAGGGTGAAAGAAGAGAGCGCCAAAAATGGTCTGAAGGTCAACATCAAAAAACTAAGATCATGGCCACTGGTCCAATCACCTCCTGGCAAATAGAAGGGGAAAATATGGAGGTAGTGACATATTTCACTTTCTTGGGCTCCATGATCACTGCAGATGGTGACAGCAATCACGAAATTCAAAGATGCCTGCTTCTTGGGAGGAAAGCGATGACAAACCTTGACAGCATCTTTAAAAGCAGAGACATCACCTTGCCGACAAAGGTCCGCATAGTCCAAGTTATGGTTTTTCCTGTCATGATGTATGGAAGTGAGAGCTGGACCCTAAAAAGGCTGACCACCGAAGAATTGATGCTTTTGAATTGTGGTGCTGGAGGAGGCTCTTGAGAGTCCCCTGGACTGCAAAGAAATCAAACCTATCAATTCTAAAGGAAATCAACCCTGAGTGCTCACTGGAAGGTCAGATCCTGAAGCTGAGGCTCCAGTACTCTGGCCATCTCATGAGAAGAGAAGACTCCCTGGAAAAGATCCTGATGTTGGGAAAGTGTGAAGGCAAGAGGAGAAGGGGACGACAGAGGACGAGATGGTTGCACAATGTCACCGAAGCTACCAACATGAATCTGACCCAACTCTGGGAGGCCGTGGAAGACAGGAGGGCCTGGCGTGCTCTGGTCCATGAGATCATGAAGAGTCGGACACGACTAAACGACTAAACAACAACAATGATTTTTCAGTATGCTCATAATATAAGCCGTATCCCAAAAACAAGCCTTAGTTAAGTGAAAGCCCACCCTCCACCACTGTGCAGCAACCAGAAGATGACATGACTGTATTTGAATGAATGTAGATTGTTGTACATGAAAAAAATAAAACATCCCCTGAAAATAAGCCCTACTGCTTTTTTTAATATAAGACCCATAGTGGTCATTCCACTTGGCCTTTTCCAAAAGAGAGAGAGAGAGAGAGAGGAACGGTTCAAGGCACACAAACCACAGATTGAGCAGAGAGCTGCTTAAGTCCACATGCCTTCCAGTAAGGAGACGGCATTTCACATGCAACTCTATTGGGGCAAATGATGCCATCTATAAAGAATCCACACACACCCCCTTTTGCTAAGGAAGGTTTTCTGTTCATCCTATCTGTGCTTTGCACTTAAGGGTCCACTGGGCATGCCGATGTTTCCCTCCCAGCACTGGGGAGAAGGACATTCACCACCACTTGGAGAAATATGGAAGCCCTCTTTTTTTGAATGGAGTGATCCTCAGCTTGTACAACTATAACCTGGAGATCCTATAGAGTGCAATGCCCACAGGATGTTGTGATCCATGTTTCATCAACAACACGTTGCCGATAAAATGTTTATTATCATTCTTTCATCCCCTTTACCCTTAGTTCGTGATTGCTTTTACACATGGAGACAAATAAAAAAATGAATCACAATATTCGTTAAAGATCAGTGATTTGTTAAATATTCATCCCTTTTTATTTGTGAGTTCCAGAGACCCTTGATGAATACAAAGGGACAAATATTTGTCAATTTTTATTTGTCCCCTGTACAAAGAGAGGGAAGGCAAGCCTTCTGTCTCTGCGAATGGCTTTCCCACTCTGCTTATGGGCCTCCTGATCAGCGGGCCCACAGGCAGCTAGCCAGCCCCATGGCCACCCCCCATAGCCTGTCCCCACCCCTTACCATCCCTACCTTAGCCACTACCTGGTGCCACCGCCATCCATTGCTGCCGCCACTGCAGTGGCCTCCGCAGCCACGGCCTGACAAAGGGACACTGGCTGCCGTTTGCAAAGATGATGGATGCAGTTTCTTTTAGGGCAGGGAAGCTACAGTCAACATCTTTGCAAAGGGCAGCCCGGATTCCCTTAAGGCAGGCCATAGCGGCAGAGGCCATTGCAGGGAGTGTTGGTGGATGGCAGCTGTGGAGACCGCTGTGGTGCAGGTTGCTGTGGAAGGCGGCAGTGGTGGCACGGACTGCAGACCCAGATGTATTCACGTTGCTATTTGCTGTTTTATTACTCTGTTGTTTTTTGTTATTTGTTGTAAACCACCCAGAGTGGCCTCGGCTGCCAGATGAGCGGTATAAATAAATAAATAAATAAATAAATAAATAAATAAATAAATAAATAAATAAATAAATAAATAAATAAATGATGGCAGCCAAGGTGGGGGGGGCAACAAGGATAGTGGGAAGCGGGCAGGGGGGCAGGATGTGGGGTCTTGAAAAAAGAGACAAACTGACACACCAATTTGTGGTTCATCGGTTCATGGGGAGGAAATTCGTGATTCATGGTTCATCACCTTTGATGGACCACAAACCAGGACGAACCACCATTTTGGAAGTTTGTCCCCATCTCTAATTGCTATATTCACCCATGCAGTCATATTTTTATCCCCTTGTTTCTCCAAGAAGCTCGGGGAACAGGGAGAACATTCCATTTTGCTGTCATAACCATAATAACCATGAGCAAGACAGACTAGGCTAAACATAGTGGTTAGTATCTCATTGTCTGAACATAAAACAAAAGGAAAATCCCATAAGCATCTCCTCTGCTATAGCAGTCTTCCTCAGGCATAACCATTTGTGTGACCAAACTTGCAACCCGTGTGAGAACATGCGCTAGGTGGAGCATGGCAAGGTTCTTACGTGCTTTGCACTAAGGCAAAAGATATTAGCCAATGACTACCTTAGAACCTCTAGATAAAATGCTGAAACCTGTCTGGCACCATGAAAGGCACACAAATTTACCCCTTTTGGAGGTCATGTGAATTTGAAGCAAGTCTGTTTCACCTGTGGATCCCCTCCATTGCACGGGTGCATATGTGGCTATGCTGAGTAATGTGGGTACTTCTTGACCTGGAGAAAGGCCAGTGCCCCCCCCCATTGCCTGTGACAATGTGGGACTTCTTCGCCTACCACAATAGTGCTGGGTTCTGCATCATGTTCCACGTTATCCCTCAGATAGATCTTTGTGTGCCCATAATGCAATAAATTATGGACTCTGGCAACATGCATGCTCATCTCTTGATAGTTCTGTATGAGATGACTAGCAGCTGTGTTTCAGCTCTGTTGTCTTTGAAGCAATATGTGGAGATATGTTTGAACTTTAATGGACTGTTCGCATATGGAAGTCATCACTGGATGCCACAGTTATCTTGTGATAGCTATGCACATGTGAACCAGCATATCGGCTTATTTTCTGGCTAAATGATAACAGGTTAAGCTGGTTGCTCAATGCTACCTGGAAGGAGCTGAGGTGAACTTTAATAAGCATGTCTTCCTTCTCTTATTTTCACAGCTTAAGCTCTGCTTTGCCTTTTGTTTAACTCTGGTGCCTCATTAATACTGTCTGCACAGAAAAGAGCAATGTCAAGGTTTATGTTAAAATCCATATTTGCATAAGAAGCAGTGTATGGAAAAATGAAATGCTGCTGGTTTCTTTTCACTTTCACACATTTCATGAATAAGAGAACAACATTAATTTGATTAATTGTTGCAGGCACTGAAAAATAAAAATCAGAAGAGGGTATTTCTGGACTGCCTGTCTATCTGCATAATGCATTTCTGAAATGCCACTCCACACAGTGGGAAAGCAGAGTGACAACAAATGCAGAAATATGCAACAATTCTAGTTGGTTATTATTCAGCAAAATTAAAGCTCCTTGAAGGTCTGCCAGTATAGAGGAAAAACACATAGAGTATGTATTCTCTCCCTATGAATCAATGACCATAAACCTGTTGGAACTTTACTCCAGAGTAAGTGAAATCATGTTAAGGCACATGGCAAATTGTAGCTGACAAAGCAGGTGCAGGTGGCACGTGCAACAGAAGCCCCCAACGTCAATAATTAGAGAACCTCTTGAAATGAAATCCATTTGTTTGCTTGTCCCAAAAATACTCGCCAAATGGCAAAAGCTAGAAACGCAAAACTGTGCACAGATATTACAGATATGCTAACTTCAAAAATGGGACGGGATATATCCCCACATCAGACCTCTAAGGCCCCCTCCCTTGAGCCCACTGATAATTATATTTTAATACTGCCTACAATTTCCTGGATTTTTCTGTTAAACATGTCAGATAAACTTCAACCAGAAGATTCTATGTCTTTGGGTACAAATTAAGAAATTTGTTTATTTGTTCTAAAAAAATCTCTCAAATTTAACAGCTAGAAACACGCATATTTGCATAAATATTACAGATGGCCCTACTTAATACCTGGGGTGATAATATCTTTGCCTTTGGCTCCCCAGAAGCCTCAGTTGGACCCACTGACAATTACAGTGGTGCCTCGCTAGACGATGATAATCCGTTCCACTGAAATCGCTGTTTAGCGAAATCACTGTCTAGCGAAAAGCATTTCCCCATTGGAATGCATTGAAACCTGTTTAATGAGTTCCAATGGGGAAGAATCGTCGTTGTCTAGCGAAGATCGGCCATAGGAAAGCCGCTTTGCGAACCGCTGATCAGCTGTTTAAATCGCTGTCTTGCGCAGCAAAAACAATCCAAAGAAAGGGAGGGATCCCCAAAGAAATCAAGAGAAAAGGGAATAAAAGAAAGGATCCACAATAGAGTGGTGCCTCGCTTGGCGTTAATTCGTTCCAGTGAAATCGCTGTAGAGCGAATATGTCGTCAAGCGAAATAAAAAAGCCCATTGAAATGCATTGAAAACCGTTCAGTGTGTTCCAATTGGCTGAATACCTGCTTGTCCAGCGAAGATCCTCCATATGGTGGCAATTTTCGTGTGCTTGTCTTGCGAAAAATGCCTCCTAAAAACAGCGGGGAGCCATTTTGAGCAGCCGGCGACCATTTTGAAAACCCAACAATCAGCTGTTTTGATCGTCGTAATGCGAAGAATCAGTTCCCGAAGCAGGGAACCCATCATCGTAAAGCGAAAAAAACCCATTGAAACATCGCAATTGCGATCGCAAAAACATCACCTTGAAGCGGATTCGTCGTTATACGGGGTAATCGTTAAGTGGGGCATGACTGTACAGGCACAGCAGTCAGTCTGTCAGGCAGCGCAGTCCAAGATGTAGTGCACTAAGAACTCAGCACACCCATGAGTAGGGTTGCCAAACGTCTGGCAAAAGGAGGACATGTCCTCCTTTTTAGCCTAATGTCGGTTCAGGAAATATGAGACAAGGAATGTAACTGAACCTGCTGCTTGCCCTCAATGTACTGGAATTCCCATGGGATCAGAAAATACAAAATAACATACTCAATCTAAGTTTCTGAAATCTATCTGGTGTTTAAGCAACTTTCTTTGATTCATTTCCTCTCTTTTTGTAGGATATCATTTTATTGAGCAGCTTGTGCTGTGGCTACTGGATGAAGCCTCGCTGTGTGTTTTTAAGAGCCATTTAAAACTTGGCTGTTTAGGCAGGCCTTCCCTTCTGTCAATTCTTGAATTCTGTTTTTATTCTATCATTTCTCATCTTTTGTATTTTATTCATTTTATCGTTTATTGTATTTTAATTGAATTTTAATTGTTGTAAGCCATTCAGAGACCTTTGGGTAGAGTGGGCGGCATATAAGTTAAATAAATAAATAAATAAATAAATAAATAAATAAATAAATAAATAAATAAATAAATAAATAAATAAATAAATAAATAATGTCCTCCATCCAGCAGGCAATGATAAAAACCATTAAAATGTCAGGTTTTTGTATATTTTTTGTCATAATTTTGGATGGGAGGGGGAGAGGTGGAAGGACCCCCCCTCCCCTTGTCTTTCACCACCCCACCCCCATTGCCTGCTGCTGGCGCTGGAGCGCAGCCCTCGCCCCCTCCTGCGACGGCGGTGGCTGCTTGGCAATCTGCCATGCCTGCCCAGCCCACGTGGAGCCCAGAAAGGCAGTGCAAGCGGAGCGCCGCCTGCCAAGCCAGGCAGGAGCAAGCAGCGCCCGAGCACATCGATGCGAAGGTGAGCACCCGGACTGTGTGTGTTCAAAGTCCCTTTCCGGGACTCCAACTCCCACACTCCCCAGCCTTCAACTTATGACACTCGGGGGAGGGAAGGCTGCTTCGTTCAGCTTTGCTCAGCGCTGCTTTCCTCCTGCCCGCATCGGAGCCTTGTTTGGGTGTCCAAATTAGTAAGGTTGCCTCTGAGCCTGTGCAGAGTGCAAGTGGCCATGGGATACCGCAGCCAGACCAAGCTGGGTTCGAGTACAGTTGGCTGTTTAAATAATATTTTTTGGTATTTTGGAAAAAAACACCCCTCCATTGAATTTATTTTTATTTTTTAACATGACTATTTATTGGTTGGTTCACTAAGAGACATTTATTGACAGCTATAGTAATAGAATTGTATTGATTGTGGGTTTAATCCGGAACGATTCAAATGAAACATTCAATACGTCCTCCTCTGTCCTCTTTATTGTCTTTCTATGTCCTCCTTTTGGTACCCATGTATCTGGCAACCCTACCCAGGAGGAATGAGTGAAGCAAAGAACACTGACTTTGAGTAGACCAGACTGATTCCTTCCTGGGTTCCAACCAATCCAAAATATATTCAAAAATTCCCACTCCCCCGAGACATTCAGATTGGGCTGCTGACTACCCTTGTGACACTGTTGGATGGAAACTTTTTCAGGGAATTTGACAGGCAAAGGGTGAAAGGAAAGCACACCAAAAAGTTATGCAAAATATGGGAGACAAAAGAAACATGGCATTTTCATGCACCTCTCTTCTAGAAACATGAATCACAGTTCCTTTCACCCAGTTTGTACCAACCCCACTCCTCATTGCAGACCTTTATCCATTTCTGGATAATCTGCCCTGCTTCAACAATGGCTGGATGTCACAACGCAATTTGAATACACTGTGCAATTTGAAGTCTGTATTCAATAATAATTTTAAGAACTGCAAAACTGGAAGGGATTCTATGGCTCATGGAGTCCTGCCCCTGTCAAGGAGACCAAGTGGGGGAATCGAACTCCCAACCTCTGGCTCTGCAGACAAAGACCTAAATCACTGAGCTAGCCAGCATTTTTTCCCACCTTTATCAAAGTCTGCACCCTCATTGTTGTTATGCGCTGTCAAGTCAGAACTGACCTATAGTAAATGTAATAAGGGCTTTGAAGGTAAGTGAGATATTTAAGGAGAGGTTTTACCAGTCCTACACCCCCCTGTGAGTTTCCATTGATGGTTCGGGATTCAAACCTAGGCCTTCAGAGTCCTAATCCATCATTCTCTCCACTACACCACACTGGCTTCCTGCACCCTTATAAAGGTACACTATCTGAAAATGGGCAAAACAAATTATGACGCTATTCTGCTCATTATGACAGCATTATAAAGTGAATTGACACCCGTGTTGTCTCCCCCCCCCCTTTTTTTTAACTTCTCCCTCTTTTCTTCCTGGAGCCTTATAATATTTAGAAATAGTTGACAACAATTTCAACACACTCTGTCTTTATAAGCCAATCCTTCTTCACATCTCTCTTTTTTAACAAGACGAAAATACACTGCAATACTTCAGTTAGTGGAGTACAACTGAGAAAACCTATTCCCCAGTTCAGCCACAAAGCTGAACTGGGAAATAGTACCCCAAAGTACCCTTGGGCCAGCCATTATCTCATTGCCTAACCTACCAGACAGGGTTGCTGTCAGGGTAAAAATGGAGAGGAACTTTTATACTGTAATTTCAACAGATAAGATACTCACTTCTCTCTCTGGGCCTTCACTAGCTGCCACCTTCCAGTCTCTGTCGTGCTCTTCCATTCTCCTTATGCCAGGTGGGAGGAGGCTAGCTGGAGGATTTTGGGAATTGTAGTTTGTTTTTTAAATCCTCAGTTTCTGGGTAATGAGAGATAAATAAAGGAAGCCAGTCAGCCTAGGCTTCTGATCTCACAATCAAGCCTTTGAAGCCTAGCTGATCCACTACGTTTTCATTCTGTGTCCCTGCAAGGTGAGGATCTGGCGCATTCTGATTTACTCTCTGAACTGATAAGACCCTATTGATTTTGTGTGTGTGTGTGTGTGTGTGTGTGTGTGTGTGTGTGTGTGTGTGTGTGTGTGTGTGTGTGTGTGTGTGTGTGTGTGTGTGTGTGTGTGTGTGTGTGTGTGTGTGTGTGTGTGTGTGTGTGTGTGTGTGTGCAACTCCTGTGACGGGAAGACTGCTGGGGAGAGATGACAGTTACTTTCCTTCTGGCTTAATTTAATTCAAGGTTCAGCAGGAGGTACAGGATGTTCTGAGGAACTACAGAAACCCATTAGTTCCCTATAAGGAAAGCCTGCCCTGGAGTTCACAGTTATTATCCTTGAAGCGAAAGATGTGAGTTGAAATTCAGCACAGCTTCAGTGCCACCAATGTCCGTATTTACTTCTTCACCTCGATCGAACCTTCTTGGCTTTTCAGAGCCTTGTCATAGCTCATCAGCACAAATTCACAGGTGCCTTCCAGCAAAAAGCTTCGAGTTACCACAAGGTAATTTCTGAATAAATCCACAAAAATATCTCCCCTCTTGCTCTGGCATGCTAATGAAAAGATAATTGATTTTTGCCCTGGACTGAAACAGCAAAAGGGAGAACACGGGACCTGAAAGGTCAGAATCTCGTTGTAAGGGCAATATCCAAAGTTTTTCACAGTAGACATGGCAGCCGATAATAACAAGCACTCATGGCTATCCTGCATGGCCATGCTATTCCTCCGACCCTGATCCCCAGCTTTGGGGAATGGCCAATGTGCTTTCGTTAGGAAGGAAAAAGGGAAGTGCCAATCAATCAGATTAAGAGAATTTATATCTACTCAGTTCCTGCTTTCTCTCTCTTTGCCACCCTTGTGTTTTTCACTTCCCTGTCATTACGAGTGACACATGAGAAATCCCTTATGAACAGATAATGGGATGATCAAGCATTAAACTTCCTGCTTACTCAGGATCAACCCAAATAGTTCCAAATCAGGTCAACAGCTTGAAAATTAGGGAGGCGAGGCCTTGAGAGGTTGGGAATCACTGCAGAATGAGCAGAAGGTAAATGCAAGTCGTTGAATATTAAATAACTTAACACGATTTAATCACTTACTTAAGCCATTGGGCAAAATGCTCCTCATGTACTTTTTATTTTAATGAAAAATAACAGTTTGGGTTATAAAATAGCACTAAGGAAGCCAGGTTCATACTGCCTTCCATTGCTAAAGCTAGGCGTTTCTCTCTCTCTCTCTGTTTCTCACTCACTCTCTCTCTCTCTCTCTCTCTCACACACACACACACACACACATGCAGAAACAACAACCTACACATTTGGTACTGTATCTCAGGGTGTCATTTAAAGTTGACTGTGAATAATAATATTATAGGCACTGCTCCTCAGTAAGGCCTGGACTACGGGGTGGGGAATCTTTGACCCTCTAGATATTTTGGCCTCCAACTCCAGCCCTTGCATTATCTCCAGCATTTGGGATTTTGGGAGTTGTAGTCCAAAACATCTAGAGGACCACAGGTCCTTGACCTAGACCACAGCAGTGCTTTTTGGACTTGCCACTGTTTTCCTTGATGTGTCAGAACAACCATTCTACAAGGTGAATATTAGAGGTGGGCAAGTTGTGGACCTCCAGAAATGTCCAGATGGCCACTCTAGAAACTATAGATTGAGATCAGTAACATCCGGAGGAGATGAAATTGCAAATTCTGGAACTATAGCAGTCAGTGTGAGAGAACCGTTCGGGCCCTCATTGGAAGTAACATCATACTGCGTTGTGTTGGAGAGAAGACCAACTGCAGAAGACTACATGTTACATACAGCACTGATGGTACCTGTCTGTCATGGGTTTGGAGGGAAAGTTCCATCCTATGGGGAGTGGAAGGCGGGACATCAGGGAGGAGGAGCTGTACTGTATATATATTTGGAGCTTGTGTGGAGAGAGTTGTTGGAGTCTGTGTGTCAGACTGGGTACAACTGTGTGTCAGTCAGTACCTACCTGATAGGTTCAGGTTTCTTTATAGGTAGCCAGAACTGATAGGTTCAGGGTCTGTGCTTTACTTTAAAGTGTTCTGTGTGAACCAAACTGTTGTATGTATGATTGAGACTAAGCCACGTTACAGTATCTTATTTACTTGATCTTTTTATTTACCCTGTTTGTTATTTAAATAAACCTTGTTCTTTTGTTTAGTAAAATCCATTCCTGGTCTGTGTGACTCCTTATAGGGAATGGTTGGTGGCAGCTTAATTAGAGTGTGGTATACTCCAGTAGGTCTGGGGTTGTCACATTGATTGGTGTCCAGCGTGTGGGATACGACTGGTCCAGTTGTCCAGTGGTCCAGCAAAGCCTTGGCAAGTGTGCCCAGAGCAAGGGGGGTCTAGTCAGGGAAAATCTGAGAGCGCGTAGGTAATCTTCTAGGCTTACCTCACGGGGAGGTACGCTAGTGGAAGAATGTGCCACCTCAGATTGGGGACTAGATTAGGGAGCTCTGAGGCAACCCGTTTTGGCGGGAAAGAGCTGAGGCAAAGCTGTGTGAAGTAACAGTGATCTAGCCTGTCTGCTGAGAGGCCTAGCAGAGGGGGTGGATTCTGCCTGGCAACAGTTGCAAGTTAGTGCTGAAGGAACAGCAGCAATCTATAGAAGGCTGTTCCTGAGGCAAGAGAAAAAAAGTCGTCGCTTTATTTTGAGGCTTGACTTTTGAAGGCAGCCTGTTCTGGGGGGGGATTATGCCCTTGACTCGAAGCCAAATGGCAGAAATGGGGGAAGTAAGGGACCCACAGGTAGACCAAGGCTCTGAGGAGGAATTTGGCTCAGTGCAGGATGAGAGCACGGGAGAACAGAACCCAGAACTCAGAAAAATGGTCCTAGCCCAACAGCATGAACTGAGGATGAGGGAAATAGAAAAAGAAGAAAGATTAGAGAGAGAGAAAATTGCTCTGGAAAAAGAAAGGATGGCGTTTGAGTTAAGAAAATTGGAAATGATGAACCAGAACAATAATAACAATAGGGATTCTGAGGTGGGCCAATTGTCTAAAACTGACCTGAAGAAATTCCCTGTGTACCACAAGGGAGATTGCCCTGAGGTGTTCTTTTCCCTCGTGGAAAGAGCGTTTGTGGACTTCTCAGTAAGGGAAACTGAGAAGATGACCATTATGCGATCTTTAATCAGTGGCAGCCTGGCAGAAGTCTATGCAGAGATGCCAGTGGAACTGTTGAAAGACTTCGCGGAGTTTAAAAAACTGGTGTTTGCCAGACATGGGATAAATGCGGAACAGCTGAGGCAAAGATTCAGGTCACTCACAAAAAAACCAGAGCAGACTTTTACCCAAGTGGGGGCCCAACTGGTGAGGTTGCTAGAGAAATGGCTGTCTCAGGAGGGGACAGAGACCTTCCAGCAGCTCAAAGACCTGATAGCGCTGGAACAATTTTATTCAGTCCTGCATGGGGAACTAAAGTTCCATGTGAGGGAGAGGAAACCTAAATCTGTGTCAGAAGCGGCGGAGATCGCAGATTTTATTTCCCAAATAAGAAAGCCCTTCGGTGCTGAGGGGAAATCTGTAGGTAAACCCAAAGAAACCTACAGCAAGTACTCTCAGGGACCAGGGAAAAACCAGCAAGGGGGAGGGGCCCATGTTGAAGGGAAGCCCTCAGACATGAAACCACAAAGACCTCAGATTTTGGAGGGAAAACCAAAACCAGAGGAGAAAGACTCCAAGTACAGCAGAAAATGTTATTTCTGTCAAGGAAAAGGCCATCTAATCTCAGAATGTGAGAAATTAAAGCAGCTAAAGGGAAATTTGCCTCATGATTTGAGTGGAACCAAGCCAAAAGCTGTGTTCTGTGTCCAGACAGAGCAAAGCTCCTTGCCATTGAGGGAGCCTGTTACCATGGCTACTCAATCTGGACCAGTTACATCTGCTGATCAGGCTGGGGAAAATGGTCCTCTTGTGGAGGTCAAGCGCTGCTTACTAGTGAGGACAGATTCACAATTGTTTGAGACCGCAGGGGTGGACGTAGGAATACTTGACCATCAGTATAGGGGGCTAAGGGATACTTGTTCCCAGGTGACCCTATGCCATCCAGACATTATTCCTAGGGAGTATATAATCCCAAATGAGAGCCTGAAGGTGGCAGGGATTGAGGGGCAGGTGATCTCACTGCCAGTAGCTGAGGTACCTGTGAGCTTTCAAGGCTGGAGGGGAGTTTGGCGGCTAGCGATTTCATCGACTCTGCCAGCAGCCGTGCTCGTGGGGAATGACCTGGCTGAACATGTGAAACGGGTGCTAGTGATTACACGCTCACAAGCCACCACGGGGACAGGTCAGGGGGGTACTGAAGGGCCCGAGGCGGAAGCAGATGAGGGTAGTTCCGAAGCTGTGGTGGAAACCTTAACCACAGACAGCAAATTTGGCCAAGAGCAAAAGGCAGACGCCACTCTCCAAAAGTGTTTTGAACAGGTGACAGACACCCAGCTAACACCTGAAACCACAGCGAGATTTCGCGAGAAAAAGGGAATTTTATATAGAGAGACCCTGAGGAATATCTCAAAAGGGGGAGATGGGATCAGAAGTCAGCTAGTGGTACCTGAAAAGTATCGCCCCATGATCTTACAAAGGGGGCACTCTGACATGTTTGCTGCGCACTTAGGGGTGAACAAAACACAGCAGAGAATCACACAGAATTTTTACTGGCCTGAAATAGGGAAGCAGAACAAGGAGTTCTGTAAACAATGTGATGTGTGTCAGAGGCAGGGGAATAACCGTGACAGGACCAAAGCGAAGTTGTGCCCTTTGCCTGTGATTGACACACCGTTCAAATGTATAGGAGTGGATATTGTGGGACCTTTGCCCAAGGCCACAAAGAGGGGGAACCGGTTCATTCTCACCATTGTGGACCATGCCACAAGGTACCCCGAAGCCATTCCCTTAACTAACATCGAAACTAACACTGTGGCAGATGCCTTGGTGGGGTATATGTCCAGGATGGGATTTGCCTCAGAAATAATCACAGATTTGGGCACATCGTTTACATCAAAGCTCATGAAACGGTTATGGCAAATCTGTGGAATTAAACACAAGGAAACCACTGCCTATCACCCCAAAAGTAATGGGTTAACGGAGAAGTTCAATGGGACTCTGATGCGCATGATTAGGGCTTACTTGGCAGAGAATCCAAACAATTGGGACCAGAAGCTGCAATCCCTTTTGTTTGCTTATCGATCAGTGCCACAAGCCAGTACCGGGTTCAGTCCGTTTGAACTTTTGTTTGGGAGAAGGGTGAAAGGTCCACTTGATTTAATCAAACAAAATTGGGAGCAGATCACCCAGGATGACCCACAAGATGTTGTGACATATATAGACTCTTTAATGAATGACCTAAAGAGAAACCTAGAGCTAGCAGCAGAGAACCTGCAAGCTCAGAAGGTTAGACAGAAAACTTGGTATGACCAGAAAGCCAGGGAGAGGCACTTTAACCCAGGGGAGGAAGTGCTTTGGCTTAGGCCCTGCAAAGAGAACAAAATGCAGCTCAAATGGGCAGGACCATATAGGGTCATTTCCAAGATGTCGGACCTGAACTACCTTATAGAGCAGGAGGAACACCAAGCAAGGAGGGTGGTACATGTGAATGCCCTAAAACCCTACTACAGAGGGGAACAGAGGGTTTTATTTGCAATAAAAGCAGCTGAGAGTGAGGAAGCTGAATTACCCTTCTGGGAGGGTAGAGGGGAAGTAAAATACAACCCAGATGAGGTAAAGATCAGTCCTGCACTCACCCAAGACCAGCAGCAAGAACTAAAAGTGCTGCTCACCAAATATCAAAAGGTGTTTTCAAATAAGCCGGGGATAGTGAAGGGAGTGATGCATCGGATCCATACAGGGGATGCAACCCCACAAGCAGTATCCCCATATCGAGTAACGGGACCCTATAGGGACAAGGTGCGGAAGGAGCTGGATGAGATGCTTAGGGAGAATATAATCGTCCCCTCTTCTAGTCCTTGGTCCTCTCCGATAGTCCTGGTGGACAAGCCTGATGGGAGCATTAGGTTTTGTGTAGATTACAGGAAATTAAACCGCGTAACCACTCCTGATGCCTACCCAATGCCCAGGCTAGACAACCTGATTGAAACCATAGGGGGTTGTCGGTTCATTTCATCATTGGACCTAGTAAAGGGATACTGGCAATTAAGGATTGATCCCAGGGATCAAGAAAAGACCGCATTTTGCAGCCCTTTCGGTCTCTATGAGTTTAGAGTCCTGAGTTTTGGTCTCAGAAATGCACCAGCCACATTCCAAAGGCTGATGGACCAGACCTTAGCAGGGCTCAGTGACTTTACTGTGGCCTACATTGGCGATATAGGGATCTTCAGTAATACCTGGGAAGATCACCTGAAACACCTGGAGATAGTGCTGCAGAGGTTAAGTGCAGCAGGGCTAACAGTAAAGGCAAGCAAGTGTCAGCTGGGTAGCCCAGAAATAAAATACTTGGGTCACATAGTAGGGGGAGGAATGATTAAACCCCTAGAGGCCAAGATAGAAGCCGTTCGTGATTGGCCCAGACCCAACACCAAGAAAAAGGTCAAGTCATTTCTTGGGTTGGTGGGCTACTACAGAAAGTTCATCCCGAGGTTTAGCGAGATAGCGGCTCCGCTGACCGATCTGACGCGGAAGAAGACTGATGACCGCATCCCGTGGACCAGCAACTGTGAGGAGGCGTTCCGGAGGTTGAAGGAGGCGCTCATCAATTATCCAGTGCTGCGTGCTCCTGACTTCGACCGGGAGTTCATCATCTACACCGATGCGTCTAACAGCGGGGTAGGAGCAGTTCTTTGCCAGGAGGATGAAAATGGTGACCAGCATCCAGTGTCCTACCTGAGTAGGAAACTCCAGAAAGGTGAGAGACATTTGGCAACCGTGGAAAAGGAGTGCCTGGCCATAGTATACGCGATTCAGAAGGCCAAACCTTACATCTGGGGAAGACATTTTGTTCTGTGCACTGACCACTCACCACTGCAGTGGTTAAAGACAATGAAAACCCACAGTAGTAAACTTATGAGGTGGGCTTTAAACCTGCAAGATTATGACTTTGAAGTGAAGGTGGTCAGAGGGTCAATGAACTGTGTTGCTGACGCATTGTCAAGAAGACCCGAAGAGTGAAGACGGCGAAGAAACTATGGACTATGTATATTTTGGTGACCAAAAGTTAAATGTACTTGTTTATTATACATGCTTGGTTTGTATTAATAAAGGTGACTTAATGTATTGTAAATGTTAATGTTTAAATGACTAAGTGATATGTTTAACCTAGAGTGTAAGTATGGTATTGTATGATAATGTATAACTGTTTTGTGTTGATCCTGGTTGTTTTTTGGAGAAAAGCACTTTAGCTTTTCCCCTGCAAAACAACTTATAAAGAGGGGAGGTGTTACATACAGCACTGATGGTACCTGTCTGTCATGGGTTTGGAGGGAAAGTTCCATCCTATGGGGAGTGGAAGGCGGGACATCAGGGAGGAGGAGCTGTACTGTATATATATTTGGAGCTTGTGTGGAGAGAGTTGTTGGAGTCTGTGTGTCAGACTGGGTACAACTGTGTGTCAGTCAGTACCTACCTGATAGGTTCAGGTTTCTTTATAGGTAGCCAGAACTGATAGGTTCAGGGTCTGTGCTTTACTTTAAAGTGTTCTGTGTGAACCAAACTGTTGTATGTATGATTGAGACTAAGCCACGTTACAGTATCTTATTTACTTGATCTTTTTATTTACCCTGTTTGTTATTTAAATAAACCTTGTTCTTTTGTTTAGTAAAATCCATTCCTGGTCTGTGTGACTCCTTATAGGGAATGGTTGGTGGCAGCTTAATTAGAGTGTGGTATACTCCAGTAGGTCTGGGGTTGTCACACTACAGACAAACCAAAGGACTGGTGTCTCTCCATTGTATATTTTATTTTTAATTCTCACAGTGATATAAATATTGCACTCTTGTCTCCAGTTGCCACTTTCCTGTGAACAGTGACTGCTCCAACTAATCAGAACTGGTTAGAATGTCACAATAATCAGAAACAAAGCAAGAAATAAGAACATCAAAAGAGAGGTAGCAGGAGCATAAGGCCACAGCACTTTAATATGACCAACTGTGTTCCATCCCTTTCTCAGATGTTCCAATAATATATAGGTTAAGCCAGAAGCACCACTTGCTCCTGCATGGAACTACGCCTTCAAGGAGACTGGTGTTTAGGAGGAGAGAGCATCTGTGCCACATGAGGTTCGTCTCTGTTACCTTCTCAGGAGCCCTTCTCAGTTCATCCACATGACCTTCTGCGGAAGGGGTTCTCCTGTCCTCACCTCCCGTCTGATCTGCTTGCAGCTTCCCTGTGTGTGGCCATCCTTATAGGAAAGTGTGGAGGTTACATTTAAGAAGAATGAATGACATGAACGAATTACATACTGAAGCCTCTGTATCTGAGCATGATGTAGGAGGAGCATCATCTCACTGCTGGGATGGATGGCTTCAGCAAGCCATCATATTGATTCTTCTTAAATCTAAGCTTCAAATGTCTGACGTCCCACCACCATCAGAAGTAAGGCCAACGCAAGAGGCAACATGAACCTCTCCCTATGGAGCCGTGCCTTACACTCAATAGAATGCACATTTCCTGTGTTTCGGTGCTGTATAATGAAATCTCATGACTTCCCTGCTTTACTGGTCTACACAGGACAACCCAGCTGTAGCTAATGTACATATAGAAGTTTTGCATCCATACCATGAGTTTTAGTATGAGGCAAGAATTTTATTTTATGTATTCTTGAAGGCTTTCATGGCCGGGATCTGATGGTTGTTGTGGATTTTTTGGGCTCTTTGGCCGTGTTCTGAAGGTTGTTCTTCCTGACGTTTCGCCAGTCTCTGTGGCCGGCATCTTCAGAGGGCAGGAGTAGGAACTCTGTCCATGAACACGACCAAAGAACCTGAAAAACCCACAACAACCAACAATTTTATTTTATGTTTTTGAGACCTTTGAGAACTTGGTTTTTCATTGCTAGAATTATAACTTGTCCTGCTTTTAATGCTTCAATTATTCTGTTCTACTGCTGTGATTAAATAACATGTCATTCTGCTAGGCCTTTGGGGCGTAAGAGCAAGGTACTAAATGTTCACATAAATGAAATCGATACACAAGATCGCATCCTTTACCAACCCAGAATAGTTACCAGCCTGTGAATTTGTACAGTCATTGACTCATAGTGAAACTTCCCCTTTTAATCCCCTCAAAGATAAATAAAAAGAAGGGGGAAATATCTTTTTTGTTAACTGTTTTTCTATCGCAATCCTGAACTATTGTGATTTTTATCCTGACAAATTACTCAGAGAAATGTAAAGTTCTATACATCCTAGCTGGCAGTTTGTAAGTGTGCATGGTATGGATGCAAAACTTCTATATGTACCTGTACATCAGCTACAGCTGGGTTGTCCTGTGTAGACCAGTAAAGCAGGGAAGCCATGAGATTTCATTATACAGCACCGAAACACAGGAAATGTGCACTCTATTGAGCCAGGATACTGATCCATCAATCTCTGTCTACATTGACTCTCAGTAGTTCCCCAGGATTTTAAAGAGGAATCTTCCTCAGTCCCTACCTGGAGATTCTGTTAGGTTGGATCCAGATACAAGAAGCAAGCAACTTTGCTGATGGGATGCAAGCTTCCAATGAGTTCTTCTCATGGCAATCCTTTCAGTGACACAAATATTGTATGCAGATGGTTGGATGCCCCTGGTGAGTAGAGGGGTGATGAGCAAAATCCCTAGAAACTGGGCAAAAAAACCTTCTTGGAAGGTTGGATCCTCGATCCAAGCCACCTGTGTATTTTTAATGAAATTATTTTTAAAAGGCTGGCAACCAGTCTTACAGAATTGTCTCAAAATGGGGCAGGTTGGGAATGCTGCCGCCACCACACTCTCTCCCTTTCTGGCCAGATCTCTCTCCACTGAATGATCCACAGACTGGATAAGCAGAGGTGAGAATATTATCTCCTGCCCACGTGGGATGGTGTTTTAAATTTTAAGTAGAATGAATTGAAAAGAGATGAATAATGTAGTCTGGCTGTTTTAGAAGGACTGAAATCTACTCTTAAGGAAAGGCACCGGGGCATAAATCAAAGACATCTTGGTCAAACAAGGAAATTGTTAGCATGGTAAATACATTTTTGAAGGGAGAAGGTAGTTCAGTCAGTGAACCGTTTCTGAATAGGCAGGAAATCCAAGAAAGAGGAATTGTTGCTTAACTTTGAATTTCACTGAACTGACTGTGATTTCTTTCGGTAATAGTTGCTTAAGGTTTCTGAACAGTTTTATCATACCTCCTGAAGAAAGATATCTCACTAGGAATGGGGAGGGTGCTATTTGGTTAACAGTTGGATGCAACCCTGCCTAATGTTCCCCAAACCAATGTGCAAACCACGAGCAGACTTTAGAAAAGTTACTACTTTTGTGGATGACAATCCTTCCAAACCCATGGCCAGTATGGCCAGTGGCCCTGTGTGATGTTACATATGTTGTAGTATAATTTGTGTCTCTTTACGGTAATGTAAAGTAGTAAGCGGTGTCAGATGTGTGTTGAAGAGTGATTGGCTAACGTGGAATGTCTAGCAGAGCACATGAGTGGTGATTGGCTGAGGACATCGGAGGGGGAGGTACTGTTAGAAATGCTGTAATATGGTGTGGACAAGTGAATAACTGTTCATTTCTGTAATCCACAATCATCAACACAATTTCATGGGAATTGTGGGTTCCTCCTGCTCCTTTTTTTGCTTTGCTCCTGTGAGCAACAATAAGTCTGAGAAGGAGGAGAGGGCCCTGTTCACATGGAGGCTTGACATGTGAACAGGACTTCCCTCCCTGCCCCCCCCCGACCCATTGGCTGAAATCCTCTTGGTTAAAGTAGTAAGTTGGAACTAGAGTAGTCTCATTGAATCAATGGAACTTGCCCTACTGATTCACTGGACCCAATCTAGTTGTGATTCTGTATGGTGAGCAACAGGATTTCAGCCATTTTGCGGCCAAGCAATAAGGGGGGCCAACAAGGGAAGCTTCTCCCTTGAGTTGGGTTAGAGACAGGCAACAACAGCAAACAACTAACAACAATTACACACCATCAAGTTGATTCTGACTTGTGGTGACCCTTAACCATGGTTTCCCAGGTATACAGTACTCAGAAGAGGTTTACCATTCCTTTCTTCTGCTGGCACTCTGGGACTATACAGCTTGTTGAAGACCACATAGGCTGGTTCCCCCCCCCCACAAGGAGCAATGGGACAGATAGAGACTTGGGTTTCAGAGGAATAAATCAGAATTATGAGATGAGAAAGAGGGACGGTATTTATGAAGACTGTATTTATGCAAGGAGAACATAGATATATGGTATAATATACTATTGTTGTTAAATGATAATGTTCATTAAATGATAATTTCTGGGTAGTAGTGGTATGGAGTTAAATAGAACATCCTCATTCTCTAATTGATAATATAATCTCATTTATAGCTATGCCTGTGGGACGTGGTGGCGCTGTGGGCTAAACCGCAGAAGCCTGTGCTGCAGGGTCAGAAGATCCGGCAGTCGTAAGATCAAATCCACGCAACGGAATGAGCACCCGTCGCTTGTCCCAGCTCCCGCCAACCTAGCGGTTCGAAAGCATGCAAAATGCAAGTAGATAAATAGGGACCACCTCGGTGGGAAGGTAACAGCGTTCCGTGTCTAAATCACACTGGCCATGTGACCACGGAAAGATTGTCTTTGGACAAACGCTGGCTCTATGGCTTGGAAACGAGGATGAGCGCCGCCCCCTAAAGTCGGACACGACTGGACAAAAATTGTCAAGGGGAACCTTTACCTTTTTTATAGCTATGCCTAATGCTTGATCATTACTGAGAGGCATCCAACGATGGCTTTAAAAACCGAAAACGTAACATACAAGTAAAAGTGAGAGAGGACCTAATATAAATCCTGGTGAAAGCTGCACGTTGTGAAGGAACTTTGGTTTGCCAGTCTGTAGGGCCAAGGGACATGCAAAGCTGGAACCACCACATTATGCTAGTTGGGGATTTCTGGGAGCTGACGTTCAGAAAAAGCCATTTTTCTTAACTAGTGCCGCCGCTGCTAGTTCTTCTCTTTCATTCTCAGAGTACAAGATTAAAAATGTGTCAAGAGCAGTGGAAAACTAAGTAATTTTCTGCCATGTTCTACCCATTGAAAGTCCAGAACACTCATAAACTATTTATTTATATGAAGTAAAAAAAATTTCTAATGAACTATTCAGTACCTGCAGAGCATATTTTTTAATTATTGCAGACGGATAAATGGTTCTCATTTCTTATGGCATGAACTCATTTTATCCCTCACATTTATTTCAAAGAGTAATTAATGAGAAACAAACTTCCAGAGGGAATTTGCATCATTGTTTAAACATTAGTTTCCAGAAACACTTCCTAAGACCTTGGTCACCATGAATAATGTTGTTAATACCCAAGGGAAAACGAACCATAAATACAGTTTACATGCAGATCAAACACATACACAGAATCTAAAGAATGTGTCGTAAGGTTTAGAAAAACTGGCAATGGATCCTGAGGCTCTGGTGAAGGTGTTATTCTTCACACATAATTATTTGAAGGCTATGCTTGTCCTGAACTGTTGTCACAAGCAGTTCTGGATTTCTGGGAAATCAAAGGCTAGAATTTAACTACAGCTGCCCCAATGTCTTTCTCAACAGTCTCCACAACAAATTTTCAAGGGAATTAATTTCCAGAGATTCTCTCAGGGGTTATTTTGTATGTTATGTGGCATGCATACATACATACACACACACACACACACACACACACACACACACACACACACACACACACACACACACACACACACACACACACACACACACACACACACACACACACACACACACACATTGTGTCAGAGAAATCTCAGGTTAAACATGGATATGGACTATATTCATTTATTTATTTATTTATTAAATTTATAGCCCACCCATCTAGTCATATAGACCACTGGTTCTTAACCTTGGGTTACTCAGGAGTTTTGGACTGCAACTCCCAGAAGTCTTCACCACCAACTGTGCTGGCTGGGTTTTCTGGGAGTTGCAATTCAAAAACATCCGAGTAACAAAGGTTAAGAACCACTGATATAGACTACTCTGGGCGGGTAACAACACGACATATAACAATTTACAGTTTAAAATGACAATATATTACTAAAAAACCACAATGATCCAAGATGGAAGAAACACAAGAAAGAAAAAAATCAGACAGTGGATGGAGGGAAGGCTTGCTTGAACAACCAGATTTTCAATTGGCATTTGAAGATGCCTAGGGAAGGGGCCATGCGAATCTCAGGAGGAAGATTGTTCCAGAGACGAGGAACTATAGGTCTTGACAAATGACAAAAAATATCTAATATGGAAGACAAAGCATTGGGATGAGCAATTTAGAAGACACTCAACCATAAAGAATGTGTTGGTTGTTAGGGCTGTATCTCAGTGGCAGAGCACATGCCCTGCATGAAGAAGGTCCCAGGGGCATTGCTTTTAGGGATAGCAAAGTCTCCTCCTCCCGGAACCATGGAAAGCTACTGCCTTTCACTATTGTCTAGGGATGAGGAATGCTGTATCCCCCCCCCACTCCAGATGTTGCTGAATTACAACTCTCGACATCAGAATGAGAGCTACTACAACTAGTAGCTATTCTGGCCGTGATCTGCCAGGTCTTGAAGGCCAGCAACATCCAGACAGCCATAGGCTCCCCACTTTTGGTGGCAAGGATATTGAGCTAAACACAACGATGGCCTGTCTGTTCCTGGAAGCCTCCAGGATGAGAATTCACCTTTTAAAGAGGTGGCAGCTCATCAAACTATTTAACCCCAATATACTGATATTTCAAACAGGTGGTCAACTTTAATTTCCTTTTCTATCGTTTTTGGTTGCCCTTGTAGCCCAGGGAGAGTCCTGTGGGCAGAAAATTGGTTCCTGGACTCACCATGTATGTGACTAGATAGATAGATATAGATATAGAATACAGTTATATGTTGCCTTTCCTTGGAGCATATGATCTTGAGGGATATTCGGTTCTCTTCCTCATGGGTCTCCTTTTCCTCCCTGGGTCCTCAAAACAACCCTGTGACTTAAGTTCAAGACCCCCCCTCCCCAAGTGAGTATCACAGTTTAGTAAGGAGTGGAATCCGATTCTCTCAAGTCCAGGTTGGATACTTTCACCAGTACATCACAAGGGTTCTGGTTTCTAACACAGAACATATTACTCATGACCAGAAACTTCTGGTACATTTGTAAAGAAAATGCTTCTGTTACCTGTGTAAGGCCAGCCCTCCCCTGAGGTGGATTGTGCAGGAATGTGAATCTTGCAGCTTCTTGGTCTTAAATAAAACAGGAAAAAAACAACCCTATATTTTTCCCCCTCCTCCAGAGTAATTTTTTTTTCTGTGTGAGAAGTCTCGGTGGGGAGTCTCAGCCTGGCAGGACTCAGAAAATTGGAGAGAAAGAAAAAGTACTCATGACATTCCCCAGGGTGAAGTGGCTGCGCTAGTAGGCAATGAAGTTTGAAGAGCTGGAAACTGCACCCCTCTACACACAATGAAGGGTGACTCCTATCCCCACCCCCAAGAAAGACTTGCTGGCCATTGTTCACCAGCAGTAATAGCTACAGCCAGAAGGACCCCCCAGAAAGCTTCATCACCGCACCGCTGCGCCAGAGAACTCAGTAGAGACTGAGGGAGGAAAGCAGGGGTGACATGGCAGAGTATGTGTGTGTGTGTGTGTCTGTCTGTCTGTCTGTCTGTCTGTCTGTCTAATACCAGCTCAGACGACAGGACAGCTTGCACTGCCATTGCACTTTGATAACCATGGAGTTGATGGAAGAAATAAACAGGTGAAAGTTTTTGGCTGGTAAATTTGGAAATGAGTTTGCAATTGTCATGGTAGAAAATGCGCTTTATTCTTTCACACTGAAGCTACTGAACCTATATATTTTGCTTCATGTAAATTATATCCCTCGTTTAGTTTTTCAATATGACCTTTTTCTTCAGCCCTTCTCTGAGGTGTTACTATTTTCATAGTTTTTATGCAAGATTTGGCGTCCTTTTGTAGGAGAGATTTTTCATTGCTATACAAAATGAGTGATCCTTGGGAAAGTAATGATTCCCCCACCTTTCAAAAACTTCAAAAGTTGGCATTTTTTAAATCCACGGAATGTCATGGCTACAAGGTTGCTTCAACTGTGCTAGACATAAATGATGAAGAATAGATTTTTGTGACTGACAGAGGAATGTTAAATTCACTCTCACTGTCAACTTCCATGAATATTTCTGGAGTTTATATGAGGCATAGCCTTCAGCATCATTTCTTGCATAGAAGGAAAACAAGTAGTAAGTAGTAGTAGTAGTAGTAGTAGTAGTAGTAGTAGTAGTAGTTAGTAGTGGTAGTGGTGGTGGTGGTGGTGCTTACAATCCAAATCGGTGAATATATGTCTACATGTGCCTGAGCCCCTTTAAAGAATTATGGCTAAATTCAGCATTAATTATTTAGAGGCATTAAATACATGGCGCTTGTTACAATTAAGGGCTTGTCTACACCGGTGCTTTTGGAGCGGGCTGGTGCAGGCTAAATAGGGCTGTTTGGTGTGGTCCTCCCTTTGTTGCATTCCTCACTTCCGAATAGCATATCAATGTTCAGGTGATGCTATTTGGTTTGGCTTCTTCTGATGTCATGAAATGGCTTAATAAATGAGCTACTTCGGGATACCAGCAACTTGCACACTTCCTCTGCTTGGGTCTATGTGAGGCCCAGAGGCATTCTGAGAAATAAAGTTACTGCCTGGGGCCAGCACTTTGCTTCCAGCCTCCTAATTTTTAATTTAAGAAAGGACTTTCTGAAAAGCTGTGGGGATGGGGAAGCTAGAGAGTGGCATGGGGTGTCCATGTCCCCACTGGTGACCAAGGGCACTGTGTTTTGGGGATGCCGGAGGTTCAAAAAACAACAGAAAGTTACCTGGAGACTAACTATTTGACAATTCTTTTTAAAAGAAGGAAGTACAGTTAGCATGTGATTTGACTGTGACTTGTATTATATTTAAAAATCACATTCAATATTTAGAAAGCACTTAACAGTGTTAAAAAGATTTCTGTCATCTTTCTTAGATATTAGTCTAATTATTATTTTTTTAGTTGTGGCCTTTTAATGATTTAATGATTTCTTCTGATTAGATGGCTTTGGGGCACATTATGCACATTATGCAGTGGGATCCAACTCCTCCCATCCACTGAGGTGATTCCCATGGACAATATATCGAGTTCAGAACACACACACACACACACACACACACACACACACACACACACACACACACACACACACACACACACACACACACACACACACACACACACACACACACACACACACACACAGAGAGAGAGAGAGAAAGAGAATTCAACATGCCTCATGGTTATGGATTCCATGAGGCTCTTTGAGCCAGCCAAAAAGCAAAGGCCCCTTCTCTGTTTACATCTTCTCCTCGTTCCCGCATGAGTGCACAGACAAATGGGAAGTCTCCATCTCATCATTTAGTGATAAAATGTATGCTTCAATGAGGACAGAGGTTTAAACCTCAGCATCTCCGATATCTACAGGTACCTTGTTAAATAAATATTAGTGTGGTACAGTATGGAAGACACTGTGCCTTAGTCAAACCTGATTCATTTAAGCATTAATCTGTTTGGACGCAATCTATATACAGTGGTGCCTTGACTTATTTATTTATTTATTTAACTTATATGCCACCCACTCTACTGAAAGGTCTCTGGGCGGCTTACAACAATTAAAATACAATTAAAATACGATAAAAAGACAAAACAATTAAAATGCAATTAAAATAGATACTCTAAAAATTGCCATCAGGACCCATAGTTGATATTATTTCAGTTAAAAGCCTTTTGGAACAAGAAGGTTTTGACCTGGCGCCGAAATGTCATCAGCGTCGGCTGATGACCATAATCCGTTCCAGAAGATGGGCATAACTCGAAATGGTCGTAAGTCGAAGCACCATTTCCCATAGGAATGCACTGAAATGTAATTAATCCGTTCCGGATGAGGAAAAAATCACACACAAAAAATCACTGCAAGACTCATTGGAAATGTGATTAACCCCTTCCAGCCAAGGGGGGGGAGGAGAAAAGCAATCAAGCATGCAAGACCCATTGGAAATGCACAGAAAACAAACAGAGCAGATCGGAAATGCACAGAGAAAAAATGGGACAGGTCAGAAATGCAAAGAAAACAAAGGAAAAAGCAAGGGAAGCATGCAGGGCTCATCGGAAATGGGGAACCCTCCAAAAAAGAGCAACCAAGCCCCAAGACCCATCAGAAATGGGGGAAAGTCAAAAAACAAACAGACCCCCAAGACCCATCAGAAATGGGGCAACCCCCCCAAAAAAGCAACCAACCCCCCCAAGACCCATTGGAAATGGGGGAAAAACAGTGATTTGTTGACTGTATAAAGCTTCTCCATCTTTGGCTGCAGAGAACATAATCAATCTGGTTTTGGTATTGCCCATCTGTGATATCCATGTGTAGAGTCGCCTCTCGTGTTGTTGGAAAAGAGTGTTTGTGATGACCAGCTTGTTCTCTTGACACAACCACTTTCCTCACCGACCAGATAGGCGGGGTATAAATTAAATAAATAATAATAATAATAATAAATAATAATAATAATTGTGCAATAAGGTGTAAGCTTACACGTCCCTATTAGGCCACACATATTTGGATATTTACATTTTGTCCTATCTTGCAGTGTTTCATAGCTTTTACACTCTTATCATAGGAGTGTTTGCAATCATCTTGCATCAAAGATGGGATTCTCTTTATTTGATGACAGTGCCACATAAAAGAATATGACAGAAGAGTTTTACTTAGCAGAATAGGTTGGCTGAGAACCAACTAAATATCAGAGAACAGATTACGTGAAATTATGCATGAGGTTCTGAGGATTCTTCACAGTACCCCCTGAGTTTTCTTGCCTGTTTTTTTTTCTGAAAAAGAATTTTTCTTCATGTATTCTTGCCTATTAGAAAGCCAAAGAAAAATATATTTTTTTATTGGCTTGCATTTGCTCTAGTGGTTTTAATTGGAAAACAAAGTCGCCTGTTAGGCAGTGCTGACTTCAACATGACAAATGTGTTAACATTTCTTGCGAAAGAGGAAGGAAACATTTATCTTTATATAAAACAATAAGCAGTACAATAGGAATGAAGCAGTGTGCTGACAAAAAATAATCAATTGATGCATGGTTTCCTTGAAGTTATTCTTTGTCTCGCTAACATTAATTCAGTATCAGGGAAAGAACACCGTAATGTGTTTATTTATTGCTTAGCTGCAAGAGGCCATAGTAATCTGTCAATCCCTATTGAGTTGCACTAGCTGTGTAATTTGTTCCTGTCAATTCTTAATGGATATTATCTCGTTGGAGAGGGCCCCTGGAAAAGTGGTCAACCTAGGTCAAGAGTCCCTGGTGGGTCTGCTGGGCAATGGCAAGAGTTACAGCAGCACCCCACCTCACCCCACCCCTGTCAGTCTATCGTCTGATTCTGAAGACTGAGCAGGATGGGGTCTAGTGGGTCCCTGGAGGGGAGACAAATAGGGAATACTAGGTGCTATTTTGAGGGGAAGGAGCTATAGCTTAGTAGTCGACAGCGCCACCTGAGGTGAGATGAGAATCACTGTCCTGCCCAGGTCCCCTGCTGTCCAGGACCCACACTGGCACCATGCGGCAACACTTACAAGGGCAGAGACAAGAAAGACAGTGAAGAAGAAGAAGAAGAAGAAGAAGAAGAAGAAGAAGAAGAAGAAGAAGAAGAAGAAGAAGAAGAAGAAGAAGAAGAAGAAGAAGAAGAAGAAGAAGAAGAAGAGGGTGACGGTAGCCACAGTTTGTTCATTCTTCCTTCCTTCCTTCCTTCCTTCCTTCCTTATTTATTTATTTATTTATTTATTTATTTATTTATTTATTTATTTATTTATTTATTTATTTATTTATTTATAAACCAGGGCCTGTCCACACACCCCCTCCCTATTGTGACTACTTCTTCACTCCTTACTGGGATAATTTCTTGCTTCAGATGTCCTCGGGAATAAAGCGTTGTGGAGGAGCATTATTCCAGCTTCTGGCTGAGAACCAGCCGTGCTATGGCATTGGACGGGCAAGCGGTGCAAGGAACGGAGGTGCCAATGGTGGCTGCTGCTGGCCAGAGGCTGGTGAGGCAGCTCTGTGACCGCTTCCGGTGCCCTGTTGCTTGAAGCAATCGTTTTACTCTGGTCTAATGGCTGGGCTGGCCCAAGAGGAGTGCACACATTCTCTGCGGAAAGCCTAAAACTATATCGTTAGGCTCTCTAGGTAGAGCTACAAAAGAGTCCTGCCTGAAAGTACAGAGCGTTCCCGGCAGTCAGAGCTGACAACACAGCTTCCTACATTGATAGGACCGGAGGGGTACCTGTGCTCTAATCAAGGCTCAGAATTCCATTCTTATAATGCCTAGTGGTGCCCTACATCAGGGTCATTGTCGGCAATCATCATAGCAGATCCCAGGCCCCGTTGTGGATGGAGTGTCAGAAAGTATCAACCAGGGCATGCATCGGCGATGAGCCTTGCTGAGTCACATGCTGATCCGTCTGGCATGGTCTAGACGCCAGAGGTGTCAAACTCAATTTCAAACTCAATTTCATCTTGAGCCGCATTGGCATTATGGTTGCCCTCAAAGGGCTGGTTGTATCTGTAAGACTATATAAATACCATTTATCATATTAAATATAATTCTCCTCATCCAATTATTACTGGTTTTAGTAATAACGTAAGTAATAACTAGCTCTGAAAGTAAAATTCTATGATCAAAGTCTAGAAATAATGGCAAGCAGATAACGAGAGTGGGCAATAGTGAAGACTACATTTCCCAAGGTGCTGTATGCTCTTTTATTGTATTTTAATTGAATTTTAATTGTTGTAAGCCGACCAGAGACCTTTGGGTAGAGTGGGTGGCATATAAGTTAAATAAATGAATAAAATAAAATAAGTGGCTGCACTTTCTGACTCTTTGCTGCTTGGAATGTTGGGATTAGAACTCCTGCTGGGCAGATTCGCAGCATCCTTGCAGAGCATTATAGATGACAGAGTAAGCGCCTGCGTATTGTATACTGCACAGTAGCAGGCAACACTGCAAGGGCCTCATGAAATGGCCAGGCAGGCCAGATTTGGCCCGTGAGCCTTGAGTTTGACACATGGGGTCTAAGCCAGTGGTCCCCAACCTTGGGCTCCAGATGTTCTTGGACTCCAACTCCCAGAAATCCTGGCCAGAAGGGGTGATGGTGAAGAGTTCTGGGACTTGTAGTCCAAGAACATGTGAAGGCCGAATGTTGGGGACCACTGGTCTAAGCCATTCAGGGAACTGGGTTGGATTAAAAGTTGCACCTCTCCCCAATTAAAGTTTGTCCAGCGGGCAAAAAAGATATCAACAACCAGGGCTGTCAGATAATGATTATATTGGAAGCATCCGTATTGGTCCTGTTGATGGAGTGCATTGTTTATTTTTTATTTTGGGTAAATGTTGATTGTTTCATTGTGTTTCATATCTTATGTTAAGTCTTTAAAAATATCAAATGAATTGCCTTACTACGTACATTGCTTCAGTCTGCTACTGCTGTTCCATTCTTGGTACTGCTACTGATTTGCTGGGCTACTGGGTGTCGATTTTAGTGACTGTAATTCCATTCTGAGAGTTTTGTTTTGTTTTGTTTACTAAATAGCACATCAATACACAGATACAAATAGAAGCGTTTAGGGGACATTTCTTTCAAAAAAATAAATATGAATGCGAATTGAAGAAAGATGACGGGGGGGGGGAAACTGATTCATTTGAAGAATGGTACCTGAGAAGAATTTTGCAGATATACTGGACTGTCGGAAAGAGAGAGCATTCATTCATGGGGTTGCCCTAAGTTGGAGGTGATTTAATAGCACGTAGCAACAACAACCGCAACAGCGGCTGCTGCAGCTTCTGTTGTTTGCAATCTGCAGAAAAATGAGATATAATGAAATTCTGAAAAACCTTCAGTTGTAAGCAAAAGATTATGCCTGAAGCTGTACCCCCGAAAGTAGAGACATTCAGACACAGCTCTTCAGATGGATAGCCACACTGATGCTACCTTCTAGTACCTTAACTTCCACCCTAAGTAAATTAAACAGACAAGCTTTACTCTGTCGTTTCCCAAATAGGAAAAAAAAATAATTCCATTTTGTTTAACTAGGACTAAGCACATTGGTACACCAAAAAACTTCATTCCTCCAAAGACAAATGAATCAGGTGAACTCGTAAAGATTAAATAACTTTGGACAGGACTGAACTGTAAAATTGCTGTTTGTAATTGTTGATGATAGGAAAGCTTGAGTTTCATTTCAAATCTTCCACATCATTTAATATATGCTATATAGGGAGTGAAGTAGATGTATGTACAGTATGGTAGTGTTTACTTAGGGTGCAAGTTGATTCCCCTTTCTTTTGACAATTTCCATTTTAATTGGAGAAACACATCTTAGTGCTGAAGAAAGAAGGTTTTCTTTACTGACCAAGTTAAGGGATATTTTTCAAAAAGGCAATATTTATTTATTTATTTATTTATTTATTCATTCATTCATTCATTCATTTATATCCCACCCATCTGGTATATTCTACCACTCTGGGCGGCTACCAACAGACATATACACATTAAAATACAAAGCCATTAACATAATCAATAATAAAAACAGTGCAAAATATAATAAATGATAGATAGCAAAAGAAAAAGAGTTAAGTGCTGGCAGGAGGGAAGGCCTGGATGCACATCCATGTTTTTAGTTGGGTTTTAAATATAAATGAACAAAGCAAACAGCCATTGGCAACAACTTTTTCCAAACAACTGGATCCAACCCTGTAGCATGGCTGGAGCAAATGTATGCACCGTTCCCCTGCAGAATAGTGCTTTTCACCCCCCCGCCCCATGATAACCACATGCCAGCCAAATGCTTGAGACATGGTTATGGATCAGCTCTCAAAAGAGAAACTCCAATAACAAAAAGTGGAATGGCTATTTGTTTGAGTGAACAGGATATCCTGATGATGCGTGAAGCTGAAGCCAAGGGCAAATGAATCACATCCCCAACGCTGCTGCCAGCACCCCGGCTGGATATTGTTTCTACATCCTATTGTTTTATAATGAAATCCATGGAATTTGGATGAAGGAAGACATGAGACCACACCTCACAGTCATGGAGGAAGCGAGATAGATGACAGGTTTCTGAGATAGCTTTCCATGGAGAGCGCACAGGCAAATGATAAATCCCCCCATTTTGCATAGCAATGCATGAACTCACTGTGATATACAAAACACCCACTCGCCATGACTTGGGGCAGGTTCAGCCTGACACCACTCCACTGAAACAAGGGAGATTGCCGAGGCGTTAATTCAGAGCAGGGTTGGGAGGGTGCAGATTGACGATCTCCATTGCCCTGGGAATGGACGACAAGCCTGCGTCAGCACAGTGGAACTTGGCAGAGGCCCTTCTTTGTTCCCTTGGGCTTCCCTGTCGTGCTAAGCAAAGCAGTCTCGGTGAGATCCACCGCCATTTCTTCATGGGACAGAACACATTTGTGGGAAAGGACAGATCATTGATGACAGTGATCGTAGCGTGTTACCTTGATTATCTGTGACTGATTCTGTCATCTGTTGTGACAGACGGAGACATCAGCCATCTTGTAAAATCAACACTTCAACCCAGTTTTACGAAACGCACAGTGACAGTGATATATTGAGAAGGTTGACTGTATCCCCAACATTAAAACTTGGGCTTGCTCAACCCCCTTGAGCAACCCTCTTGAGCAATTAAACAATAAAAAAGGACAAATTATTATCAGGATATTATTTACTCAGAAGCAAATCCCATTGGCTTGAATATTATTACATACAATTGCTGCCAGGTAAGAAGATAGTGTTGGCATTTGCTGTTGTAAATTGGATTGTATGACTTGGTACACAACAGCAAACTCCTATGCTGACAGCTTAACTTGTGGCAAATGGTGGCTGACAGCAATGCTGATCGAATTACCCCAGCAAAGTACTCTTTTCGATAGGACTTGCTCTCCTGAAGGTATACTTCGGATTGCAGTTCAATGTTCTTAGTTCTGATACTAATCAGTGAAATGTTATAATAAGCATTTTTCATGGCAACATTTCTAGCCAGTCTGAATACTTTGTTCCAAAAGGAAAGTATTTATTTGACAATTAAGTGAGTTAAAATTGAGAGTTCAATTCCTCACTGGGTCTCCTACAAGTAGAGCCAGCCTGTGTGGCCTTGAGCAAGCTGCGCAGGCCCAGGATTTCCCCAGAGGAAGGGAATGGTATATTTATTTATTTATTTAAAATATTAAGGGAATGATAAACCACTTCTAAATATTCTCGACCTAAAAAACTTTGGAAAGGGACACCATAAGTCATAATTGACTTGGGGACATGCAGGTATTATTACTATTAGAGACGGGCATGAATCAGAAAAATGGTGATTTGTTTTGATTTGTGATTCATCAACATTGACAAATCATGAATTATGAATTTATTTTTTTCCTGATGAATCAATGAATCGATTTGTCAATTTATGTTTGACTTTTAAACCCTATAAAGCACCCTCCTCCAGCACCTAAAGACACCAAATTCATAGGGAAGCTTCTCCCGACTCTCCTTTACAAGTCCTGCAAGTCTGGTTAAGTTTGGCTTTTGGACATCTGAGTTATACACCCACAAGGTGGGCCTAACCCTGGAAAGTTCACCCCATGCACCTAGAGAGACCAAAATTATGGAAAAGTGCCTCTACAATCCCTCCACATTTGGTGATGATTGGGTTTCAGACATCTGAGATATGCACCCACAAAATGGGTCCCCCCCCCCCAGGAAAGTGCTCTTTAGCAGCTGGCTTGGGGAAACCCAATCTTTACCACTGTAGAAGCTTCTCTGTCATTTTAGTGCCTCTAGGAGCCTGGGGGAAACTTTACTGGGGTGCCCTCTTTGTGGGTGTATATCTTGGACCTCCAAAACCCAATCTTCACCAAACATGGACGGATTGTAAAAAGGAGTCCAGGGAAGCTTCTCTGCAATTTTGGTGAATCTGGGTGCCTGTGGAGCCATTGTTTAGCCAAATGAATCAATGAATCAAAAATCGCTAAAAATTCATTCATCCATATTCGTTGCGGGCATTGATTTGTATGAATATGAATCAGCGATTTTTGAAGAAATCTGGCAATTCATTTTTAAATTCATGCCCATCTCTAATGACTGTTATTTGTTTCGGTGGCATGGTGGTTGTGTGCAGCAGAAGGAGGAGGGAGGTGGATGAAGAGATGCGGTGCCTCTCTCCCATTGCTAGAGTTTGCCACCCCTAAGCTGTCCCTGCCCAACTTGTTTACCTGCTCAAACAAAGCAGGAACTAAGGGACTACATTTACCAGCACACGGGTCATTCACATAATGGCATAATAAACCAAGGTTTATGTCTTATCTGTACGTGTGAATACAGCATGTGTGCAGACCTGGCCACAGCCATGCTGCACAGAGAAGCAATATCTATCTGAGATTCCAAGTTTAGGCCATTATAATTTGAAGATCTTACTTCTGCAAAGCGCGTCATTGCACAGTAGCAAATGTTTTTGTCATTATCTTCTTATATTTCATGGCATACAAAAAAGGCATTGGAACAGGTAATATATGACCTGGGTCATACAGAGCCCATGGGAATATATGCTCTAAAAATCATATTTATTCTGCTAAGCCTTGCCAAGTACTATTAAACATTACTGATGTAAAATTTAAAATCATTCATTTTCCAGAATCTGTGATAGGTTTTACATCTGTAGCTATTTACTGTGAACCGGGGCAATAACTCGAGCCATGTCAGAATATTTCCATGAGCATCTATCATGGCTAACCCATTGCACAGGAAATGTGGAAGCTGAGCTTTCTCCAGTAGTGCCAAATTAGAGAACTGTATCCTTTTGGCAGTCCGTACAGATTTGTATTCACTCCTTTTTTTTTCTAAAGAAGGAGTTGCATTGTTAGATAAACTGGGTCGTAAGAAAGGAATGCTCCCGGAAACCCAAGGCAACGTTTCCTTCCTTTTCTGGATTTGTCCCCTGAAGAAAAATACAGAAGGTCATGCAACCATTCCTGGGCTTAGCAGTCATATAACTTCAGAAAACTTTAAAAGATTCCTCTGTCACAAACAAAACTGTCAGAGCCCCTTGGGATTTCCCAGAGAGGTTGTGAGACAGGAAGTCTTCAAGAGCGACTTGTCCCGCCTGTTCTCATGCACTGGAAGGTTGCCCTGTCAGCAGCAGCATCCTCTTTCCTGTGATGTCAGGGCCAAGACTGGAGAACGAGAGGTGAGCCCTTGTGTGATACCATGACGGGGTGGCGGCGGCGGCAGCAGCAGGGGCCTTCAGCAAGAGATGCAGAAATGGTCTCTGTGTGTCAGACACATGCAGGGACACAATGGTGTAGGAGAAGTTTAGCAGTGTCACCAAGTTTCTGCTTCTGAGCATCTTTCCGGACATTTTTGCAGGATGAAGGCCATGAGAAAAGTGAGATGCAAGTGTGTATCTCCTTTGTATCTTTGGAGAAGGGGGTTGACTGTCAGGCAGAAGGCGCTCCCTTCTCGGGGGAGGGGGGCGACGAATGTGGATTAGCCCTTTATATAATTGTTAAAAATTTGAAGTTTTACAGTAAATGTTTTAAGGATGTTGTTTCTGTTATGTTTTTATTATGTATATAAGCTGCCCTGAGTAGACTTTGTCTAGGGGGGGTGGGGTAAAAATCCAGTAAAAGTAAAGTAAAGTTATTACTAAGGGTAAAAAGAATACTGCTTGCTAAACCAGAGATGGGACAAAAGGAGAGTTTCCTCAGAAGCAGCTAGATCCACAGGGGCGAAACACCATTTCCATTTTAAATGATGACTGATTCTTCCTTAGCGTCTAGTCCAGCCATTCTCAGCCTTTCTCTTTTTTCTTTTCTTTTCTTTTTCTTTTTTGCCATGGCCATAAACACAATATGAAAAACATATAGGCAGAATCAGAATTGGATAATTAACACAATTAACCTTATCAGGTGAACTGTGAAGAATTGTTTCCAGTTTCTGACTTCCTTCAAAGGTGCCATGACCCCCCTGTTGAGAATGGCTGGTCTAATCCATAGCATTAAAATGGTGAAATCAAAACAGTGAGAACATACATCCAGGACCTGGTGGCAGAAACAACGCAAGGAAGGGAAATATTGTTAATAGGGAATTTCCATGAGTAATAGCCACTCCAGAAGATGCAAGACAGAAGACAACAGTACTGTACTTCTGACCATGTCGAAATGGCATGTCCAGAGGGCATGAAAATAAGGTCCTAAACCTAATATTACCATGTCACCCACTTCATCCCAATTCCTCAGATTTCAAGACCATAGTCTGCACCCTGAAGAACAAACCCAAAAACCTAAGTCTGAGGGCCAAAACCTGAGACATAGTAACTTCTTTCTCACTTACTCTTTCACACACTCTTTCTTTTTTTAAAAAAGAAAAAGAAACACAGGTTGTCATCACCTGGCAATTCATCCTGCATTTTGAACTGGTTTGGCACAGTCAAGTTCAATCCCTTTCCTAACAACTACACAACATTCTGGTAACTGTGATCCAGCCACACTCTTAAACATGACTACCTCAGCCTTTTGGATGCCTGGCAGTGGCTCCTTTTTTTTTTTAAGTGCAGATAGATTCAGACCATTTCCATTTGGTTTCTGGCATGTGTGATCACTAGTATCGAACCAAAAGCAACCCCCCCCCCAACCAAGCCACTCATCTATTCTTTAAAAGTCCAGATTTCCCCCACTTCCCCTGAGAGGAGGAATCTTTTCCCCCTGCTTTCATTAAGATCTAGCGCTATGTCACTTGAGTGACAAAGCAATTCAGCAGCATGTCAACACATCTTTCTTTCTTTCTTTCTTTCTTTCTTTCTTTCTTTCTTTCTTTCTTTCTTTCTTTCTTTCTTTCTTTCTTTCTTTCTTTCTTTCTTTCTTTCTTCGATCTTCTCCCCACTCTAGCAGAGAAGGAGACAGGGGAAGATGTGGGGGCATGGAGGCTGAGAAGACAGAAGAGGTTGAATAGGGTTGCCTTGAGATACAACGTGGTTTCTTGTCCCCAAACCACTGATTCTTGTGTTTAGCTCCTTACATGATCTGTGGCAGTGAAGGACAAAGATGAATGGTCTTGAGTGCATTTAATATTGTACAAGCCCTTGCATGCAAGGTTGCATACAAACTGCTTTGCTATCAAAAAGCTCACCAGAAGTTCATGCAAGGCAGAAACAGACAAGGTATTCTCAGTGAATGAGAATGAATTTAGATGTGTTAATTTGAAGGTATTTTGGTTTATAGCCACTGATGTGTGTGTTTTTAAAATTTTGTTTGTTTTTGTTGTTGTTGTTTTGTGATAGTAGAACACATTTTGGCCTACAGAGTGATATTAATGAAATAGTGCTTTGTTGCCTGTAGGTATACAGCTATCTCCGTGTAATTCAGCTCAGTGACTGCATGTATATTTTGACATCTTTACCATCCCTTCTGTACAAGGACATTACTGTATTCTGACACCATCCCTCAAGGTCTTGCCTGAGGAAGAAAGAACAACAGGGCTGTTCCAGAAAGTCTGCCTTCCTAGTAGAAGCTGAAACTGCTTGCAGTTCCTCAACAGGCAAGGGAACCATTGGGTTAATGACCATCACTACAGCAGGCCCATGTCATATCTACAACCTAACGAGTTCCCTGACGATATTACTAAAGAAACAGTTGTTAAGCCAAGCACCATTTTCCTGTTAGGTTCAATATTAAATGTGGGATTTGCTTCCTGAAGAAGGGATGTGCCTTAGAAATGCAACCTCTGCTGTCTTCTCCCTCACATGTTTGTTTTCTACCATTTCCTCCTCTCAGATCTCCACTGTCTTTTCACTTCTCTGCTCCACTTCTTTTATTTATTTATTTATTTATTTACAATATTTTTCAGCCGCACCATTGCCAGTGGCTTCTGCTTGCTTTTCTTCTGCTTGCTTGCTTGCTGGGTGCTTTCTCTTGACCCATCCTGTCTTCTCCCTTCTTCTTCTCACCTCTGCTCCCTCGCCGCCCTACCTGGTGACATAAACCGCTTACGGTGCTGGTCCCAGTGGTCATAAAACTGAATTTGGAGGAATGAGAGGGCGATTGGCTGATACTTGAATGGTTGTAAAAGCAGTAATGTGAGCCATTTTGAGCCAGCAGTCTTCTTCATTAACTGAATGTTGTCATGCAGTCCAGTAGCACTCAATGCTGCCCCAAGAATGTTTCCTGTTAGACAGAGGGGCCAAATGACATTTTAAGGCCAACACACGGAAGATGCCTGGAAAGTCACTGATTCCTGCTTTCATCTACCTCCCCTGGCAGGTCACATGACCTTTTTGAATGGTAGGAATAGCAAGACACACTCTCCTTTGACTTCCTTCACATTTGTTTAACCTTGAGTGTTTTCAGCTGTACCATGGACATCACTTCTCAAGCTGTGCTATATTTCACTATTGGGGGTTTGGTTCCCCTCCCCACGTTTTGGTTGCAGCTCTGGGCACATATACAGAATTCCAACAAAACCAATGTTTCCTCGCGGCCAAGGTTTTAAAAACGGGAGGATTCTCGGCCTTTCCCCAAATATTTCAAAACGGCTTAAAAATAAATTATTGCTAAAAACAAAGGAGTCATAAAAACACTAAAACCATATAAAAGCACAGTTCAAAACACACACACACACACACACACACACACACACAAACACGAGAGAGAGAGAGAGAGAGAGAGAGAGAGAGAGAGAGAGAGAGAGAAGATAGAACAAAGGCAAAGAAAAAAGAAGAAGCTCATTATCAAGAAATTTAACTGTTTGGATCTGGCTGCAGAATTAATGAGCACCCTAATCTGTATTTTAAAGGAGGCTAAGCAGTGCATTAGTCACCTTTCCTCTAACCACAGGTAACTGTTTTTCATAAGAATAGTCCTACTTGGCATCCAAGTAGTGCTTTGAAGCAGTGGAAGGGCTTCACTATGCATTATCTTGTTACAATCCTTAAGTACTTAAGTATCACTATGCTTCCTGTGACTGATGGAGTGGTACTTAGGGGGAAAAGTGGGAAAAGCAGAATTCAAGCTCTAGGCTTCTTCTTTCATTGTGGCTGTTACCTGCCATCAGGTCAGGTGATGATGACAGATAAATAATTTGGAACCTCCAAATTACTGTATGGTGGTTCTGTGAATGGATGATCTCAAAAAGGTCCTGTCCTCAACAGCCCTGTTCAGCTCTTCTAAACGCTAATCTGTGGTTTCCTTTAGGAAGTCAGCCCAACTCATATTTTGTCTTCTTTTTTCTTTCTTCCCTTAACTTTCCCTAGCATGATTGTTTTTTTTTTTTTTTTTTACAGAGAATCCCATCTTCTTATGATGTGCCCAAAGTAGGGCAGCCTCAGTTTCATCATTTTTGCCTCCAGAGAAAAATGTAAGCTTGATTTTATTTAGGATCCACTTGTTCATCTTTCTGGCAGTTCAGGATATCTGCAAAGTTCTCCTCTAGCAGTATATTTCAAGTGAATCAATATTTTCCTGATACAGTATCTTTCTTCACTGTCCAGCTTTCACACCCATACATAGTAATTGGGAATACAACAGTGTGGATTATCTTGGCTTTGGTCTCCAGTAACACACCAGTAACACCACGTCCAGTAACAAGGGATGTGGCGGCACTGCGGGTTAAACCGCAGAAGCCTCTGTGTGCTGCAAGGTCAGAAGACCAGCCGTCGTAAGATCGAATCCACGCAATGGAGTGAGCTCCCATCGCTTGTCCCAGCTCCTGCCAACCTAGCCGTTCGAAAGCATGCAAATGCAAGTAGATAAATAGGGACCACCTCGGTGGGAAGGTAACAGCGTTCCGTGTCTAAGTCGCACTGGCCATGTGACCACGGAAGATTGTCTTCGGTCAAAAAGCTGGCTCTATGGCTTGGAAACGGGGATGAGCACCGCCCCCTAGAGTCAAACACGACTGGACAAAAATTGTCAAGGGGAACCTTTACCTTTACATAGCTTTACACTTGATGATAATTTCTAATTTCTTCATTGCTGCTCTTCCCAGTCTTCATCTTCTTCTGATTTCTTGGCTGCAGTCTCCCTTTGGACTGATGATTAAACAAAGGTATAGAAAATCTTTAACCATTTCAGTTTCTTCGTTGTCTACATTAAAGATGTGTAGTTCTTTTATAGTCATGATTTTTGTCTTCTTATTCAGCTGCAGTCCTGCTTTGGCCCTTCTTTCACTTTCATCAGAAGTTGTTTCAAGTCATTACTGCCTTTTGCCAGTATGATACTATCATCTGCATATCTTAAATTATTATTGATGTTTCTTCCACCAATTTTTACTTCTCCTCCTTCTGAATCTAGTTCAGATTTTTGCATGACATGTTCTGCACATAGATTAAACAGATATATAGATAAAACACATTATTGTCTGACAACTTTGCCTATAGGAAACCATTCTGTCCAATGGTAGCTTCTTGTCTTGTGGTGCAATACTTAAACTGCACACTTTGCTTTGGTTTATTTTATTGATTGATTGACTGATTGATTGATTTGATTTGATTTGATTTGTCCCCCAGCCATCTGATCTATAAGACCACTCTAGGCAGCTTCCAATTTGCTTTCTTGCCCTCAAGACATATTATGCATCAGAACAATCAAGTGCTGAGGCACACCCATTTCTTTCAGAACAACCCATAGATCCTCATGATCCATACAGTTCAATGCTTTGCTGTAGACTATAAAGTATAGACTGATTTTTTGAAACCCTTTGGTGTGCTTCAGTAACCAACAGATATTTGCAATATGATCTCAAGTGTCTCTTCATTTTCAGAGTACAGCATGAACATCAAGCATCTGCTGGTCCTCCTCGATATCTCAGCGGCCTTCGATACCATTGACCACGGTATCCTCCTGGGGAGGCTCACCGAGTTGGGAATAGGTGGCCGGGCATTTGCCTGGCTCCGTTCCTTCTTGGAGGACCGTCCCCAGAGAGTACAGCTTGGGGAGAATGTCTCGGCCCCGTGGAGCCTCAATTGTGGGGTTCCACAGGGGTCGATCATCTCCCCAATGCTGTTTAACATCTATATGAGGCCGCTGGGGGGGGGTCATCAGGGGGTGTGGAGCCCTGTGCCATCAATATGCGGATGACACACAGCTCTACATCTCCTTTTCTCCAACTACAGGAGATGCCGTTCTGTCCCTTCAGCGCTGCCTGGAGACCGTTCGGGAATGGATGCAGGAGAATGGACTGAGGCTGAACCCGGACAAGACGGAGGTACTGAGGGTGGGCGCTCCCACAGTTGGGGATTTGGGAAACTCCCTCATTTTTGGGGGAGTGACCCTGCCTGCCAGGGATGGGGTTCGCAGCTTGGGGATTCATCTGGACCCGGCACTCACTATGGAAACCCAGGTGGCGTCCGTGGTCCGCACCGCATTTTTCCATCTTCGGCGGATAGCCCAGCTGCGACCCTACCTTGATGTGGGGGCTCTCAACACTTTGGTACGTGCGCTTGTAATCTCAAGATTAGACCACTGCAATGCGCTCTACGTGGGGCTACCTTTGAGGCTGCTGCGGAAACTACAGGTGGTGCAGAATGCTGCGGCCAGATTACTCAGTGGAGTGAGAAGATACCAACATATCTTGCCCACTCTGGCCGCATTGCATTGGCTGCCCATCCGATTCCGCATCGACTTCAAAGTGTTGATGCTTACTTACAAAGCCCTAAACGGTTTAGGACCTCGATACTTGGTGGAACGCCTTCTCCCACCTAGATCTACCCGTGTCACCCGTGCGAGCCAGGAGGTGAGGCTGAGGAGCCTGACGCCGAGAGAGGCCCGGAAATCGGGCCTTCTCGGCGGTGGCTCCTCGCCTCTGGAACAACTTACCTCCTGAGATTCGCGCGGCTCCCTCGCTGGGCATTTTTAAGAAACAATTGAAAACACTGATGTATAGGCAGGCTTTCCCAACAGATAATCCCTGATGATTTTTCTTTTATATTCTTTGATTTCCATTTTTGTCTATTTGTAATGTTTTTAATAATTTTATTGTTGCTCTAATTGTAAGCCGCCTAGAGTGGTCTAGTATGACCAGATAGGCGGGATAGAAATAAAATAAATAAAATAAATAAATAAATAAATAAATTGGTTGCAACACCTTGAACATCACTTTGCTTGCATAGAAAATTAGAACAAAGGTCCTACAGGTACTGCACTCCTTGGTATCACATTTCTTGGGAAATGGAATGTACAGTCATGGCCAAAAATATTGGCACCCTTGCAATTCTGTCAGAAAATGCAACCCTTCTCTCAGAAAATTGTTGCAGTTGCAAATGTTTTGGTACCCACATGTTCATTTCTTTGTGTTGGAACAACACACACACACACACACACACACACACACACACACACACACACACACACACACACACACACACACACACACACACACACACACACACACACACACAAAGCAGAGGAGAAAAGTCAAATCTGATACAATCTCACACAGAAACTCAAAAATGCACTGGCCAAAATTATTGGCACCCTTAACTTAATATTTGGTAGCACCCCCTCTGGAAAAAATAACTGAAATCAATCACTTCCTGTACCCATGAAGGAGTTTCTTACACCCTTCTGCTGGAATTTTGGATCACTCTTCTTTTGCAAACTGCTCCAGATTTGAAGGATGCCTTCTCCCAACTGCTGTTTTGAGATCTCTTCACAGGTGTTCTATGGGATTCAGATCTGGACTCATTGCTGGCCATTTCAGAACTCTCCAGCGCTTTGTTTGTAACCATTTCTGAGTGCTTTTTGAAGTGTGTTTCTGGTCATTGTCCTGCTGGAAGACCCATGACTTCTGGTGGAGATGCAGCTTTCTGACACGTTGCGCCCCCAAATTCTTTGGTAATCATCAGATTTCACGATACCTTTCACACAGTCAAGGCATCCAGTGCCAGAAGCAGCAAAGCAACCCCAAAACATCTTTGAACCTCCACCATGTTTGACTGTAGGGACTGTGTTCCTTTCTATGAATGCCTCATTTCTTTTTCTGTAAACAGTGCCATGATGTCCTTTATCAAAAGCTCTACTTTTGTCTCGTGTCCCCAGTATGTTATCTCAGAAGGACTGTGGTTTTGTCACGTAAGTTTTGGCATACTCCAGTCTTGCTTTTTTATGCCTTTGTGTCAGCAGTGGTGTCCTCCTGGGTCTCCTACCATAGTGTCCCTTTTCATTCAGGTGGCGACGGATAGTGCGAGCTGACACTATTGTACCCTGTGTCTGCAGATCAGCTTGAATTTGTTGGGAAGTTAATCTGGGTTCTGTATCCACCATTCAAACAACCCTTTGTTGTAATTTTTCAGTAATTTTGCTCTTCTGTCCACGTCCAGGGAGGTTAGCTACAGTGCCATGGGCTGTAAACCTCTTGACGATATTGCGCACAGTGGACACAGGAACATTAAGTTCTCTGGAGATGGACTTGTAGCCTTGAGATTGTCAATGTTTTTCCACAATTTGTTCTCTCAAATGCACAGACAACTTTTTACATTTCATTCTTTTCTCCATGCTCAGTGTCACACACAACACAAAGGTTGAGTCAACTTTTTTCCATCTTAACTGGTTGCAAGTATGATTACTATATTGCCCACACTTCTTACTTGTGACAGGTATGTCTAAATACAAATTAAAGGAGCATGACATGCTTGAAAAGCAATTACTGTATTTCTTACAATTTAGAGAGGGCACCAATAATTTAGGCCAGTAGATTTGTGGGTTTCTTTGTGGGATTGTATCAGATTTGACTTTTCTCCTTTGGTTTTGTGTGTGTGTGTGTGTGTGCGTGTGCGCGCGTGTGTTGTTCCAACGCAAACCAAAGAAATGAACATGTGAGTACCAAAACATTTGCAACTGCAACAATTTTCTGAGAGAAGGGTTGCTTTCTGACAGAATTGCAAGGGTGCCAATACTTTTGGCCATGACTGTATGTTGAATGTTTCCAGTCTGTAGGCCATTGTTTTTGTTTTCCATTATTGTTAGCACATACTGGTTAGGATTTTGATAGATTCAGTCTCTGTGGCTTGAAATAGTTCCATCTGTATCCCATCTATTCCTGGTGATTTATTTCTTCCCAGTTCTTTCAGAGAAGCTTTCACTTTACTTTCTAGAATTGCATATTCTTCATCATAGGATTCTTCTTCAAATAAACCTATCATCCTTTTATCTCTTCTGTATAGGTCTCCAGCGTGATGTTGCCACCTTTTCCTTATTTTATCCTGGTCAGATAGTGTGCTTCCTTGTTAGTCTTTCAGCATCCCTAATCTAGGCTTAAATTTCCCTTTGATTTCTTAGGTCTTCTGGAAGAGATATGTTCTTTTTCCTCTTCTGTTGTTCTCTTCTATTTACTGTATTTGCACTGGTCATCGTAATAGTTCTCTTTGTCACTATGTGAAAATTGCTGAAAAGCTGAATTCAGGATTCTGACCCTATTTCTCACACCTTTTTCTTTTGCTTCTCAACTATCATTAACAATTCTAAGTGTTTCTTCCATTGTCCATTAAGGCTTTTCTTTCCTTTTTTCCACAGGAATTGCTTTCTTGCATTCTTCCCCAATAACATCGCTGGTTTCAATCCACAGTTCTCCTGGCTCATGGTCAGTTGAGTTTCATTATACAGACCTGTTCTTTATGGGGACATTAATTTCATCAAATTGTGGTGGAAAGAATAGGGCTTCTCCATCACCTGATCCCAATTATGTAGTCTGTTTGATTTTTCTGTTGGCCATCTAGTGATCTCCACATGTACTTGGTTGCTTGGAACATGTCTTCGCAAGAAACAGTTTTCATTCTGTGTATTCTTGAAGTTTTCATTCTCCTGCTTTATATTTGACCCTCTAGCCTAAAATTTGGTTTTGCTTTGTTTCCTACATTTGTGTTCCAGTTGCTGTATGAACAATGTCCTCCTGAAAGCTTACATAAAAGATTTTAGTTTTATCTTCTTCAACATCTGTACTTGGAACATAGGCTTGAATTATGATAATATTGATAGGTTTTCTTTGAAGTCTGATGGATATTATTTGGTCAGACCTTTCATTATAATCCCTAATTGCTTGTACTACATTTTGCTTCATTATTAGAGGCACTCCATTTCTCTTAAGTTTGTCATTTCCAGAGTAAAACACTTTGTCTTACTGAAAATGTCCTGTTCCAGTTCTCTTTAGTTCACTAACACCAAGCACTGCAATGTTGAAATGTTCCATTTCTTGTTTTATGGTTTCCTCCAATTTACCCTGATTCATATTTCACACAAACCATGTTCCGATTGAATGTGCTGTGCAGCATCAGACTTTCCTTTTGCCTCTGTGCATATCAGCCACTAGCCATCCTTTTGGCTTAAATCTAGTCGCATCATTAGCGACAGTGCTACTCATACTTGTCCCTTCCTCTTCCCCAGTAGATGATGATGTGCTTTCCAACCTGGCAGTCTCATCTTTTGGCACTAATTTTTATTTCATTTTGGACTGCCTCATCATTGGGTTTTCATGGCAAGAAAGCTTCATCAGTGTTTTACGATTGCCTTCTTCTGAGCAGTAATAACAAACGTTATCTTGAGAGTCATTGCTGTTTTCTGTAAAAGAGCTTTTGCCGGGGTCATCATCTACCACTGCTGCCCTATAGCTGCCCTCCAGAAGTTTTGGCGACCCCCATCACCATTGGAACTATCCATTCTCTTCTCCTAATGCATCTGTTACTCCTGATGAGGGTGGGTGCATCTTCGTCTGTTGCCTCAGCTGTGAACCTTGGGTGTCCCTGCTAAGAGTTCAGGCTTGTACTCCATTCTGGCCTCTTGGTGGCATTTGCTTTCGACTTCTTGGAAACATTCAGACTCCCTCACCACATTAAGGTATGCATCCAATACAGGGCCTTGTTTCATACTTCAGGTTTTAGTCATTGTTCTAGGACAAATCTTTGCCGACATATTTCCAGGCGGGACTGTCAAGCAGAATAAATCACATAATGACACAATATAGATAGCCTGCATCTGTAGTCTTTCTAAATTATCTGGAAAACTCTTAGAGAAATTGTATTTTCTTGCTGCGGGACCACCCTTCCTTATCCATAATAAACAGGAAGATCTTCTCTTTGAATTTAAGGGACCCAGCTGTAGCTGCAGGATTTCAGAGACCCAGTTATTGGCAATAGGAAAGAATCTAGCAGGCCTACGGAAACCATAGGGACTGGTAGTCAAAGCCAAACACTACCTGATAGATCGGGGTGTGTGTGTGAGAGGGGGGCATACTTCTGCCAGAGTTTTTGCTAAACAGCACGTATCGACTTTGAAACCAAAGAACAGCTGAGTTTTCCCACTTCCCCAAGTGCAGAGTGACAATCAATCTGAGCTACAGCATCATCTTGAAACAGGGAAGTGAAAGCCTTCTTCCACTTTCCTCAGGTGAAATCAATCATAGTCCAGTCACATGCATGATACCCCCTGACTCCTCTAACTATTTCAGGACTACAGTATTGCCCTTATTTCTCCCTCTCCTGTTTTTTTGGTTGAATTTCTTACAACACGTCAAATGATGAGTGTTCTACTGAAACACTTCAAACATTTTTAAATCCATTTAAATGCCGAGCCATGCACAAATTGGTGTACAAATCCCAATCGATGTGCTGCGTTTCCTGTCTTGATATAGGAAATTGAGATCTGATTTTTGTGACAATTGACATAGGGGATTAATTTGTACTGTGTGGTGAAAAAACCACCACTTTTTTCTGATAGCAGAATGGAGAGGATAAGCACACTGACTACAAAAGGAGACGTGGAGCGTGGCCTTTTCTTGCCTGCTTTGCAGATCTTCAGCACCAGTGTAGATTTCCCATAAGAAACATGGCTGTACTCTTCCCTATTTTATTTATTATTTACGTATTTATTCATTGCATTTACATCCCACCCATCTAGTGCTGGGGCACTATTCTGGGCAGTTAACAATGATTAAAATACCACAGTACCACCCACGAAGATATAAACAGAGAACCAAGAAACATTGAAAACCCAAGGTATCCCCCCCCCAAAAAAAAGACAGAAACCTGGACAGCAAATCAACTCAAGACCAACTCGGGACATGGGAGGCCTGCTTCAGTTTTTGGTACAAAATAAGCAGAGAAGAAGTCAGCTGAGAAGATAAGGTGTAGTGTACCTCTTGGAGTACTGCAATATGAAGAAAGTCATCCACTTTGACTCATGAGAATTTGGTTCCAAAATCTGAAGGACAGCATGGGTGAACTCGTATCCTGCTAAGGGTAATGGACATCTGACCAACATTTATGGAATTCATTGCTGAATTAAAGGGAGACCTTGAAGCCACTGATTCCTTTAGGAACTGCAGCTGAAAGCTGAAGGCAATGATGTCAACATCGGCATATGGAGGCTCGTTTCATGGATGGAGTGCTGCCGCCTAAACTCTAGGAAGGCCTGTGGCATCATTTCCTGAAGGGCTGTCAGGAGATGCTGCCAGGTATTTCACGCTGACCAAGGCTGCCATTCCAAACAAAGTAATTTTATAAACGAATTTATAATTGTGACAGGTCAAGTGGGGTGGTGGTGCATGTGTTTGTGTTGTAGGGGCGGGGGCGGAATGACAGTTTCCTGAAAGCAATTTCTACTGGGAAGCAAAGGTGATTATGAAAAGAAGAACCGCTAAGATTTGGAAAGAATATATCTGGTTTTTAGGCAGACAGGTGATTCCGTTATCAGCACATTCGACTGCTAAGGGAGAAGGCTGACTGAATGCAGAAAGCATGGTTTCCTCATCCCCATCCATTTGCAGACTGTTGAAATACCGATTCTGATCAAATAGCGTCTTTTCAAGCGTTCCGGCATGCTTCGTGCTTGCTTGGTCTTCCTCCTTTTCCTCCTTCTGGGCCCACACCTTCCCTGTGCTTTGTTCCAGCACCAGGGCTAAAACAAAGAGAGATGAGTCACCCTGAAGGAAGGCACAAGAGTTGAACAGTCATGTAGCTTTTCCATTAGAACACCGTCAAGGCAAATTCATGTCTTGAATAACTCGCCGCCTTTCTATGGCAAATTTGCTGGGAACCGTGATGTGCAGTACAAAAGGAAATAATAGCACCCAACAATGGCTCAGAAGAATGTTAGATTCACACAGAAAGCTGGGAGCTCTCTTTGTATTTGACTGTCTGAAGCTGAATTTACAGAGATAAATGGAAAAGGATTAGGCCTGGGGGGAAAAAACAAGGGCTCAACACACGCCCAAAGTCTTTTGAACTTGAGTCACACAGTCTCTCCCTGTGTGTGTGTTTTACACACATTGCTTTTTCCTATGCCTGGCTAAAGTCTGTCATTTGTTACACTTGAAATCAGAAGGAACGTCCATGACTCCCTGACAGTATGATAAGGAACAGGCAGTTACTATTTTGTGGCAGATCATCCTACCCACATATTTTGATTTGGGACATTTATCCTTCTGCACAACCTCTAGATGCTTGACAGAGGGAGGAAATCAGCGAATAGGAAAATGCAAACAGCTATGATTAGGGCTGGGGGTGAGTGGGTGGGATTACAGAGTGCCACTAGAATTATTTCTGGCAGAATGACTTGTCCACCTCCAGCCCAGAGAACCTAATAACATTCTGGCAGGGACACCACTGGACTGCTGAGAAAGGAGAAACCAATGCCAGACAGGAGGGAGAGAAAGACTGACCTTAGCATCCTACAGTAAACATTCAAAACCAGCATCCAGGGATGTAGGCACGTCTTAGGAGCATAACTCAGTTTTTTGGGGGTGGGGATGATATAAAACCCAGAGAAGGTGCTAGACCAAGTGAAGTTTGCACAATGGCTAAAAAGAAAAAAGAAAAGAAATGCAGCTTTTATGCTCAGACCCTCACTGGAGCGAAAGTGTATGAGAGGTCTTGGGCTTCCTTGGAAGAAGGAACTGTGGGTCACCTCTTTCAGCACTATCACGGTGTCTTCCTTATAAACTACTACTGATAAGCTGGATCCCCTTTTCTACACTCTTAAGCATATGGTGTCTTTTTTATTTTAACATTTTTAATCCACACAAATGACAAATTTAATATAAGGGATCTGAAGGGGGGCACCTTGCTCTGTGACTGCCCATGAGCTCTTCGCTCAGCCCTGTAGTCGCCTCAAAAACAGTCCTGATTCAGCCCATATTGACACATTTGCCCAAAGACATCATATATCCATACTATAAACATTCTGGCCTTTCAAGGCTCTTGCCCAGCTGAATACATGAGGAACTGCATCCTATCACAAACTTTTTGTATAAACAGAAAGCTACCATTTGGCTTTCAGTTTCAATTTAGAGGGGAAAGAAAACCCAAGTCCAAACCATTTTGATATGCTTGTTTCATTAAAAAAAAATCCATATTCAGGAAAGTTCACAAGTACAGGCAGCCTCATGTTTTGTCTACACTAGGAATTTATCAAGACTCAGTGTGGAGCTGAAGCAGATTGGGTCAGCAAACATGACCAAGGTATAGCATCCAGATTGCAAAATAGCTGGGAAGGCCATTCATATAGAAAGCAGAAATCCTCAGAAATATTGATTGCAAGGGTTGATGTGACTGTGCAGAACAAGGGCCTTTGTGCAGAGCCAAATCATAACAAGGTACAGAAATGTAACCAAACTTCTGAGTCAGCCCCAGATGTGACCTTGAACTAGCTGGTTTTTAAGAGCCCTGTACAAAACGGGATCAGTAAGCAGGGCAAGAGGTGTTCTCCCCAAAGTCCTGTTATAGCCAACTGCAATGTGTTATCATCTACATACAGCGTGGTCTGATCCAGGTACATCACATTTTACAGGATAAAAGAGGCCTTTTTCCCCCTCAAGGGATATTCAGAATAATTTGGAAGGAGAGGGAGAAAGAGGGAGGCTGCAAGGGAGCGAATGAAAGATGGCAAGGCTAACAAGGGGATAGCCATAGGGACAGGGGCTGTCCCACACCCTTTTAAGAAAACCTTTCCTAGGTAGACATGACCACCTGCTAGTGTTATGTTTTTTTCCCTTTTTGGTACAAAAGAAAAGCAAATGTGAATTCTGGCCCGTGTGTGTTGCCTTTCTGTTAGAAACTGGTTAAGGGGTGGGGAGCTAGTTGATTCTCCACTCTCAGCTCACTTCTGTAAGTCCCTTTCTCATTCTCACCCCATCTACCTCCCACAGCTGTTATAAAGCTTAGATGCTGAGATAACTGTAGCGAATAAATGAACAGACAGTGTGGTGTAATGGTTAGTATGTTGTACTGGAACTTGGGAAATCAAGGTTCCAGCCCTTGGGTGAATTTGGACTGGTCGTCCTTACTCAGTCTGATCTACCTCACAGAGTTGCTGTGCGGATAACACAAAAATTGGAGAAAGGTTCAAGTGGCACAGAGATCTTTCCCATCCAGAGGTGCTCCAAGATCTCTTGCTGCCCCAGGACCAGAAGGGATGATGGTACATTGAACCCCCCCCCCCAAACCAGTTTATATTGATACAGGAGCCACAAACCTCCACAAGCACTCTTCCCTATTTCTGCTGGTAAAAATGTGATAGTAACATAGTAAATAACTGACAATGTGCTGCCTCTTTACGATACCCCAAATGTATTGCATGAGGGAGTGGCCTCACTCTGTCTTCCAGTTTCTTCTAAATACGTCCTTTTCTTGTGCTGCTCCCAGCCATTTCAGTGGAAATTGTCAGAGCACAACTAAAGTAACTCCTCTTTCCACTTGAACAGAGTAAGAGGAAAACTACATGATCAAATACCATGAGATTTGGTCTGATTATAAAACAAGTGAATTCATTTTTTTAAAAAAACTCTGAATGATGTATAAGGCTGATTTGAATTGGTCCAGTTGATTTGCTGCCACATTGCCTTTTTTTTCTCTGACTCTAGAGAGCTACATTTTCATGATGGGAGGATTCGATCAGAAGTTGCTCTCTCATCTAAATCTTTGGAAATCTTTCTATAGCAAAATAACATGGAAAAGGTACCTCATCATCTCAGAATACAGAACATCAGAAGTTTGAAGTAATTTTGCAAAATACATCATGATTCACAGCTCAGAATGATTCCATTCGGGATCACCTCCTTCTCACCAGTCATCCCACCTCTATCCCTTACGTTCAAATAATACGTGCAGGAATTTCTAATCACTAGTGACATAAACTAGTTTAAAGTAGCTTAAAATGATATGTCACCACAGATCAGTAATTCCTGCATGCATTATATGAAAGTAAAGGAGTAACTGAGGACTGGTAGGAAGAAGGTGATTCCTAATAGAATCATTCTGAGTTGCGAATCGTGTTGAATTCTGCAAAATTACTGTTCAGACTTTTGATGTTCTGTGTTCTGAGACTACGAAGTACCTTTTCTATGTTCTTTTCCTATTTCAATAGATTTCCCCCCCCAGACATTTAGGAGGAGGTTCCCCAGAGAGGATCCTGGGCTGAGAGCCATGGAAGTTCTACCTGGCTTGTCTGCAAACAACAGTTGGTACATTTGCGCTGGCACATACTCCCTCTCTGGGTCCTCCTGGACCGTATCGGGGGACACTTGCAACTCTTCTTCCCCCACTCCAGGCTCCTGGCATCCAGCCAAAACATCCACCAACTCCTCCTGTGGATCTTTCCTGGCTGCACATATCAGAATCCTGCTCCATCAGGGAGATTTCTGATACAGTTCAGTTGGGGGTTTCAGCTGCTTCACCTTGACCTTCAAGCAAAGTCTTACTGACCTGCACAGGCATTCCCATGGAGGCAACATTTTTTCTTGGTTCTCGGCTGTATCTCTTCCTGTTCTAGGGTATGGGACTGCACTGGGCTGCAAACCATTAAAGGATTAGCAGAGGTGGGACCAGGAAGGAAGGAAAGGATGTATGTGCTTGTGGGCTGGAATGTGACCTGCACACAACCAGCATGAATGAGGAACCCCCAAATCAATCCACAGCTCCTGTGTGAGCACTGTTTGCTATTTCAAATGTAATACAAGCTGGGAATCCAATCACAGCAAAACCAAATCATTCCGATTCAGCTCTCTAATGTAAACACACCCTTAGTGGCTCATCAAGAGAAATGCTTAGCACCAGGAACTCTGCCCTCCTTAGGATGCTTAAGGATCCCAAGCAAGGGATCAGGAGAGGAAGCCCAGCATTAACACCCAATCACCTGACTGGTGATAAAGAACTGGTAAGATTAGGGCTTTAGTACAACATTGAAAGAAGCACTAGACATTCATGTCCATTTAGATCAGAGAGACAGGAAGAAGAAGGTAAATCAGGGGGTAGAAGACAAGCGATGGGCAATTAATTTCTATAGAGGGAGCCACATGAAAAATCTGAACTGTGTTCAGGGGCCGAACAACTTTACTTAAAAATAAAATGGAACAGTGATGTTACGATTGTTTTTATTTTAAACTTGTTAATCTTCACAAATACTAAAGAGTTTTTTTGCGGTATGTTAAGGATAAGCAACTGATCAACTTTAGACAAAAAGCTATAAATGGTTTTAATGTTCAAAACTGTCCGCGGGCTGGACAGGAGCGGCTCGCGGGCCGTATGTGGCCCTCGGGCACACTTTGCCCAGGTCTGCAGTAGACCATGAGGGAAGAAACTTTATTTTCCTCTCCACCTATTTACCTGTCATGCTGCTTATATAGTGAGTATACTGGGGTTTGGGGTTTTTTTTTTGTTTGTTTTGCAGGAAAAGTAGCACACTTAACCACAGGGGAACCACTTCAGAATGTTTTAAAGTGTTCTTTACAAATGATGAATGCCAATGAGGTATACAGTATTTCAGACAGGAAGGGAGCATGTAAAAGCTAACAACACACCTGTCTAAGCAGAAGGAGCATGCAAGGTCTGCCCTTCTATTGATGTTTTTGTCACCCTCAGTCCACATGTAGAGGACTGCCAGTTAACATGTGGGCTGGAGCCCACAAAAGCTTATGCCAAATACAACTTGTTGGCCCTTAAGGTGCCATAATCTCTCTTGTTTTTGCTTCAACAGGCTGACACAGCTACATTTCTGCACGTGGAAGGTGACAGTCAAAAGAGGATGTGCGATTGGAGGCCCACCACTAAATCTGGAACCCAGTCTTCACAGGCAGCAGCGGAAGCTCTCCTCTTCAGACGGTCATCACTCATATGTATAGGGCAAACTCTCTAGATGAGCCTGGGCTACTTAGTCCTTCTTTCTCTCAGCCTGACCTACTTCATGTTCTGAGGAGCCAGTGTGGAAGAGGAGACTTGCACGGGGGGGAAAGTAGGAACTCTAAGAGGAGCTTAAGCTCCTTGGAGGAAAAGTGTAATATAAATGCGACAGATGATAAAGAAACGGCCCTTAGTAAAACTGGATCCCGAAGCTGATGTTTTAATTTCAGGAAGGTGATTGCTATACAGGCCAATTACCTATTTCCTATAGTATCTTCTGTGTCTTTTACACATAGACAGCTGGCCTGGCAATTGGTTTACAGAAAAGTAGGCATGTGATGATGAAAGTGATGGCATTCCTTTCTGGCTTCTGGAACCCTACCAGATGTGGTCCTTTCCTCCAAGTAGCAAGGGCTGCTTGCCGTGGCTTTGTTCCCTGAACAATTTTGAGAAGATTATCATTGCACTTATTTGACCATTAGTGTTGTGAGGCAATCCCTCTCAGATCCTTAATTTAAAGGGGAGGGAGGTTTAATAAAGGAAACAAAGCAGCTTTTAATACAATCAAATCATGTGTAGCCTTACCAGAAGTACATCCAACTGAGTGTGTTGGGACTTATTCCCAGATGAGTATGTACAGGGCTAAGACTACTATTACAGTCGCGGGGGGGGGGGGGGGTCCTAATGAATCACAGTAACGTAAAGCCTGCCCTTTCCCCATGTAACAACATGAAACAAAAACATACCTCTTTCTTTTTCACCTTCTTGCTAACCCAAATTTTCTTCTAAATAGATTATGAGCAAAAAAATTTATTAATCTCAATATTTTGCTGGAATAGAGGTAACACTATATAAGGTATTAAATAAACAATACCATTCCAAGTTTGATGCAGAGGCTGAAAACCGCAGCATAGTTACCATCTTTTGGTGAGTGATTTCTTGAAATGATTCAGAAGCACACACACACACTTTTTTTTTTGGCAAACGTGTTTAGAAATGACTTGCACAACACCCACCTTGATGTATTTCAAGACGCTTCCTGGCTGAGGGATGTTAGGAACTGAAACGCTCTGTTTCTTCATCTGCATCTACCGGCTTCTGGGTTCACTGAGGACAAGCAAACAGGTGGTAGCTTTGACTAATAGCAATTCAGGCACAGCACCAGCCCCTGTGTCTGAGTCACTGTCATTGTCTATAGGGGTCTACTGTGAGAGTTTGTCTCTACGCTATACAGTTAACAGCAGTTTTAAGTGCCATGGCTCCGTCCTATAAAATCTCAGGATTCACACTGTGTGAAGCACTGAGAATTCTCTCTCTCAGGGTGTTTTTGTGCCCTTCGTTGGACTTTGTTAGATAAATTCTCTATCAGAAGAGTTCTCAGAATTCTGAGCAGGGCCCCAAGCTTGTAGGTTCCAGAGCTCTATGAGATGGATCTGTGGCAGCCAAAGCGGTATCAAACTGCTATAATTTTGCGGGATAGATGCGATTTGTGTCCGGGGGGAGGGGGAACCTTGTTAAAAGTAAACAACAATCGTAATTATGTACTGTCAAGTCAATACTGGTTTGCCACTTCCCTTCTTCTGGGGGCACTTTCTGGGAATATGCAGCTTGCCCAGGGCCACCCAGGCTGGTTCTACTCTCTGGAGGCACAGTGAGGAATCGAACTCTCAGAATCTGGCTCTGCATGCAGATACCTAACTTACGGAGCTATTTTTCTCTGTCTCCACAACTCTCCCTCCACCCCATTCTGTCAGCTTCATCTCTCTTCCTGCCCCCATCTTGTAGGCAGATCACACTTGTGTGAGCCTGAATCGGTAATTTACAGAAGGCCGTTTGCGAGCCTTGCCATGTAGGATTGTTCTTCCACAAATTGCTACTTGAGCCCAGAATTGAGTTTACTTTTCACAGAGGTTTCTGGGAGCAGCAGGCAAATCAAGAATTTTAGCTCTGCTTCTGCTTTAAAAAGCAACCCACGCCCCCTGCTTGCATTTCTGTACATTTCTAAGGCATGTGCCACAACCTTAAGCCTTTTGAACCACAGATCTATGGCAAAGAGCAACTAGCCAGCAAAAACCACAGTGAGAACTGAGGTCCTTAGGTCAGGAAGCCAACTGGAAGCAGGGCTTTGGCAATCTAGCAATGCTCAGAGGGTCTTACTATTTCCATTTAGGCACATGTTTATCCTTTTGTGAAACTCACCAAACTTTGTTCTTTGCTGGGATGGAAAAGCAATTCACATTAATCAAAAACAACAACAACAACAACAACAACAACAACAACAACAACAACAACAACAACAACAATAACAATAATAATAATAATAATAATAATAATAATAATAATAATAATAATAATAATAATAATAATAATAATAATAATAATAATAATAATTTCATCCAATTTTGATGGGAAATAGAAAGACACACATTCATTTTTTTTCAATTCCCATTATTGAGTGGGACATTGCTTTTTTTTGTGCGTTTGTTTTTAGACTGTACCTAATTAAATATGTGCATCAGAAAGGCATGCCTTTCAAAAAAAATGTGCACTTCCTTTAGTCATTAAAAAACAACAGAAATGCATACACTAATTTCATTTAAAATGCATACTTTGGGGAAAGTGCATGCTCAAATTCCCATGAGTTTCTGGGTGAGGGCAGAAAATAACAAAGGGGATGATAAGACACGCAGCTTGCTAGTTACTTGGTTTGCTTTTGGTGCACTTTGGTTTGCCCTGTTTTCTAGCAACCACACGTATTTTAAACAAAAGCAACCCATCCCACCTCTTTTGAAAGCTGTTCCGATCTTACCTGGCACAGTGTTAGGGCTGCAGTTTATTTGGTGCGATTGGAAGCACTCCTGATTATTCCATCCTGCAGTCTGTGCGGTTGCTTGGTTTGCTCCCAAATAAAGCTGTGGGCATCATTCACTTCAGTGACAGCCTTGTGATGTACGTAGTGGGTTGTGACAGTACAAAGGATGGCGAAGGAGCCTCCTCCTCTAGTTTCCTCTTCCCACAATGTTTTAAAACATTATTTTAAGTGACACAGAGTGTTTCAGATATAAAACAGTATCCATACTAGGTTGATGGAGCCGTAATGCTATGCCACTTAGTAAATTAAACAACCATGGAGAAAGGAGAGAAGTCACCACAGCTCATGTAAAAACAGCTAGGACAGAAGGTGGGGAAAAGGGCAGAGGATGGGCCCTTAGTAATGGAAAAAGGGAGCGATCTGAAGTGCTGTCTGGATCCTTGTCAGGGAGGAAGAAATATCTGCAGTGTGAATGGAAATATTCCTCACAGGCAAGATGAAATAGATTACATTGAAAATAAGAGTCTTTTAAATGTGACCTGGATCGCTCCAAATTTCCCCCTCTGATCATGCCCAGAGTCTCACAAACAAATTCAAAAAAGGACAGGAAGAAAACAAAGGTGAGGTTAAAAGAAATATAACTTACAGTGGTGCCTCGCTTAACGGGCGCTCTGTTTAGCGATGAAATCGCTTAGCGATGACTTTTTCGGAGTGTTATTGTGCTTCGTTTAGCGATGGTCCCTATGGGCGATTTTCACTTAGCGATGGTTGGGACCATGCTTCGCATAGCGATTAAATTTTGGGTCCCCTGTTTCGCTTAACGATGATTTAAACAGCCTCATGTTTACTGTTTTTTAAATGTTTTTCTGTTATTTATAAAGTTAAACTTTACTGTTTAAAATGTTTGAAATCATAAAGTGCACTTAATAAACCCTTTGTTAACCAAATTTGACTTTGTTCTGACTCTTTTTTAATTTGTTGTTGTATTTTTTCCCCCATTGAGATGCACTGAATAGGTTTCAATGCATTTCAATTGGGGAACCGTGTTTCGCTTAGCGATGTTTCCTATGGCGATTTTCGGTTAAGGATGGCAATTCGTTCCTATTGGAATGGATTATCCAGTTTTTAATGCATTTCAATGGGAAACCGCGTTTTGCTTAGCGATGAAATTCGGAATGAATTAACATTGCTAAGTGAGGCACCACTGTAGTAAGAGTTTCTCTTCCCACCTGCTCAACTCCACTGTCTAGCAGTTCCCATGTATTAAAGACAAGGATTATGCTCAGACGCTAACGGAAAAAAGCAACAGGAAAATACAGCTTGAGAAATACAGGTTCCAGAATGGATATTGAGCAAATAACCTCAAAGGCTCTTCTTTTAATTGGTGTTCTTAAGAATAGCCCCATGAAGTGCAAATTGAAAATTGAGCTCAGGCCTTTCATTGCTCTTTCAACATTCCATAAATACCACAGGCTGTGATATTGTGCCTCTGTATATCCTACTATAGGAACTGCTCCATATGCCTTTGTGTGGCCAGATCAAAACAAGGGATTGCACTTCAGACATTTCCCACAGGGTGGTATGGATTTTTGAAGTCATCTGTTATTCTACACTGATGATCCAAGATGCAATGACGACTAGATTAGCATGTCACTTGAATGCTAAACCAGTTTATAAATCACACAAAAGACATCATACTTATGACTATCAGTTTTGTATATTGGAAAAATAGAAACCTCTCATGGTGCCCTTCATATTCGGTAGTGTATAAATCCATGTCAGACATTGTCTCCATAGGCAAATAAAACCATGGTGTATGCAATAGCGCTCTCTCTGTTATTGGAAACAGACTGTATATTTAAAAATATAAAGAAGGATTAGGGAATAAATGGCCTTACATATATTGTTTCCTGGCTGTGGAGCTAGAGGTTGGGAGTTCGATTCCCCCACGGTGCCTCCTTGAGAGGGGCTGAACCTGATGATCCACAGGGGTCCCTTTCAGCTCGGCAGTTCTAAGATTCCCTCCATTTCCTATGAGCCTTAGCTAGTCTGCTCCAGTGCTGAGGTATGATGTAAATTCATCAAAATCTGGAAAAGAGAGGAGTCCTCATCCCTGAGACAAAAGCTGTTGAATATCCAAGGACTCATAATTCATCCAGTAATACCAGTTATGGAACATAATGTGTTCCGGTCTCATTGAATGCCACAACAACAACAACAACAAAGATTAAAACACCTTGCATTGATTTATGGAGGAAACATTATGTTATGATTCCAAAAGAAAACAACAGGTGAAAGCAAGCACAAGAATGATACAATTACAGAAACCCCACAATCCCACCTCAAAACATGTGTCAACAGTGGTCTAATATGCAGTGTTAAAGCAGGCATCATCATATTTTGAGGTATGAGCTTGTCTTCTTCCTTTGGAGGCCAGACTTGTTTATCCTTATCTGGACCATTCAGAAATTACTCAAAACGAAGCAAAATAGTACGGAAAAGAAAGCATTCAAGTAAGGAATATCATTGTATAGATGATGGAAGACTTGAAAGCTTCAACTGCTAAAAGACATTGGCCAAAATTCAGTTGAAAACAGCAACAACAGTGGGGGGGGGGTATGTGTAAGGCAGTCACGCAATGTTTTTTTCCCTCCTTCTGTTGTCTCCTTGTCATGCAATTCCTTCCTTCCATGGAGTCAAAATCCTGTTTCTTTTGGCTCAACCCACCTCCCCATATCTGCCACCCTAGTCCGAGACATTTTGCTGCCTGAGGCAGAGCAGAGCAAATGGGCTTCCCAACCGTTTGACTGAAGCTGAAATCAAGAGACTTCGGCAGCAGGCCTAATAAGTCCTTCTCCCCAATCTCCCAACAGTGCAGAAGTCTCCTGAAGACTGAATCTGTCACGCTTTCATGATGTAAAAAAATCTGCTGTCTGAATTGGCTTCCTCCCTCTGCGGAAGCAGCGTAGGTTGGCCCTGTCTGTCTCTGAATTGCTTTTGTCCCTTCAGGTGTAATTACAAAGAAGGATTTGTGTATAGTTTGCTATCCAGTCAAATTTCTAGCTCTGAAATGCACCTTAATTTTGTTTTCATTTCCCCCCTTCTAAGAGTCTTAACAAACAATTACTTCTGGAGTCACTAAGGCTTAGAAGGGAGATGCGGGCTGAATGGTAATGAGCAACCCACAGAACAATTAGATCTGCTACATCTAAAATCTGCTTGACTCATTGTCTTTGTATCTCGACAAATGTTATCTGTAGCTATTGATTCATTTCACCAGTGCCTGCAGAGGAAGCGAAAAGGTTATGACTTGTTTGACAAGTACATTGTATTGCTTTGCACGGAATGTAAATAGGCAGGGCTTCTTGTTGCAGAATCATTAACCTAAGTGACCATGAAAATTAAGTACTGTACAGAGGAATGCGATTTACACATGACATTCACTGAAATATGAAGCTTTTAGAGATGCCTTCCTTTAGAGCAGGGCTGGGTAATCTGTGGCCATGCAGAGGGTTATGGGTTCTATATCCCATCAGCCCCAGACCCCCTAGCCAATCAAAAGAGAAAATTTATTTATTTAACTTATATGCTGCCCACACTACCCAAAGGTCTCTGGATGGCTTACAGCAATTTGAATGCAATAAAAATTAAAATACAATTAAAAATACAGTGCTTTAAAAATTGCCATCAGGACCCACATTTGATATTATTTCAATTAAAAACCTTCTGGAACAGAAAGGTTTTGACCTGGCACCAAAATGTCATCAATGTCGAATCTGACTCAGGGTTTCATTCCATAGTCTGGGGGCAGCTGCTGAAAAGGCCTTTTGTCTACAAGCCCTCCCTCTTACCTCCTCGAGGGATGGCTCTTTCAAAAGGGCCCCCTGGTTAGATCTTAATTGCCGGGTAGGTTCATATGGAAGGAGGCGGTCCTTCAGGTATCCAGAATGGGAGTACTAGTTAATCTGCAGGTTACTCAGCTCTGATTTAGAAAAATAAGCATGCATATCCACATCAGAAAACCTATTGATGTTTATTCCTCTTTAAATCTCTTGTGGAATAAATCATATGCCAGTCATTTCCTGAACTGCTTCTTCTTCTGTCCTCCCACAGAAAAACACAGTTCATCTTATGAAACAGGGGTTCCCAACCTTGGGTCTGCAGATGGTCTTGGACTGCAACTCCCCAAAATCCTGGTCAGCACAGCTAGTGGTGAAGCCCAAGAAGAAACATCTGGGGTCCCAGGATTGGGAACCACTGTTATGGAAGAAAGCAGAGTTTGCATGTGTTATTAACTCACAGTGGTGGTCTCACACCTTTCCAGACAAGGAGCTGGGAGAGGTGGGATGAAATGGACCTTCATGGATTTGAGTTGTCACCTGATGTAGAGACTGGGGAAAGCTTTTTGAAATGGGGGGAGTGGGAGGGTGGGATATGTCTGGGAAGAAACAGCCACATGGCTCCCCATGCTACTGTAGGCCAAGATGCAACACGGGCAGGTTTTGAAAAGGTTATTTCTTGGAGAACAAGACCCAGAACCTCCTAACCAGCAGAGATATTGGCCATTCTCGCTGGGATGCTGGTGGTGTGGGGAATTTTGGTCCAAAAAAGTAACTTTTCCAAACTATGAGTAAGTGTTTTATTTAAGCAGGGGCAATACTTCCATGTTTCAGATCCCCAGATTCCTCAAGAGCATTGATGGACTGCAGCTGGGTCAGCAGATGCTCTGTGAACTTTTAGGGTGAGGCGCACACACACACACACACACACACACACACACACACACACACACACACACACACACACACACACACACACACACACACCCCGTCTCAGTTCACAAGCTCTTAAAGTATACTGCTTTTTGTTTTTGGCAACTTCTTCTTCAGTGTCTTGGTGCAAACCTTACTTTCAGTTCTGTCCCTGCTTCTGGCTGGGATTCAGCTCTGTCGATTTATGGAGGGGCATGGTCCTATCTGTGGGCCAAATTGGTTGCATGGAAATTTCTTTGCCCAAAGGCCATTGAAATATGATTTTTAGTAAACTGCTGAAACTTGAGATGCTACCCTGCAACTCTTGCCAGATATGGGAACCAAGTAAAACTTTGTTCTCATTCAGGCATGAGTGAAAACTAAAATGCTGTAGGTCCCAGCTGCTTCATAAAGACACGATAACATCTGCAGATAATGGAAACATTGCTTTTCTTGCTGTTTCATCGTTACACTGTAACAATTAGACAACAAGTATGAGGTAAGCTGTACATAAATAATAAACCCCTCAGACTGTTGCTTCTGTCTTTTTGATTAGAATGCCTTAATTAGGGTTATTTATGCACACAAGCTAAGTAGCACCCTTTTTAAAGGGTGACAGCATGCAAGATTTTTCCCTCTGCGTATTCACCCTGCTTCCACCCATAAACACACCTGTTGTTTTCTGTCATCTTTGCTTTGCTTAGTGACAGAACAGGTAAACTAAAAAAAACAGCAAAAACTGATTCCCCTCCCTCCCCCCCCCGCCTTCATTGGCAACATGAGTAAAATGTGAGCTCTTTTTTGTGCAATATTTAATTTGACAGGAAGCCCTTTGTCCAGTGCAGCTATTAACGATCAGGTACACAGTGGACCTAATGATAATTAGAGCCATTTCCTTCTTTTTGTTAAAATATGCTCTTTCCTGTGTCCTCAGGATGACTCACCCACCTGTCTGCAGACAGACATGGAATTGCCTGAGACATTTCCCTCCTGAAAAGATATTGCAACTGTATTTCATTTGAGACCTCAAGTTCCCTCCTCTCCTAGTCTGAGGGACAATTACATGGCTAGGTGAAAATGCAATGATAATTCCAGCTTTGAAAATCGTTTAAAACCATCTCTATTCACAATTATGCGGTAACAAATCAGATCTCCAGGAACTCTGGAGTGAAGCAGGCAGAGACAAATATATTGGGTTTTATAGTGAAATTCTAGATATTTAGGGATAGGTTAAATATTTCTGCTAGTTTTAGTGATCTAAGACCATGACGGTTTAGGGCCTCGATACCTGGTGGAACGCCTACTCCCACCAAGTTCTACCCGGGTCACACGGGCGAGCCAGGAGGTGAGGCTGAGGAGCTTAACGCCGAGGGAGGCCCGAAAAGAGAAAACAAGAAATAGGGCCTTCTCGGCGGTGGCTCCTCGCCTTTGGAATAACTTACCTCCTGGCATTCGCGGAGCTCCCTCGCTGGGCACCTTTAAGAACTTATTAAAGACTTGGATGTTTCGGCAGGCCTTCTCTCCAGATTACTTTTGATTTTTTTTCTCTCCTTTATTGTTTCCCTATTTTTAATTGTTGTTGTAATTATGCTGTTTTATGTTATTGTATTTTATCTCTGTTGTTGGCCGCCTAGAGTAGTCCACCACGACTAGATAGGCGGGATATAAATTAAATAAATAATAATAATAATAATAATGACACACAGGAGCCTATCTTGTAAGCTCTGTTACAATGCCAGGATTCCCTGGGAGATGCAGTCCTGAGGGCTTCTGCATATCATTATTGTTTCTGCTCTTTCTATGGCTTAACTTTCCAGTAAAACTGGAGGTTGAGGTGGCTAACAATAATAAAAGAATAGTAAAATATAGACTGAAAACAAAACTTTGACTAAACACAATCTCAAAACAAATAAATTTAAAAACACCACAATAAAAGACATAGCCAGTCAGCACCCTACTCATTACATCCTCTTCAACAGTTAAAGAACTATGCCTTTCTTGTAGCTGACGCCGATTCGTTCCTTTGGATGGATGGATGGATGGATGGATGGATGGGTGGGTGGATGGATGGATGGATGGGTGGATGGATGGATGGATGGATGGATGGATGGATGGATAGATGGATGGATAGATAGATAGATAGATAGATAGATAGATAGATAGATAGATAGATAGATAGATAGATAGATAGATAGATAGATAGATAGATAGATAGATAGATAGATAGATAGATAGATAGATAGATAGATAGATAGATAGATAGATAGATAGATAGACTTCTCCTTCTCTTCTGTAAAATCAGTGCAAGCCTGTCATTCTGATTCTTCAGAGCCTCCAGTGTTAATAGCTCTTTGTACAATATCTCATGCATGGCTAAGATTGCTCTGTAAATTCATTCAAAAGAAGAAAAGATCCTTGCAATCAGGCTTATGGAAGAGATATCTTTACATCATTCACTATTTATATAGCCCTTTCAGTATTCAAAATGTTCCCTATCCATTACCCTTAAAAGACTTTCCACAGGCTTGTAAGGCAAGCTGTGCCACCCCTTTGGTATTATTGCCTCCCACTGCACTTGGAGGCATCCTTGTCAGTTTGTGGCTGATGTAAATTCAGGTACCCTTTCACTCCTAGCTTAGTCATTGTCATGTGATAATACTACTTCTGAGCGAGTTGAAAACTCTAATTATACATGTACTCCAACAATGCACATTTTCTTGCTTGCAATATTGCAGAAAATGTTGCAGAAAAATTACCATCTGCAGTTCCCAGTGCTGTCTAAAATTTCATTCTAGCCACAAGGAGGTGGGTGTTATGCCATCTAATGATTGAATAGACTTAGATACATGTACATTTTTCTTAGCTGTCCTCAGTATCTCTGGGGGGGAAAGCCACTGAACGTTCCTAAAGTACCCTGAAAGAACATCAAGGCCTAAATTCAACTGATAGTCTGAACTAAAGTAAATCCCATTAATGAAGGGGATTGATCTAAATGTTGACTCGTCAGCCATCGATTCAGTGGGTCCTCTTGCACCATGGAACTCTCAAGTGCCTATTATGTACTGGTGGGTGTCTAGCAAAGGGCATCCCTTTTATAGAAATGTCTCTTAAAATGTTTTATGAAATACAATACCATTGTTTTTGGCCTCCCTGCGTCTACAAGTCTTCCACATTGTCGCTCGTTCTTGCTTTTAGTCATTTGCAAAGAGACTGCTGGAGCTGTTAACGTGGAGGAGGGATGTTGGGTCTGTGTAAAGCAAGTCAGCCGGTACATGTGTGGGCAGCTTTTTGATTGTACTTCAAGCGGGTTTTTCGTTAGCTGAAAGGATGAAAGGATAAGTGGAATAGTAACAGTAGCTTTGGCAAGTGTGGGAGAAGGACCGACGAGTTCTTTTTAAGATTGTTTTGCTTGCAAGCTGTACAGCTGGTGCTGTGTCTGAAGGAAAGTTTGAGGGCGGGGGTGGGGGGTGGGGGGAATATGCACTGAAGCAGAAGATGTAGTGTAATTACTGAGATTTCCAACAGGCATCAGGCTGGCCTGACAATTAGACATGGCGAGGAAGCTTCCTCTGGCAAGGGATGCCAGGAGATAATGCAGGCAATTCTGGGCAGTCCCTCCTGGGCTACCCACGTGTTCTCCTGTATTGGAGGCTGGGTGGCCATGTGTCCTCTTGGAGGGAGGGCAGCCTTCTATTTCAAAGTGCCCTCTGTTTGTTGCCTGTGTGGTCCAATCCTGTTTTAAAGGTGAAGAATCCATAAGGAGGGAGATCAGGGGCCATGAAAATGACCCATCTGCAGTTAGCACCTGGATACTAGACGCAGCAGGTTAGGTGAGATAGTGAGATGCACTTAATCCTGTTTCAATTTTAAATAATCCTTTCTAATTTTGCATATACATAAACATCTAAATGTATACATTAACACATGTGATTTCATGCAACCCCGTCTCCTCCCTTTGTCTTCTTTTTGGTGGTACATAAGCGCCTATCCTAAGTGTAAAACAGAACAGCATAAGCCACATAACCCAGGGTAAGCCAACTAAGCTAGCCTGCTTCCTTGGATTAAAAAAAAAAACATGGAAAAGTTACTTTTAGGAGAACCCTTTAGTGGCCATGCTGGCTGATGGCTTATTAGCATGATAATTCCCCCACTTCAAAATCTCTTCCAAACTGAACTTGAGGTGCTGTGGAAGATGGCTTCCTATCAAACTGGCGGTGCAGTCGGCATGGAGTGATGTAGCCGGATGGCCTTCTGATGATTCGTCCTTCTTCTCTTTTGGCAACCTCGGCTCTGGCGAATGAGAGTTGAAGGTCAACAATAGCAGCAGGGCCACCATTCGCCCATCTCTTCTCTACTGGTGATGCTGGAAACATGGGCAAGAAGAAGCTACCATGGGGAAAGTAAGGGACGGATGTTGACAAACAGCCTATCATCAATTGTGTTTTACAACAAGAGTGGATATTTGGGACGGAAAGTGCCACTTTGAGACCTAAGCTCCTTCTTACAGCTGCTGGAATTCAGACTGTGCCATGAAAGTTACAGCTGTTCAGAGAAGGACCTCTAAGGCTTCAAGACCCCTTTAGGAAGAAAACAGGGGAAGAGCAACTCTAGTACTGAAACCACATGTATGCAATAAACTATTTGATCGGGTGGCCAAGGAATTGCTTTTGGTTCCTAAAGTGTGTTGGTCCGAATGGGATTCATCACAGGGCTGCCGTATTTCAGCCTCTGCAAATCTGAACAGGCCGCTTCCTATATTATGCTTATTATTAATAGACAGCTTTCTTTGGCCTTCTTTGCATTGTATGCAGACTAATATGGATCTTTCCATATCATGCAAATTAAGCACATTAATTGTTGAGTTGTGCTTCAACCTTGACACTATTTATGTAGATCTGAGAAAGCCAGTATAGTGTAATGGTTAATGTTGGACTTGGAAAAGGGAAAACCACGTTCAAATCTCAGCTTAGTCACAAAGCTTACTGCATGTTTTGTCTTCTGCCTCCGGTTCTGTAAGGGCTGGAACTTATTTTTTCAAAATAATAATAATAGTCATAATAAAATAAAAACTCAGCAATCTGGCTAATTGATGGGGCACGCTGCTAGTAGGGAAGCACCAAGCAAGGGACAATTCCAGAAACTCACTCCTTTTTTCATGAGTTACCTAATTCTCATCCAAAAATAAAGCAATTGTCAAAGCTCTTTTTAAACAAGTGTGAATAGTATTGAGCAGAAGAGGAGATCCTGTAGACCAGAGGTCCACGGCCTGAGCCGGACCAGGCTGCAGAGACAGACCTCGCCCCCCCGCATGCACTCCCCCTGCACAGCCACTTTGCACATGCACATGAGCACCCACACAAGTGCTGTGCCACCATTTGCACATTCCCACAAGCGCAAGCACGCCTGCATGAGCGCCGTGCCTGTTTGCGCATGCGCGCATGTCCACATGATCATCCTCCTGCTCCTTTGTGCATGTGCACAAGCACACCCATGCAAAGAGCATATGTGGGTGCCCCACTTTCCCCAGCTGGTCCATGGGGTTAAAAAGGTTGGGGACCCCTGCTGTAGACCATTTTGAGTGCTGCCACTGGTGTAATCAACATTCAGGCTGCCCTTTGCTATGTAAAGCTCTGCAACCTTTTCCTGTTGGCAAGATGGGCATGATATTGTGCAGCAATATTGGGCCATTTCCTGGCATTTTGAATCATAGATACAGAAGCACAAACTATTACATTCATAAACCAGAAGTTTTTTAATAGTTGAATCTATTGTTATTAACTGCCCAGAATGGTGCTTTGCACTATAATATAATATAATATAATATAATATAATATAATATAATATAATATAATATAATATAATATAATATAATATAATATAAATAGATGCAAACTGGATTCAGAGTGATTCGTACATCTTTAACTCAATATTTACTTCCATAGTTTCTTGTGGTTATTTCAAAGAGACCTGAAGAGGACCAGGGCTTTTCAAAACAGATGTTTAAGTAAATTCCAACAGACATTTCCCCCATGTGACAGAGGATCCCAGGAGAGGAGCACATGATCTGTATGATGGTTGCTGGGAAAGGACAGACGTAAGAACATCTGGGTTCTGCCTGTAGTCCTCATGTGCCAAAATGTTTTGAAGAGCTGTTTTGGACAAGAGATGGTGAAACAAAAGTGTGAGTAAGTGCAACACATACAATGGACAAACATGCACACACATTAACCTTGCAAGTAAACAGATGCTGGCATGCCTGCTCTGTTAAATGCAGACTAGAAAGCTATGTTCCAATTATCAAACCCCTTCCTTGGGATAGGCAAACTGAGGAAGAAAAGCTGTATTGGCTACAAACCTGTACAAACATGTTGTATGCATGTTTTCCAAAAGATGTCTCCTCATCCTTTGAAATAATTATTTTAAAAAAGGGCTCAGAGTTAGCCAAGAATGCTGCTGGAAACCAAGGTCAAAATCATCCATATTACATTAAAGAAATTAAGTGAAGAAAAACAGGGACAGAAACAGCTCATTTGACATATGGTGTTAGAGGAAAGCCATACAGATACCACAGACAGCCAGAAAGGCAAAAAAATGGGTGCTCTATCAAGTTAAATCTGAACTCTCACTTGAGCAAAAATGAGTAAACTGAGGCTATCCTCCATGCACGTATAATTAAAACAAAGAACTGACCAGAAAAGTCTATATTGCCTGGGGAAAGGGGTGGCAGTAGGAAGAGAGGAAGACATAACATAAGAGGGAACAACCTAGCATGAGATGGTGTAGGTTTGCAAGATTTGAGCGGAGCTGTTAAGGGTATGACATTTTGGAGGTCGTTAATTCATACAGTATAATCACTACATACCAGAACTGACTTCATGGCACATACTTATAACATCTTTTGATTAACCCCTTAATTAATAAACCCTTCATTCCTTCATTAACAAATGCATAGCGACAAGGCAGGTGGAATGGTTGAAACTGTGACAGGATACAGGCACCAAATCTCTGCTGACATTGAGTAAGACCATCTCCATCCACAAGGCAAAAGTAATTTCACAGCTTAAATGAGGGAGGTTCCAAATATTTGTTCTTTATTCTTTTAAAATATCCTTTAAAATATTTTTACAACCAGACACAGAACACATTTGCAAATACAAAATCCTGTATGGCCAGGAAGGGGTTAAAATTCAGTTGAGTCTTAGGATCAAAAGTTCAGATTCCACCAGATTTGGAAGTGATTTCTCCTTTTAAAACTTGGGCCAGGAGCCTAGTCTCAGAAATCCTGAGAAAACGTTTACTAAAAACATTCTGAGATGATGTTTCCTGGAACAAACAGAACTGTTCTGTGCTTTTGTAATGCAGAATTACTATGAATATGTTTTACAAGTGTATGCTAATTTCCTGGAGATACATGACAAAATATCCTCCTTTCTGGAGGACTGTCACTCCATTCGTCGTTTCGTTTAGTCGTTTAGTCGTGTCTGACTCTTCGTGACCCCATGGACCAGAGCACGCCAGGCCCTCCTATCTTCCACTGCCTCCCGGAGTTGGGTCAGATTCATGTTGGTTGCTTTGGTGACACTGTCCAACCATCTCATCCTCTGTCGTCCCCTTCTCCTCTTGCCTTCACACTTTCCCAACATTAAGGTCTTTTCCAGGGAGTCCTCTCTTCTCATGAGATGGCCAAAGTATTGGAGCCTCAGCTTCAGGATCTGTCCTTCCAGTGAGCACTCAGGGTTGATTTCCTTTAGAATTGATAAGTTTGTTCTCCTTGCAGTCCAGGGGACTCTCAAGAGTCTCCTCCAGCACCACAATTCAAAGGCATCAATTCTTCGGCGGTCAGCTTTCTTTATGGTCCAGCTCTCACTTCCATACATCACGACAGGAAAAACCATAGCTTTGACTATTCAGACTTTTGTTGGCAAGGTGATGTCTCTGCTTTTTAAGATGCTGTCAAGGTTTGTCATCGCTTTCCTCCCAAGAAGCAGGCATCTTTTAATTTCGTGGCTGCTGTCTCCATCTGCAGTGATTATGGAGCCCAAGAAAGTAAAATCTGTCACTCCATTACTTTCCTTAAAGCGAACCTTTTTCCCCCACCTCCTTTCAGAATAGCTGTGAATTTCTGTTACCTGTAAGTCTCTTCACCCATTTTGTATCATCTTGTATCATCTGCCTGGGAAGCAGGCAGATGATATAATATGCATGCTCAGCTTATAACGAAATCACTGTTTTTCTCATTTGAAAGTCCTCTTGAGTATCAGTATTTCAGCCTCTGCAGTTTGGATCCAAAGGCCAGTTTCAAATTTATTATTTTTTGTTTGAGTCCTTCCATCTTTAGAATTGCCTTGTAGAATGTTTGTCTGCTCTGCTGCACAACACCACAGATGCACTCTTGTGCAGCTACAAACTATCGTGCAACTATAATAAAGCTGAGAGGGACACACCCATCTATTCAGGAGGATGTGTCATTAAATTTGGTGGGGCATACTACTGAGTAACCCGAGTATAGGAGTGCAGCATAATTACGTTAGCAAAAGCCTTTCTTTCTAACAGTGTTTATCAGCCATGAGTCTTGTAATATATTTTAAGGAGATGTTATCGGAATATAAATATCTGGATTTGTGCAGTAATAGCTCCTTTTCCCCATTACATTTAGCTCCTTCAAAGCCAAGAAAATTATCCAAAGCCATCATTTCCTCATCAGATAGAAAAATGGTTTTCACAGAAAGCAATAATTGATGGCCTAAGAGAAAATTCAAAGAAAAAGTAAATGGGGGGAAATCCCTTATCAGTGTTTTATTCATGGCAATCTGCCTTTCCCGGCTTCTAGATGAGATTCTGCAAGGATCTCCAGCCTTAATTATGTAGTCCTGCTAGGCTTGATCTGCCTTTTAAAAGCCAGGCAGTGAGCGGACCATACTTTCATTTCCTTTTACGCGAGACAAATATATATATACATGTAAAATTGATGGAGAAAAAAAAATCCCCTTGTAATTCTTGCCCCAATTTGCAGAATGCATAACAACCAGCCATTTCCTAATTTGAATGTTTTTTTCAGGTCACTTGCCTGATTCGGCACTGTAATTAATACCCATATGTAAAACAAACCATCTCTCTAACAATGTGAACTTCCGTATCATCCATTATTGCTGTTAGCCTGAAGCCATATTCAATGAGTGCTTTCAGATTTTTTTCCCCCATTTTACACTGAGGAATATCCATCTCATACCTTCCTTCTTGCTGACTGAAGAACTTTCCATGATAATAAACTCACTCAAGCTATTATATAAGCACAGAATATGCTTATACAACCGACAGAATGTATCGTTTAAAAATAAGCATGACTTACAACTGAAAGCATGTGGGCCCAGATGAGGAAAATGGTTGAACAAATTGCACGGTTCCTGACATCTGTCTGTTGGTTTGGTCTGTCTGTCTTTTCCCAGAGGGTGTGTGACTGATGGGTTATGTGCTCTACCATCTGGGCAAACTGCGTGCCCCCCCGAGCACCACCAGAAGGTGAGATTGATAGATCATTTCCAGGACTTTATAAGTAGAAAATTCCTAGTTTTAAATGGATGCCCTCCAAATAGAAAAATAAATAAATAAAATAATAAATACACTTTAGAATTAGCTTTTTTAAAATATTTTTTTTATTTTTAAACTACTAGGAATAGGGTAGGGAATACAAAAGGTAAAAGGAAATGTGAGGGGTGGGAAAAGGGTTTTGAGGATAGGAGAACACAGAATATACAATCATCCACTCTATTCATATTAGGTACGTATACATGACTCTGATATATTCATTTTTCAATGCAAAAAACAACTTTACAGTGGTGCCCTGCATAGCGACGTTAATCCGTTCCAGGATTAACGTCGCTATCCGGATTCGTCACTATGCGGGGGGGGGGGACCCATAGGAACACATTAAACTCCTCCATCCAGTCACCATTTTCGCCATCCCGTAAGCGAGGGCAGGGTGCAAAAATGCTGTGGGCGGCCATTTTGTTCACCCGCCAGCCATTTTGGAACCACCGATCAGCTGTTTGTAAAACATCACAATGCGAAGATCGGTAAGCGAAACGCTTACCGATCATCACAATGCAATGTTTTCCCTATCTAAAACATTGCAATGCAATCGCATTAGCAGATATCAGCTTATATTCATGTTTTAATTTAAATCTAAGTTATTCCAACTCTATCAAGAAATCGAGACCAATTATAAAATACATGCCCTCTTTCATTTTCCTTCTGCCTTGGACACTCATTCAACCTGTCTGGAAAGATATCCATTTCTGGCACTTCCCATATTTTCTCAGTACCCTTCTCTCGTTTCTGTGCCTCTATTTTCTTCCAATTTTGGGGAGATAAAATTAAATCCAGGGCAGTAGTCTGATTTTTAACATCACCTTTTCTAACTATTATAGCTGGGTAGCTCACATGGTAACTCCTAATCTCATCTATGTTACCTGGCATCTATGTCGCCACACTGATAATTCATCGCCTGTTTTTTATTCCCAAAATAATTCAGTTAATCTGTTTCCTGCTCCAAAGACAAGATTTTATTTTCAAAGTCCCACTCAAATTAGAGAGAAAAGTCCAGATTACAGTGGGGTCTTGACTTGAGAACTTAATCCGTATTGGAAGGCGGTTCTCAAGTCAAAAAGTCTGTAGATCAAGTCTCCATTGACCTACAGTGCATTGAAAACTGATTAATCCCGTAACAGGCCGTTTTTGTTCCATTTTGGTTTTTTTCTGGTCTGTAAATCAAATCTCAGTCTGCAAGTCAAACCTAAATTTTTGGCCAGAGAAGTCTGCAACTCAAAAAGTCTGTAAGTCAAGCCGTCTGTAAGTCAAGGGTCCACTGTACACAACATTGACAAGATTTCAGTCCCTGTTGAGTAGTATTTCCTTTGGGATTTTTTTCCCCAGAAACACAACATTTTTCCGTCTCACTGTGTATCTGAATGACCTTGAGCCAGCTTGCAAATTATAAACTTGCTGTTTATCAGTCAGTTCGCTTTGAAAAAAAAAACCAAGCTGGCATGCACAGCTCGCCGCTTCCTCTTTCTCCTTTTGGTCAGGTATTTTCCCTTTAGTTTCTTTTACATCTTAATGAGGTTATTCATAAATCAAAGGTTTACTTTGCTGTTGTGTATTTTCGGCTGTATTTCTGTTCTCCTACCTCGGGAATTTGGGGGTGGAGTTTCGTGCAGCTTTCTGCCATAAGATGGCCTTCCGTCTCCAGTCTGTGCCTGGGTGAATTTTCAGAGGGAAGAAAGACCCGGTTGCTGCCAAATCTTCTACCTCCTGGGCTCGCCATCTGCTTCGGGGTGACCTCTCCTGGCCTCCCCTTCCGTCCCCCCCTTTCTAGAGGGCCGATAGGCCGGGTGGTTCCAACTTTTCCCGGGAGTAGTTTGCCGGGAGCTGCTGGCTTCACTGCAGTCAAGCTCCGCCTCCCCACTTTGGAATTAGCTTAATGGAACATCGTTGGTACATTATATATCTATTTGGCCGGCACAAGACATTGTGTCACCTCAGGAGGACCTCATTTGAACCAACCTTTTCTCTTCCCTCTCCTTGCCTTGCCTCGCCTTTTGAACTGATTTTTCTTTGTTTTACTCTTGTCCGTCTTCTTCTACTCCAGTGGGTGTGTTTTTGCTGCTGTAGCCGTGGTGGGAGCACAGGCAGTCTCTGGGTTTCCAGAGTTAAGACATCCTTCAGAGACCTACTCTGAAGAAAGAGTCCCTACATGAATTCTATGAAGGGGAGCCATGTTGGTTTGTTGTGTGTTGCAGCAAAATCAACAGCTTATGGAACCTTAAAAGGGAAACAAATTGGGATAAACATTTGTGGACACTGGCCGTGGGGATGTGAAGAAGTGGAGAACCAACCATGAAAGCTTAGGTCAAACATGATGTTGTAGTCTTTAAGAGGCCACAAGACTCCTTACAGGCTCAGCTACCTCAGAGCAGTGGTTGTAGATGTAGTACTCTTGGACAGGGCTTGAGCTGTGGCCATCTTGCCCTAATACATACTAATTTTAAAGCCGGATAAAATTTAAAATTCTGTTCAAAGCTCTTTAGGCCTGTACTTGAGAGTCATGTAAGAATATGACCAGTTCTTCACTGCAGGTTAGGGGAGGCCGTTGTAAAGAAGGAAGGTACTGTAGTGTAGTAGATAGCATGCCGGACCTGAATATAGAAGGTGCTGCAACAAAGTTCTTTATTTGTCTGAGGAAGTGGTTTTATATCCAGGAGAGTTCAAACATGGAAACAGATTGACTGATTAGCCTTTAAAGCACCACAATATTTTGTCCCCGGACCCTTTGTCCAACATGCTGAAGCAAATTAACACAACTGACACTTTTGCACTATTGGCGCAGCACACAAATGAAATTAATAAATACAAAAATAACCTCTTGGGAAACTGCAAATACCTTGTTAACCTATTAGGGCTACCTGGCAGGTAGGGCTACAGTGAGGACCTTTCCTGAATTCTTTGAGTGAGGAGTGTGATGCCAGTGTGATAATAAAAATAAAATAATCACCATAACTGCCTCCTGTAGACACCTCTGCATATTGGATCTGGCAGTAGGAGAGATTTTTGAAGGCAAAACATGGATTTCTAGGATTTCCAAGCCTGCAGCAAGATAGTGCAGCAGATGTGGTCTCTGCTGGTTGATAGTACTGCCAAGACAAAGCTTTGATGCCCAGGTTGTTAACTCCTGCAAAAATAAATAGCTACGTAAGCATGGGAGCAAAGCAGCTGCAGTGTTCTAATGCATCCCAATATTTCCCCACCAATTTCTCAAAGCTATTGCATGCAGCCCTATGTCATCAGGGATTTCATAACAGGTGAGGCAGTCTCTGTGCTGAACTCGTGTCTGGACCTGATAATGGACGACTGGATGAGGGTTAATAAATTGAAACTCAATCCAGACAAAACGGAAGTACTGTTAGTGTATGCTTCACCAGACAGTCTGGAGGGCCATTTTCCTGCCCTGAATGGGGTTACACTCCCCCTAAGGGACAGGGTCCGCAGCCTGGGGGTGCTCCTGGACCCCAGTCTAACTTTGGAAGCCCAGGTGGACTCGGTGGCCAGAGGCGCCTTCCTTCAGCTGTGGAAATTATACCAGCTACGGCCCTACCTGGACGAGCGGAGTCTCATGACAGTTACACATTCACTGGTAACATCTCGCATAGATTACTGCAATGCGCTCTATGTGGGGCTGCCTTTGAAGACGGTCTGGTGACTGCAACTGGTCCAGAATCAAGCTGTGCGGCTGGTGAGTGGTGGGACCGCTAGGGGACACATCAAGCCTATTCTGTTTACATTACATTGGCTACCAGTTCCTGCCCGGGCCCAATTCAAAGTGCTTGTTTTGACATATTAAGCCCTAAATGCCTTGGGCCCTGGATACCTGAAGGACTGCCTCCTTCCATATGAGCCTATCCGGCAATTAAGATCCAGCCAGGGGGCCCTTTTGAAAGAGCCGTCCCTCAAGGAGGTAAGAGGGATGGCTTGTAGAGAAAGGGCCTTTTCGGCAGCTGCCCCCAGACTATGGAATGCCCTCCCGACTGAGATTCATCTGGTGCCAACGTTGATGACATTTTGGTGCCACGTCAAAACCTTCCTGTTCCTGAAGGCTTTTAATTGAAATAATATCAACTGTGGGTCCTGATGGCAATTTTTAGAGTACTGTATATATTTTAATTGCATTTTAATTGTTTTGTCTTTTTATTGTATTTTAAATGTTGTAAGCCGCCCAGAGACCTTTGGGTAGTGTGGGCGGCATATAAGTTAATAAAATAAAATAAAATCAACACTAATATATGTGCTATTGTGGGGATTATGAATAGGAGAAGAGTACTGGCTGTTCTCAGCTGCTCAATCAGCAGCCATTAGTATGCACTGCCCAAACAGAGAGTTTGGAAAAGTAGTGAATGATGGGGGAATGGGAGGTCAGAAGAATGAGCAGGGAGGGCGAGCCGGAGGATGAGAGGAGTGAGCATCTATGCGTATGAGGCAGTGAGTGAATGGGGGGCAATTGATTGATCAATCGGGACTGGCGAGCAATCAGGTGGGTGGGCAAGTGAGTGGGTGAGTAAGGAGGGTTGAGTGATTGGGCAGATACTGGCTTTTTTTGCAAGCATGGTGCTTTAATTCTTTTTAATTTCCTGCTATCCGATATAGCACTATATCAAATAGCAGGAATTTTTAAAGAGCAGATGGGGCGTTCACACATGGGGAAATCGATTCCAATGATGTAATTCCACATTTGTCCCAAAATGAATGGACCTCTGGCAGAGGAGCAGAAAACCTTGCTCCCTTAGCAGACTGTTTCGTGCACGCGTGTATCTTGTGGGTATGCTAACATTTATGTTGTTTTTTAAAAAGGAGAACCTGGTACAACTGTGGGTTTTATTGTCCATGGGATTGAGTGCTAAAAATAATTAAGCAGCTTCAGTTACATTGCAAAAGAAATTAGATTAGATTAGGTATCCTTCAGTCTCAAGAGACTATGGTAACGTGCTCTGTATGGAGGACTTGGAACAGCGTCTAGTGTGGCTGAGAAGGCCAATTTGAGAGTGACAATCCCTTCCACACTGAAGACAAATACAATTTGTCCCTTGTCCAGCTGCTTGGTTTTGCTGGTTTCAGGACTGCCTCTTTGCCTCAGCCTGCTGGACAAGGGTCTCTTCAAAATGGGAGAGGCCATGATGCACCGCATGCCTCCAGGCTGAATGCTCAGTTGTCAGGGTTTCCCATCTGCTGAGATCCATTTCCAAGGCCTTCAGATCCTGCTTGCAAATGTCCTTGTACAGTGGGGTCTCTACTTAAGAACTTAATCCGTATTGGAACGTGGTTCGCAAGTGGAAAAGTTCTTATGTAGAATCTGCATTTCCCATAGGAATGCATTGAAAACCATTTAATCCGTATCTGCTCTTTTCCGTCCATAGAAACTAATGGGAAGCTGCTATTCCGCCTTCTACCACTAGAGGGGGATTTTTTTTCTTTTTTTCCCCTTAGGTCAGGGAACAGTGTTAAAAGCACTTCTGACGAAGCTAATTTTGAAGCAATGGACTGAAAACCAATTAATCCGTTCTGGCTGTTTTTTTTATGTAGAGGTGCGTTCGTACATTGAAGCATTAGTTCCCATAGGAACTAATGCAAAGCTGGTTAATACGTACTCTACCACTAGGGGGAGAACTTTTTTTTAACCTAAGATGACCTAAGGTTAAAAAAAGAGCAGGAAAGGTTTTTTTTCCTGTTCTTATCTGGATTTTTGTTCTCAAGTAGAAGCAAAATTTAGCAAATGAAGCTGTTCTTAAGTGGAATTGTTCTTAAGTAGGGACGTTCTTAAGTAGAGACCCCACTGTATCGCAGCTGTGGTCTCCCTCTGGGACGATTTACCTGCACTAATTCTCCATACAGGAGATCTTTTGGAATCCAACCATCAGCCATAGCCCCCTTACCCCAAAATAATCACACAAGACCAAGCATGTGGGTTAAACACGGGCCACACTTTATTCAACTTCATTCATTCAGGATGGGTGAGCGACCTTATATGCCCTCCAGTTCACCCCTCATCTCAAGCTGCTCTCATAAAACAGCCTCATGGTCTCGTGTGCCATCCGGGGAAGCAGGGCAAAGGCACGGCTCGCTGCTGGAGCCCTGGCCCAGCAGCGGTGTCATCATTCTCATGATATGCCCGAGCCAACATAGACGTTGCTGTTTCAGTAATGTGTACATGCTAAAAGTTCCAGCTTGTTCTAGGACTACTCTATTTGGAATTTTGTCCTGCCCGGTGATACAAAAAATGCGTCGCAGACAACGCATATGGAAAGTGTCAAAGGGATCTGATGTTGAGCCATCAAAAACTACAGTGCCCTTCATTCGCTCATGAAAGGACTTGATGATGTTAAGGAGTCAAGGTGGACATCCAATCTTGCGAAGTATTTTAAAAACGCCGCCCCTGCTAACCAAATCAAAGGCCTTTGTGAGATCTATGAAGGCTACAAAGAGTGGCTGTTGTTGTTCCCTACATTTCTCCTGCAACTGTCGGAAGGAGAATACCATGTCAGTGGTGGATTCATTAGCTCAAAATCCACATTGTGATTCTGGATAGACTCTGTCTGCAAGCACCTGGAGTCTCTTCAGTACAACACGGGCAAGCAGCTTCCCCACAATGGTGAGAAGAGAGATGCCATGGTAGTTATTGCAGTCACTTATTTCTCCTTTGTTCTTGTACAATGTGACAATGTTTACATCCTTCATGTCCTGTGGTACTCCACCTTCCCTCCAGCAAAGATGAAAGACATCATATAGTTCGGTGGTGATGATCTCTTTACAGCACTTCAGCACTTCAACAAAGATGTCATCCTTTCCAGGTGCCTTGCCGGAGGCGAGAGAATTCAAGGCCTCTTTTATTTCTGCTAAAGTTGTTTCACTGTCCAACTCTTCCAAGACAGGCAGGCACTCAATATTATTTAATGCTTCTTCGGTTACTAAATTCTCTCTGGAATATAGCTCAGAGTAGTGCTGCACCCAGCGGTCCATCTGCTGTGCTCAGTCCTGGATGACCACACCTTTAGCAGACTTCAAGGGAGCAGATTTCTTCTGTATTGGACCTAAAGCCTGCTTGATGCAATCATACATTCCCTTGATGTTACCTGTGTCCGCTGCTATCTGTATCTGAGAGCAGAGCTGAAGCCAATAATCGTTGGAACATCTCCTGGCAGCCTGTTGGACTTGGCTACGAGCAGCTCGAAGAGCTTGCAGTTGTACTCACTAGGACAGGCTTTGTATGCTGCTAGAGCTCTCCTCTTATCCTCGATGGCTGGCATCAGCTCCTCCGAATGGGCTTCGAACCAGTCAGCCATCTTTTTGGTCTTCTTGCCAGATGTGGACAAGATGGTGTTATACATAGCATTCTTGAAATTTTCCCATCGTTCAAGTGCATTTGCATCAGACAGGCCTGGAAGACTTTCCTCAAGTGCTTGGGCAAATTCCTCCACTTTTCTTTGATCGCAAGTCTTGCTGATGTCAATACATGGTCTTCCTTTGTTTTTCATGTGATACAATCTCTTTGTTCACAGTTTCACACTACTACACACCAGGGAGTGATCAGTATCACAATCAGCACTCTGGTAGCTGCGTGTGATCGTAATACTAGATAGGCTAGAACGTCTAGTGAGGATCAAATCGAGCTGATGCCAATGCTTGGATCTTGGGTGTCTTCAGGAAACTCTGTGTTGAAGCTTTGTATTAAAGAACGTGTTGCTGACACAAAGACCATAATAACAGCAAAACTCCAGCAAGTGTTGTCCATTTTCATTAATTTTCCCAATGCCAAAACGGCCTAGACTAGTGGGCCAAGAATTGTGGTCAGCACCAACTCTAGCGTTAAAGTCTCTGAGAATGATCAGCGGCTCTCTCTCAGGGACTTTTTTGATAGTAGCTGCCAGATTGTCGTAAAATTTGTCTTTCACTTCTGTTGTTGTTGACACTGTTGGTGCATATGCACTAATGAGTGTGACCGGTCCTGCTGATGAGTGGAGCTGCAGAGACAGGATTCTTTCACTCCGTACAGTAGGTGGAACAATAGATCTCAGCAGAGCATTTCTGACTTCAAAGCCAACACCATATTCCCTGGTCTCACTCAATGGTCTTCCCTGCCAGAAGAATGAGAAGTTTTTTTTTTCTTTGACAGATCCCAAGTCTGGCAATCTCGTTTCTTGCAGGGCAACAATGGAGTGAAGCTGTCCTTTTTAACAAGGTGTGGGTAGAGCTTCATTATTGGGAAAAATGGAATTAATTATTACAAATAACTGATTAATTGTAGTGACTAACTTTTATACCTGGAGGCAAGAGGAACTTAGAAAGCAGCCTTATACCAGATCCACACCCCAGTTCCCTTTGATATCCCTGCAAGAAGTGGGTGAGTCAAGCCATAGTTTTGCAAGGGCATTTCCTTTCATACCATTGAGTGCAATGCACTGAAATGACTATTGATTCAGCTAAATGTACGATGGAAGAATAGCAGGGACTTGTGAATGAATCTTGGCTGCAAGGAATTAAATAACTTTTAATGGAAAGTCCAAATCAATAGCAATTCCTAAGGGCTGAGCTAAAGGGTGAAGGAGGCAAATCACCGTCACTGTCTCTATCTGAATCTTCTCTTTTCTCCATAAAGACCTTCGTGATGTGTCAAGTGGGCTGGGGAAGGAATAAGTTCCTTTTTTAAAAACCCACAACTAAATTATCATAATCTCAGAAAGACTAGATATCATACAGTATTTAAGGGATATATGTATCTCCCTTGATTCTAAAATATTTGTGCCTTCATTTGCTTTCTCAGTGTTTCTTGAAATATTCCCAGGAGTCTCAAACTGTCCTCAATTACTTCCTATTTAAATAAAATGCAACACTTTCTTTCTCCACCACCCCCACCCCTCTCTTTTCTTTTGTAATTCTGTGTGGAACTCATGCAAAGGGGAGAAGGCCACTCCAGATGGAGAAAGCCATTTCCTGTTTCCTGATATCAGAGCCTGTCTTTGGGACGTGGAATTTACACTTTCCAGACAGCCATCCCTTTTCTTTTCTTTTTTCTTTTCTTTTCTTTTTAGTACAGATGTCACATTTCATATACTGTACCTGGTAACGGAATTGGGTAATGTGTTGGAGGTCATTACAGTTGTGAAAATATGGAAAATGCTCTTGTGTAATGGAACTACTGTAGTGCAGAGGTTGAGCAAAGTGTGATCTATGGCCTGGATGGTGCCAACGGATTCCCAGTCCCCTATTTTTAATTTTTTTTTTAAAAAAGTCAGCTTTAAAAGCCTCCTTGTGCCATAGCAGCCCCTCCCCACTTTAAAAGATGTTTTCAAAAGCCAACACTAGAGGTTTGAGAACACTTTTTCAGTGTTTTTTTTTTTTTTTAAAGCCCTTTTGAAATAAAAGTCTTTGGGGATGGCCCTAAAAGGTGTGTCCTAAGGACTCTGGAAATGGCCTGTTTTATGGTAACTGTAGCAGACAGAGGATTTGAATTGGGTCAAGGAGCGCTGTCCTTCCGTATAACTGAATGGGGGGAAAAAGCAGCATATGAATCGGAGCTCAGAAATTTACTATTTTGGACAACAACTCCTTGACTGTCTCAGGCATTCTGGGTGCTGTAGTTCCCAAAAGTAACTTTTCCATGTTCAGATACAAGTTTGAAATAAATCTCTGTTGTTGTTGTTGTTGTTGTTGTTGTTGTTGTTGTTGTGTGCCAGCAAGTTGGAGCCGACTTATAGCACCTCATAGGGCTTTCCAGGTGAGTGAGATATTTAAGGAGTGGTTTCCATGCCCCTACTAAACTTCCATGGCTGAGGTGGGATTCAAATCCAGGCCTCCCGAGTCTTAGTCCGTAATTCTATCCACTACCCCACAAATAATTCTACCACTATTGAAGTAACAGCGATGCCTGAAGAGATAAAAAGGCTCTATTTGAGACCTGTCCATCAGGACGAGGTCCGTCATGTATTGAAGATTATGCCACAATATTCCAAATGTAATTGCACAAGGCCCTGAACAGAAGGGACCACGTTAACCCTGTCAGACGGAAAAAGGGAGACATCTAGGAAAACAATCGCAGATGGCTCAGTGCATGAGTCATGATAGTGACTTGCGGCAACACTACCTCTGAACCTCAGCCCGTTAGTCCTGGAGAAAATGCCTCCTCTGTTTAAGTCAGCAATTGGGTAACCGTTAAAATAAGCAATCGAAGTCTATCCTTTTAAACCGGGAGTGGGGAATTGTTGGCCTTTCAGCTGCTTCAGCCTACCGCTTCCATCAGCCCCATGGCAACTGTACGAGATTGTGGGATGCATAGTTTAAAAAGAAGAAGAAGTAAAATCTTAAAATCCAAAGTTTCTCTACATGCTATTTTAAGCTCTCCAAAATGTGTTCCACAGAGCTAACCTATTCACTCTTAAACTTACATCTAGGGCAAAGTTATTATGATTGATAGGATGATTTAGAGGCCGTAGAACTAACAACTGGCTACCTAGGCTGTGGCCGGTCCTGTAGTTCACACCGAGCTATGTGATTTTTCTCTCTTTCTATGTACCCTTAGATGTGGGAAGGAGCCTTGAGATGATGCCCCTTCACTGTACAAGAACCCCAAGTCTGTCTTTCTCTGCACCACCCTCCATCCTAAAAAGAAGAAGAACAGCTACATGATTCACATGGGGAGGACCTACTTCCATACAACAGGCATCTATCGATTCGCCTAGAATGATTACGGCATGACTGGGAGTGGGTAAAAGCTCCAGTGCTGCCACACACCCAACTGAAAGTAGCTTGCACATGAGAGCAGAACCAAGGGCCTGAGAAAGGTTTCAGAGGTGACAAGGAAGACTAGTGCTGTGCCACAATCTGTCCTCTAATTTCCCAAAGGTTTTTTTTCCCCCAGTCACAAAATAAGGCTTCATGTTTTCTGCCTCAGAGGGCTTTGAAATTTCACTTGCATACCTTTAGTGTTTTGGAGTATACTTTGTTTTTATGGAGTTATTAGAAGTGTGGTGTATATTTTTCTTTGTATTTAGCGTCTCTCCATTATTACATGGCCTCTCTGGATTACCTGCTCCTTCCAATCTGAAGCAGAACAGTGAAACGAGTTACAGAAGAACCTAAGGAAAACTCTTCTTTTAGATCATACCAAAGGCCCATCTAGACCAGCACATTCTTTCCCCAGTGGCCAACCGCGCCGTCCCCCCACTTGCATTTCCAATAATTGGTACAGAGACATATTCTGCGTCTGATACTTGAAGTGAGAGGCAGCTGTCATGACTCTTAGTGACACTCAGCCCTATCTTCTCTGAATTTGACTGACATCCTTCTGAAGCCCCCAAAGTTGGCAGCTGCCACTGTATATTGTGACAGCAAATTCCATAGTTTAACTAGAGCAGAATGATTACAAATCAAAATCACAGAGGGAAACAGCTGAGATAAAATGTATACGCGTGATGGACACCCATATCAATGGACTGAATATAAGCCAAGGTTTCTTAGATTATTACCAAATGTAACACTTCTGCTGTCATCTACTGCTATTGTTATTTTCTTGATAACTACCAAGCCCATCTGTTATCACAAGGATCAAACGTAAAAACTGTCAATATTCCCTACATTAACATTACATTTATATATTCTTTTTTTCCCCCTCCTGTGTTTTAATTAACTCCCCAGTCTCCCAAACCCCCAAGACTGTTCTCTCTCCTTACCTCATATTTACTCAGGTCTGATTTCAGTTTTCAGTCTTCTGGAGGAAAGTTTACAACAGTACCCTAAAACACATGGGCCATAACTTACTGCATATAGACACTGAGAAACACTTTTGTTCCGGTCTCGTGGATTTCCCCCTCTCATCCTCCCAATGTATATCCCAGAGTGTCACAATTTTCGTAAGTAACTGCTTGCCATTTGCTCTTATATGTACTCTATGTGATGCCACGGAGGCACCAGAAACCCTATTCTTGGCTACACTCTGAAGGAAAGAAGTGGAGCACATGTCCCCTTCCCAAAATGTTGTGGGACAGCAATTCCCATCACTCCACACCAGCATTGGCAATGGTGAAGGATGATAGGGGATGCAGTCCAGCCACCTTAGTTCCCCTTACTTGGAGAAAGGTGGCCTATAAATAAAACAAACAAACAAATAAATAAACATGGCGGGCCAAATTTTCTTCCCTCTGGTCTAAGGCAGGAAACTTTCAGATTTCTGCTCAACCACAAATAAACTAGGTTAGAACTTGAGGTATTCTTGGGCACATTCATAAATACCTCATGGTTATCTGCGTATTCATATATAGCGAATTTTGTATGACTGCGCCAACCCTAGAAAACCAGTGCTTTTACATGTAATAATGTTTTGGAAGACTTCTTTTCTTTCAACTCCCTCTAACCAAAACAGTATGTCAAAATATAGGGCACTTAATCCATGGAAATTTCAAGCTCTATTGAAGTCATGTTGTATTTGCAACATGACCATGATCCTCTTTTTGGCTTCATTTCAGTTTGCTGATGGTCGTCTGTGTGGTGTGTCAATAAAAGGGAATGGCGTGCGAGCTATTCACACTGGGATGACTTCTAAAGCTGCAGTTCACATGCTTCTTTGCCCACAATTTTTTGGCGGGAAAGAACACCCTGCAGAAGCTTATCCTTCTCTCCACACATCTTTGCTGCATCATATGCTCAGATAAAGATAGCTTGCAGCTTGTAAAATATTGGGGTGGGGGTGTTCTTCATAAAGATACTACCTGCCTATGGATTTTAGGCTTTCTTTAGTGTAAAAAAAAAAAACAATTATTGGCCTTCTCCTCTTCCTTCCAAATTTTGCTTCCCTTTTATTGTTTGTATGCAAAGCTGCTCAGAGAGTCTTTTTGGCTGAAGATAGAGAGAAAATGTTTTCAGTGAATAACGAATAGCTTTGTTCTCCAGCTCAGGTTTCTTCACAAAAGTTAGGAGGGAAAGTTTAAAACTTGCCTTCATGTCTGCCCTAACTAAGAGGTTCCTGTAGAACTCCAAAGAGTAACAAATTTGTTGCAGCATATATTTTGATGGACTACGTGAACTTTCTCAGGCACATGAAGTGTTATCCGGGTTATATAATACAGATGTCTGACAATGTGATTACAGGCACTGAGGTTAGAGGGAAATTAAATGAATTATATACGGTTACAATTAACATTATGAATATTGGCCATTCATAAAACTGGTATTGATGTTTTTGATAACCCAGATATTCTAGCACCAGGCAAACTAATTAAGACATGTTGTGTGATAAGAAACCTTTATTTCCATTCAAGCCTCCAGAAATGTACAAAAGCCTCTTGATGAACTCTAACCAAGCCATCTTTCGCTCTAAGTGAAAATCGTACTCAGAGAGTGCTTATCAATGGCTTCTTTTCAAACTGGGAGGAATTAACAAGTGGGGTACCCCAAGGCTCAGTCCTGGGTCCGGTGCTCTTCCACATTCTTATTAATGACCTGGATGAAGGGGTGCAGGGAATGCTGGTCAGATCAGCAGATGACACAAAATTGGGTGGAATAGCTAATAACCTGGACAACAGAGACAAAATTCAAAAACTGAAATGTAACAGGGATAAGAGCAAAATTCTGCCCTATTCTCTCTCTCTCTGTGTGTGTGTGTGTGTGTGTGTGTGTGTGTGTGTGTGTGTGTGTGTGTGTGTGAACACAGTTACAAGATGATAGATACTTGGCTCAGCTGTACGACAAGCAAGAAGAATCTTGGAATTGTCGTAGAACGCAAGCTGAATAGGAGCCAACAATGTGATGTGGCTGCAAAAAAGGCAAATGCTATTTTAGGCTGTATTAACAGAAGAATAATTCCCAAATCCCGCAAGGTCCTAGTCCCCCTCTATTTGGCACTGGTTAGGCCTCACCTTGACTACTGTGTCCTGTTTTGGACACTGCACTTTAAGAATGATCCCAAGAAATTGGAACAAATTCAGAGAAGGGCAACAAGGGTGATCAGGGGATGGGAAACAAAGCCCTGTGAGGAAAGACTGAAAGGAGTTATGGTGAAACTTTTCAAATATTTATCATAAAGAGAAGGGGCAGGATCTGTTCCGGACCATCCCAGTAACGGGCTCAAGATACAGGAAGCTGGATTTCAGGGGAAAAGTTCCTAACTGTTAGAGCAGTACAACAATGGAACCAATTATCTCAAGAGGTGGCGAGCGCTTCAACGGTGGAGACATTCACAAGAAAATTAGAGAACCATTTGTCAGATATACTTTGATTTGGATTTCTGGACTGAGCAGGAGGGTTGGACTCGATGGCCTTATAGGCCCCTTCCATTAGCTGAATCCACAGATTGAGAGGCTTACCTGAATAAAAGGGTCTCGATGAAAGATAGTGGCTTGAACAAGGCAGAGCCTGGGAGTACAGTATCTGCTTCTAATTAATTCCTTTCTGTCAATAATGATTGCAAATAAGGATAAAGAAGATACAGCAATGTTACATTAGGACTCCAACTTGACAAGGGGCAATGTTATTGCTTTCATAGTGTAACTTCATTTTTTTACATACTTCTGTATAGAGATTTAGGATTCCCAGTGTGGTGTAGTGGATATGGTGACAGACTAGGATTCTGTAGAACAGGATTCAAATCCCCGCTTGGCGATGGAAATTAACTGGGGGAGTGGAACTGGTAAAACTACTCCTTAAACATCTCACTTCTATTAGGGTCACTAGATGTCGATTCCAACTTGACAGCACGGAATGCACACGTGCACGCGTGCACACACACAAGCACACACACACACACACACACACACACACACACACAGAGAGAGAGGGGGGGTTTAGCTGAACCAAATGGAGGAGAGGAAACACCATGTGGCTCAAGTGCTGGCTTATGGTATGTTTCAGGATGTAGCTTTACCCTCTGTTGTGGATAATGAGGTAATAACAATATTGAGGAGGAGAGTATGTTTTGTACTACAGGCCAGGAACATATAGCACATAGATTTCATTTTTTAGATAACTAAACAGTAACTGGTTTGTTATTTCTGAGAAATCAGAACCTGAATAGTTCAATTTACTACTTTAAAAAAACTAGAACAGTAATGGACTCCTTTGAAGGCCTGGAACAAGCTGTTTCAGCTAATCAAGCTTTAAAGCCACCATTTTACATTCTGGTCCAGGGCTGCACTGTGACCTCCAGCCACAGATGGGTTACCCTCATTCCACCTCAACGTTTAACTACCACGTTCAGACTGAGAGAATCATTTGACAGCCTTTATGGCCAACTGTCTACCGTAGCTAAGATTTGTCCCATTCTCTGATGTAGGGGTTCATGTAGCTAGAGAGTAATGTGAGCACTTGGTTTCCAAGTCGTAAAACTCCTTAGAGCACAACATCCTTAGAGAAATAGGCACCTATGACACGGACATACATCTTCGGAGAGACAGTGAATCAGAAACGCTACTCTTGGCCTCTGGGTAACATGAACCAGTGAACCATGAGACAAAGCAGTAGGTAGGAAAAGAAAAGTCCATCCATAAGAACGACTGGTAGTGTCTTTCAGCATGTCCAGTACAACTCCAAAGCCTATAATGTGCACGAGATCAAATCCTAGTATTCAGCCCACATTTCGTAGTGATTAATCTGGAAAGGAAAGATCTACTGTGGCTCAGAACCAAAAGCACAGCGTCCCTCTGCTTTCCCAGCAGATTCTACCTTCTCCACTGAACAAATTGTTCAGAGATCAAAACCCAAGCTGTTGAAAAGTTAAGGGCTTGCAGCAGGTGGTAACATATGTGTCCACCCAGTTCCAGCCAAAACAAACCGATTTGTGGAAAAGGGTACAGGATCTTACTGTGACTCAGTGCTGAGGGGGCGAGGAAGGAACAGAAGGGGCTCTGGCTCAAGAACCATGTCTGCTGCAAAGGGAGATGATTCTTCAGATGCATTAATCAAATACTGTACAGAAATGCCTAGGAGGTCAGGAGACAAGTGAGCCTTGGATCTAAGGCATGTAGAGATACAGCTGCATGAGGTTTCAACATCACGGAAACATATCTAAGAGTCCTGTTCATCACCCCATTCAGAATCCTTGATTACTTCTTAAAGGTAAGCTCAGCTCCGACTGCCGTCTATGCTCTCGTATGGTGAAATCTCATTCCCCATTTCAGGACTGGAAGTGCTTCCTAAAAATGTACTTTGGTACATCTCCTGCCAACCTAGCAGTTCGAAAGCATGTAAAAATGTGAGTAGATAAATAGGTACCACCTCGGTGGGAAGGTAATGGTGTTCCGTGCCTAGTTGCGCTGGCCACGTGACCACGGAAGCTGTCTACGGACAAACACTGACTCTATGGCTTGGAGACGGGGATGAGAACCATGCCCTAGAGTCGGACACGACTGGACTAAATGTCAAGGGGAACCTTTACCCAGTGGGAAAAAAATTGAAGAAATCCTACCCAATGATCTCAGTATTTAGGTGTTATCTGAGTAGATATTTCTCAGTTTTTGTTTTTCCTGAGACAATTTTTGAGATTCTGTTCATTTCCCCACACAATCCAGAAAAAGAAAGTCATGCTGCAGATTCCCCCCTCCCTGATAACTCTTCATCGTTTTTATGGTGGCCACTGTTTTCTTCCCAGCATGTCTTAGAATGCTGCTTGGTTTGAGGCCCATGTGAAGGATGCAAAATGGTGGCTAGGTTGCTAGCACCATTCCTTTATCTGTCCCTCGTGGGAGCAGGGGAGAAGAAAAAGCAATGGCTTCTCTCATTGCTGATGTTGAGATCGATACCCCCACTATCAAATGACTGGAGAGTTCTTCCTGACTCCAAGGAAATGTGGTGAAATGGGTTCCTCTTTTTCTTTGCCTACCAAACATGACCAGCTGAATAGCTCTAAACAACGAGTGACTGGTGCTACAATTGGTTAAACTGTTCCTTATACTAGAAATGGGACCCAAGGTGTGTGTGTCTTTGTATAATGTGACTTTTGACAACCAGTCATGAAACATTTGATATGTTTCTCACATGGCTGTTTGCTGCACACCCCCTCCCCAATTTGGCCCATGTCTGCCTGAAGAAGATCACACAGATCTGCAACTGATATGCACTCGTGCCCTTCTGGAAATATTCCCACCCAATCCACATCTGTGCTTGTATTTGTGCTTTCCCAAATAGCCGGGGGGGGGGGGGGGGAACCTAAGTTGCATAAATGAAGAATCACAAATGACTATGACTTGAGGTGGAGGGTGACACAACAACCTTGATGGGGGGGGGGGTAGTAAATTTTAAACAGAGAGTACGTACAGTGTGCTAAAGTGCAGACACTTGCCTTTTCCATTATGCGGTCCAGTCACTTCCAAAGTAAAGTCTGCAGGTGTCTGTTGTGTTCTGTACTGAGCAGGCTGCAATAGGCAAGGAAGAAGCTGCAAAGCTGTGATATCCACAGCAAAGCTGCAAAAGTACTTGGCAGAGAGATGGACACACTGAATAGTTGAAGCGAAACCCAGCACATCAACATTGTTGTGCTTTCTGAAGGGGAATTGGTCAATGGGAAGAAGCAGCGGGCAGCAACATTTTTCACTCTCGTCTCTTCCATAACCTGGGAGGACTGGTTTTAGTAAGATAAAAGTAGAAACAGACACAAGGAACTTGGACACCACCACCACCACAGGCCCAGAAGTGTAAGTTATATTAACTCAGGAAGGACAGAAGGAATGAAAATCCGGAAACATAAAGTTCAGGCAATATGCTACATTGATAAAAATCCCATATTTCTCACTGCATCTAAGCCAAATGCTGAGAAAGTAAGAATACAGCCCAGTGATATTCCTTGGACCCTCCTCAGCATTATCAGCAGTTGGATTATGCAGGACGGCTTCCTCAGGGGGTGACGTTGTTATTTCCTTTCTCAGCTGGTACCTGTGCAGCATCTCCCTTATCAGCCATCAATAGTTTCAGTGTTGTTTTCCTTGCTTGTAACTGGGTTGTTGTGCCTATTTTTATTTTAGCATGCTTAACCTGATGAATCCCAGATTTGACACAGAGAATCCATAAGGCTTCACCCCCAGAAGCACCCCTCTATTCTTAGCTCCTGCCACAGTTGCCATGAAGATACACAAGTGCTTCAGCAGCTGGCAGAGCGAAGAACACCACCCTTGCTTATTATGAGGAATCCTCACAGTGGAGAATACTCACAGAAAATGCTTTTAAAACACACCGCTCTTTCATAATGTAACCATGGCATTCTCTCCCTTGCTGAGTCTTCCGATAGTCATACACTGAGATCTGAAAACAATATCCTGGGATGGAACGTCAATGAGTAATAGAATTAAGCTAGAAATATCTACAGGGAGATTTTGTTAAGAAGATGAACCAGGATGCCAGAAATCCATATGTTAAAAGGCATGAAGTAATATTTCAGAATAAAGATGAATGAATAAGTCAATGATTCATCAGCTATACAGATAGAGAAAGGCACATCATGGATATACTATTTGAAAAACCGTCAAAATGAATTAATTCTGAGGGTATCTATGGAAATGAATACATTTATGAAAGACAAGAAAATATTACAAGACTTACAGAATGCACTTTAAAGATATTGGTCAGCACTGCACTCAATCAAAAATGTGATATAGATATTACCTGGATGGGGGCGATGGCTATTTTAAGTGAACAGCTCCTCAAGAAGCCCATACATTTAGAAGAAACTGCTCATTGATATGATTCTTCCCACATAATCCCTTCTCAGGAAGAAAAACACATTGGCTAAACTCTTCTTGTTTAAAGTAATAAATTGCACTAAAGTAGGCTCATTGAATCAATGAGGTTGGTGAGTCAACTCATCTGTAAGTTCCATTGACTCAAATGAGCCTACTCTAACTATGATTTACAGTGCTAAAGTAAGATGCAGGTAGAGTGGGCCCATTCCAATCTATAAAATGTATGCAGGAGTTGACTCATCAAATCCCCATTGCTTCACAAGGCCTAAGTACTACCCTAAGCAACAGGATTTGGGCAAGTGTTGCAATTATATAGGATAAAAATATTGTAAGCCTTCCTATCTACTCACCTTCTTTTCCTCACTGTGAGTTTATTAAAATATTTTTGAGGGAGGGGAAGGAACTGCATCAAGTAGACTCGTTGCTTCCTGCTTCATATATAGCCTTCTCCATTCATTTGTTTTTATAAGCCATTAGCACTTTCATGACACTTTATATAACAAGTATGCATTATATAATATTTGTATACTTACTTTTTTTTTTTTACTTTTAGTTATTGTCCTTTAATGATGTAAGCCATCTTGGCCCTCTTTGAGGAGAAAGGTGGGGTAAAAATATTTTGAATGAATGAATGAACGAACGAACGAATGAATCTTGCTTCTTCTCCAAAGAGAAATAAATGTGAGTTGAAAGCAAAAAGTTATAACTGAAGCCATATCCACAAAAGCAAGGACATTCACACTAAAGATCAGCCTCCCCCTCAAACCTTACCCAGAAAATGGGTACTTTGATGAATCTTTCTTGTACTTTAACTTCCATGTCAAGTAAACACTACCACATAATGCCACTAGCAACTTCACTTCCTAGTGGTGCAGAAGAGCTGAGAAACATAGGCTTTGATAGTGTCAGCATCTACAAACAGGAGATTACTTACATAACAACTAACTTTGCAAACAGTTCAAGACAAATTTCCAAGGAAGCCCCACCCACTTGAAAAAGAGAAGGAGTTGCTGTCAACATTGAATATGGAAACCTATCATCAGCCAGAAGTATATGATGGGCAGAGCCACCATGTAATCAGCCTTTAGCATCACTTCCTTCTCCATCTTAGATTCTTTTTTTTAACATTTCTAGCAACCAAAATATAACCTACTAACAAGAAAGAAAAAAGCCCAGCCTCAAAATGACGGAAGTATGTATAAAATATGAAATGAAAATATCATCTGCATAGTTGTGAAAATAAAAATCTTAGAATGCATTAGCATCTCAACCATAATAAAATCCACTTTCAATTAGATCCTCAAAAGGAAGGTGTTTCCAAGCACATAAGGAAATGTTATAGTTATGTAATATGTTTTGGAACATTTTTAATTCAATTAGTTATTTGCTTCCTAGCCAGTTATATAACTACTGGTACATAAGAGGAGCGAAGCATAGTATTAATATTATTTTGGGGCATGATCTGGCCAAATTTCAGCATGTTTTATTTTATTTCATGGAAAGTGTAACTTCCCCACGGAGACAAAGACCTAATCCTGATCAGGTTTGGCTGGATGTTGCCAAAAGCTGTAAGAATATAATACCCAGTCTTCCTAAAAATGGATTGTGTTGCAACAAAGGTGTTGGAGGAAGCAGGAGGAGGAGGAAAAGACAGGGTAGTATATCGACCACAGCCACTTGCCGCTGTGCTGGTGTGATGTAAGAAGTACACTGCAGTGAAGGGAAAATGAGAGAGGGAGAAACAACCATTACTGTGTCCAGACAGTGAAATTATCAGGTAATGCCAAGATCTGAAATGTGTGCCAAGGAGAACCTAGCCTACACCTGGAATTATTAATACAAGCTGTCTGTTTTTGGCAAGGTTGTAAAGAAAAAGCAATGCCTCATGCTTGCCTCCCTGCTCCTTTCCCCCCTCCAGTCTTTGATGTGCTGGGATGACAGATGAAGGGTTGACAGGCGTTTTTTCCAGGGTGGTTAAATTCTCCAGAGGCTGCAGTCCAGTTGTAATGAACTAAAAGCTCAGAGCTGAGAGAGGGATCCTTTTGTCATATCCTTGATGATCTGAGCAGAGCCTACGGCCTGCATGTTGTTCCAAAGAATCCACTGGAAATGAGAAGCAAGCTGGCTGTTCTCTGAAGGGTTGATCATACAGCCCTTCTTCATAGGCCACCCGATTGCCATTTGGCAGCTTCAAGGTCTTTCAAAGTCCGTGATCCCAGCCATTGAATCTTGGACTATTGGCAGACAGAGTAATGGCAGCCATTGACTTCAGTTTCAGAAGAGGTGCAAAACCACTCGGGGTCTCAGTCAGCAGTTGACAGATGCTATCAAAGGCACTGAACCTTATCCACCAAGTAGATTTAGTACTTTAGGTAACTCTGATAAATGCATACTATAAACTGTGGTAGATCTGAAGAACCTCTGAAACTGGAGTCAGTAGCCACCATTGGTGCAAAAATGTACCCTGTCACAAAGCTGTGGTTGCCATGAATGGCCAGTTTACAGGGATTTGTGTGTGGGTTTTTATTTTATTTTATTTTTGCACTTCAGCTCCTCAACTGGCAGGGAAGGTATGGGAAATCTGGTCATTGTTATTTCGCAAAGCAACTCTTTCAAGCTCTGTGGCTAATATAAGCCCTTTTCAGGCACTAAAAAAAACATGGCATTTAAAGGCACATGGAGCAGAGAACCCTCCTCACCCTTCTGCGATTGTTTGGCTTACGCCAAAGCTATGTGTCTGAAGAGAAGGACCTTTTCTGCCTCTGGAGGTTCTTCAAATGAGTAAGAACCGTGATTTTAATCCCTTCAGGCTTGCATGGAGAGGCACCGCTAGGAGAAAAGATTTCCCTCTATAGATAAATTGTGGTAAGACAATGAAAAAGTGCGTTCCTCATAATGTGTTTAGGCAACATGATTACTGGAGGCCTAAACAGCACTTATTCTAACTTAATTGTCTCTTAAGGTGCACATATATTCATATTCGCTCATATTTCCATGTATCCTCTGTGTCAGAAATGGATGAAGAGAAATAATCTTCCACTGAAGCATTTCCTTTGGTTTGTTAAAGGCTGATCTAACTCAGTTGGTTTGTTTAAGGTTGATCTAACTCAGTTTTATCTACCTTGACAAATAGCAGCTCTTCAGCGGCTTCAAGCAGAACATTTCCACAACTTGGCTAAAGATACACAAAGCCTGAGTATGGACCTTCTGCACATGAACTATGGACTCTACCAATGAAGACAACTCTTCCAAAAAGTATACATGTGAAGCTTCCTGGTACAGTAGGGCTACTGTTTAAAGCTCTCTAGTGCAGGGGTGAGTGTCCTGATTCATTGGACGGCAGTTCTCACCAGCCCTCAGCATTGGCTATATTGGCTACGGTTGCTGGAACTTCAGTCCACCAGCATCCAGAAGGCCAGAGCATGACTTGCACACCCCTCCTCTAAAATCTAATGCAAAGAGTTGGTTATCTTTTCAGTCTTGCCTCTAAGGACCTTTTAGATGATGGCAGTGACCTCTGTCCTGCTAAGTAGGGACTTTATTACTGACCGATTATCCCTGGTACCAGATGGACCAACTGTCTGCTACCTGATCCTTTTAACTGGAGATGCCAAGCATTACATCTGGGACTATGTTTGCAAATCCTCTCTGGACAAGGAATTTCTTGGCAATCGTGAGAGCTCTCACACTGGGGAGAGCAAACTTTGGCACAGATTGTTTCTTTGCACATACCTGTTCATTTGTTGGGGGTGGGGCAAAATTGTGGAATTTGCCCAGCTGAATTAATTGTGTGGCTCACTGAAAACCAGGGTGATTGCTGTTTCGTTTAAGATTCTGAAGCACTGGATGGGTTGCACACATCCTTTTTCACAATCCTCCAGTCTTTTGGTGGCTGTTGTGAGTAGATGTTCTTTGCTTCTCAAAGGGAAAGGACAGTAGAGACGTTTTTCTTAAATTACAGGGAACTTGACAGGCAGGGAAGGGACCTTTGTCTTGCTGGGGGTAAGGAATGTTATGGGGCTTGAACATTCATCATCATGTTAGGACAACCTAAACAGATGGGAATGAAGAATATAGTGAGTGTTCCTTCCATCCTATATGTGACTTTTGTAACATGTCACAGCCTCTTTTTCTATAGAGACCTCAATCCTTTCCCTCTGTGTGTACTCTTTGTGTACAGGATGATGGAAGAACACATTTGCTTGCCCCTTTAAATTCCCATGGTGCCATTTTCACAAAGCACAGTATCTTCTATAGCAGATGCACTGGACTGGTATTGTTTCCAAGAAATGAAGAGATGGTGGTTCCCAAAACCAGGGGTTCTGTTATAGTCCATTGACTCATTCAGTGCTTTTGGGAGTTAGCTAGTACAGCCAAAGGCATATGAAAATTTCAGATTAAGGAGTCTGATGTCTATTTTCATATATTTCTTTAAAATGTTATATATGGAACTGTAGGAACTCAGTGGTGTTCTCATCTAGCTGGGATGGGGCCTTGAAGAACTACCTCTCCATATAAGGACAGAAATTCAAGAGGCCAAAAATCATGAGAAAAATTAAATAGAATAATCCCAAATTCCTATCAAGTCTGCCGGTATCTTGGGAAGAGAGTTAAAGAATTGATGTGGAACGTTCAGGTTTAGGACATACTGTATGCTCCACATTACATTCACAATGAATAGGGGCAGCCCTAATTTTTTTTCCACTCCGAGGCAAAGGACAAAATAGCCTCCCTGTACAAATATGGACCAGAGGTGGCAGTTGAATCTTACTTCAATACTAGTTGTGGGATGGTATCTCCCATCATGCCTGAGGGAAGCAGTCTACCTTAGAGGGTTCCAAGCAAGACATCCTGGAACACACCACCACTGTTGCCTTGCCTTCGCTTCCAGCTTCTTGGGATCTGAGGTGGCTGCCTCAGTCGGCCTAAAGCTAGGGCTGGTCCCGCTTAATCCAATTCGTCTGCAGCTGCCAGATTGCACCTCAGAAGAATAAGGGCACAGCAGACAGTTTTAGAGAGCTGACTTACCTTTATTGCATACTCAGTACATTGAAGCACATTGGTGGAACTAACTCAGAACTTTTCTCTAAGGATGCTCATGAGGCTTGTCTTATTGCAGCTTCCCTGTGCTTGAGCAACTCTGAGCAACATATTGATTGTTGTTTAGGAGCTAAATATTGAAGGGAATTTTACAGTACAGTACTCTGAAATGTCTCAATGGAAGGGTAAACATAAATCTCTTCTGTGAAATTCTGTGCTTAACATTGGTTGAATCATAACCCCAACCAATTGTAAAATTTCAAAGGGTTGAAGAATGAATTGGGAGTTTTAGAAGCACTGTTGTTGTTTAGTCATTAAGTCATGTCCGGCTCTTCGTGCCCCCATGGACCAGAGTATGCCAGGCCCTCCTGTCTTCCACTGCCTCCCGGAGTTTGGTCAATTTCATGTTGGTCGCTTCGATGACACTGTTCAACCATCTCATCCTCTTTCTCCTCTTGCCTTCCTTTCTCCTCTTGCCTTCACACTTTCCCAACATTAGGGTCTTTTCCAAGGAGTCTTCTCTTCTCATGAGATGGCCAAAGTATTAGAGCCTCAGCTTCAGGATTTGTCCTTCCAGTGAGCATTCAGGGTTGATTTCCTTTAGAATGGATAGGTTTTATCTCCTTGCAGTCCAGGGGACTCTCAAGAGTCTCCTCCAGTACCACAGAAGCACTATACAGGGCAATAACTACATACAGCAGAACTGGGATGTATGGCATGGTGAAATTTTCTGGATTGCACTCAACCCTGAGTATGGAACTCCAAGAGGTTATTCCGGCCCCATCCCTATTGGTTTTCAGATGGGCTGTAAAAAGATTTTTATTTCATTTCCCTTTTAATTGTCTATAATTATGAGCTTGATCGTTCTCCCCACCCCCCTACTCTCATTGGATGTAAATCTCTGGTTCTAATGATGCTGAACGCTTAACTGTTTTAATGTTTATTGGTTTTTTAATGTTATTGCAAACTGCCCTGGGGGACTTGTTAGGGCCAAAATGTCTACCAAGATGGGAAATATCCATACACTCATACATCTGCAAGTAACATTTTCTGTTAAAAACTCCTGGAACACAGAGCAAGCTTGAACTTTACAGAAACATGGCCCATTACTGCATAGACCCAGGAACATCTGGGCAGGTAAGGAAGGCCCCATCTGGTCCCACTGGCTTCTCCCAAAACTGGAGACATTCTCTGCTCCCTCCCTCCCTCCCTCCCTCCCATCAATGGGACTTCGGGGCTGGTCCCTTAAAGAAGCAACACACAACGAAAAGAAGATCTAGAACCATTGTAGAAAACAGGAATATGGCAATCTCTTGCCTTCGACTTGGTTGTTTCTTCAAATCCCACCTACCGGTATATTCCCCGCCCCCAACTTTGTTTTGAATTAGGTTGTGTTTTGTTTCTGCACTGAAATTCAGGCACATTTTCCTTACACATGTTTCTAAAGTGTACGTTTATTGGGGCACTATATCTTATTTACGTAACTCTTCCCCATTGATGAAATGGTGTATCTACATCACCCCCCCTTATTTCTGTTTATTTACAGATATCCAGTGTGGTGTAGTGTACAGAATGATGGACTAGGACTCTGAAGACCAGGGTTCCAATCCTCGGAAAGTGACTGGGGGAGTGGACATGGTAAAACCACTCCTTAAATATCTCGTGTTGAAATCCCTATTAGGGCCACTATACGTTGGATCCAACTTGACAGCATATAACACCAACTTCAGCAGGAACAACAAGAACTGTTTATTTACAAATGTGCAAGTTGAATATAAATTGGAGAGTGACAGGATAAATACTTCCGCAGAGAGCCACATCCATTACACCACACATCAGATCTCTTGAAAGGTGGCCAGCCTCTATACAAATACCTTGCCTTTTATCTGCTTCTCCTTCTAAAGTTCTTGACAGCAATCTGTCCCCTATTTCAAGGACACACAGAAAGAAAGAAAGAAAGAAAGAAAGAAAGAAAGAAAGAAAGAAAGAAAGAAAGAAAGAAAGAAAGAAAGAAAGAAAGAAAGAAAGAAAGAAGCGCAAAAGGACATCAACCTGGGAGTTTAAAAGGAAAGGTACTCTATAGTTAATTCATAGAAATTAATTTGCTTAATTAGAATACAAAGAAGCAGTTGTGTGTGTGTTTTTTTTTTAAATAAAGGTAGACAGTCAGGCCTGTTTTTCTGCCCAGTTCACAACAAACACAGACCTTTGGAGCTTAACAGTCTGCCCCTTTCTGCTTGGCATTTATGATAGCTACCAAGCATGTCCTCCTTAAGCACATCTTTTAAGATTCATTATGTGAATATCCCAGGACTCTGGCCAGGTATTGTCTTAAAGCAAATGGGCAGTCCTATTCCTGTTCATAGCCCTATTCAGAGAAATTCAGTAGCAAATACCATAACAATAGGTACCGTATTTTTCGCTCCATAAGACGCACCGGACGTTAAGACGCACTTAATTTTTAAATACTGAAAATTAAAATAAAATAAAAATATATAAACAGAGCAAGTCCCACACTGGGACTGCCAAAAAAAAAAATCACCAAAAAACAAAGCAACATAGAAACATACCCCCCAGCCCAAACCTACCCTCCAAAACCCACCCAGAACATTTTTAAAAAGTAAAAAGCAGCAACTAATTTTTAAATACCAAAAAAATAAAGTAAAAATAAATAAACAGAGCAAGTCCCATGATGGGACTTCAAAAAAAGTACCAAACCACAAATCAACATAGAAACATACCCCCCAGCTCAAACCTACCCTCCAAAACCCACCCAGAACATTTTTAAAAAGTAAAAAGCAGCAACTAATTTTTAAATACCAAAAAACAAAGTAAAAATAAATAAACAGAGCAAGTCCCATGCTGGGACTGCAAAAAAAGTACCAAAACACAAAGCAACATAGAAACATACCCCCCAGCTCAAATCTACCCTCCAAAACCCACCCAGAACATTTTTAAAAAGTAAAAAGCAGCAACTAATTTTTAAATACCAAAAAACAAAGTAAAAATAAATAAACAGAGCAAGTCCCATGCTGGGACTTCAAAAAAAGTACCAAAACACAAATCAACATAGAAACATACCCCCCAGCTCAAACCTACCCTCCAAAACCCACCCAGAACATTTTTAAAAAGTAAAAAGCAGCAACTAATTTTTAAATACCAAAAAATAAAGTAAAAATAAATAAACAGAGCAAGTCCCATGCTGGGACTGCAAAAAAAGTACCAAAACACAAAGCAACATAGAAACATACCCCCCAGCTCAAATCTACCCTCCAAAACCCACCCAGAACATTTTTAAAAAGTAAAAAGCAGCAACTAATTTTTAAATACCAAAAAACAAAGTAAAAATAAATAAACAGAGCAAGTCCCATGCTGGGACTTCAAAAAAAGTACCAAAACACAAAGCAACATAGAAACATACCCCCCAGCCCAAATCTACCCTCCAAAACCCACCCAGAACATTTTTTAAAAGTAAAAAGCAGCAACTAATATTTAAATACCAAAAAATAAAGTAAAAATAAATAAACAGAGCAAGTCCCATGCTGAGACTGCAAAAAAAATTACCAAAACACAAAGCAACATAGAAACATACCCCCAGCCCAAATCTACCCTCCAAAACCCACCCAGAACATTTTTTAAAAAAGTAAAAAGCAGCACCTTACCAGTGGAAAGCCTCCTGGAGGTCCTCAGAAGCCAGCGATGGTGGTGGTGGGGGACCCCCACGGGGCCTGCTGAGGCCTCCGGAGGCCTCGGAAGCCAGCGATTGTGCCTGGGCGAGGCCCCCACGGGGCCTGCTGAGGCCTCCGGAGGCCTCGGAAGCCAGCGATGGTGCCTGCGGGAGGCCCCCACGGGGCCTGCTGAGGCCTCCGGAGGCCTCGGAAGCCAGCGATGGGGCCTGCTGAGGCCTCCGGAGGCCTCGGAAGCCAGCGATGGTGCCTGGGGGAGGCCCCCATGGGGCCTGCTGAGGCCTCCGGAGGCCTCGGAAGCCAGCGATGGTGCTGGGGGGAAGCCCCCACGGGGCCTGCTGAGGCCTCCGGAGGCCTCGGAAGCCAGCGATGGTGCCGGGGGGAGGCCCCCACGGGGCCTGCTGAGGCCTCTGGAGGCCTCGGAAGCCAGCGATGGTGGCGTGGAGGGGACAGTATTTGCTCCATAAGACGCATACACTTCTCCCCCCACTTGTTTTGAGAGGAAAAGTGCGTCTTATGGTGCAAAAAATACGGGTAATTTCTTGGCTTGTTTCATTGAGTGAAAGTACGAACAGAAGCTAGATTTAATTTACCAGCAATGTCATTTTAAGGAATTGGCAGTAGCATGAGAAATTGCATTTGATTGCTCTGTGTTTACATTAGTGAAACATTGCTAACCTCCCCCATTGTTTGTCCTCGAGGAACTCATCCTTCTTCCCTGGCAACTTTGACTGCAAGAACATGTTGAGCGTCCAGGGAGCTTACGTACAATGGTAGTCATCTCCTTAAGACAAAGGACTGAACATTCTGGAACAGTAAAGAAAAGTCAGTTGTTCCTGGCTTTGTAGATCTAGCTTTCTGAAATGTTGAAATCAGAGGCAGATCTCCATTAAACAGGATCATTGCTGAAGTTTTCTAAAGCTAGGTCGTTCTGCCCTGGACAGACGACCAGGTATTTTGGTATTAATTGCTGCCATCATCATCCTATTTCCAGACACTTTGAACTCGTACATGAATCACTCTGTTATTAGAATCACAGGTTAATGCATTTTTAAAACTATATCCAACCTTGGGTAACCCAAGCATGTTTGAACTACAACTCCCAGAAACTGCAGCCAGCACACCTGGTGGTGAAGGGTTCTGGGAGTTGCAGTCCAAGAACTCCTGTGTTACCCAAGGTTGAGAACCACTGTCCTATAGGATGCAGTATCAGAATAGGAAGGACACTGCTCAAGAAATGCTTATGAAGTTCTCAAAGGTGACTCTGAACAGCAGGACTGGAAAGCTGAACAAAATGGAGTTTTGATCTGATCTGCATTGGCTCTTCTTAATGCCAAGACTGCGGCTCAAATCTACATCCTTCTGTTTCTTATTCAGCAACATATGGGGAGTATTCAGCGATCGGCCCTTTCAGTGGTCTTGCTTTCCATCGTATTTGGAAAACAATGGTCAAGACATATAATGACTATAAGTGTATAGAAGGTAATAGGTATGAGCAAATAAGTTGGTGGAAGGGCATTATTTCTCCGGTAATATATATGAGATGCCTTGATTCTTAAGCATGTTTACTCAGCAGTCGGCTCCACGAGTCTTAGTAGAAAAGTGTGCCTAGGAGTAAGGGCCCTTTGGAATACAGATGCAGGTCATTCAGGGGAAAGAGTTCGCTGGCCCAGTCCTTACTGTTCCAGGCTTGTCTTCAGAAATGAATTAAAAGACCACACGGCAGGACATGTGGGTATGTGTTCCACATTTCATTGATGTTTTAACTTTTGCAAAATACACTGATAATACATAACTAGGAAATATAAGGATACTTTAATAAATTGATTACTAATTAGTGAATTCCATGATCCAGGCCGAACTGCCTACAAACAATGAAACTGGAGGGCCTGTTATTTCTGCCCGAGGACATTCTACTGATTAGCACACCTGCAGTGTCAAAGATGTGGAACAATCAGAATTTGAAAGGTTATCTAGAAAACTAAGCCTTTAAATGAACTGCACAGCTTTCTGTTAAATTAGGTCTTGAGGATAATTTGAATTCAGTGTAAAGGTAAGCTTTCCCCCCCCCCCCGCCCTTATCCTGTCATCTGGTATAGACAGTTGTCTGCAGAACATCATTGGCAGAGCATTGTTTAGCTGGAAAGTGCTTTCATGTTCTCCTCACTGAATCTATTTTTAGTAGGCTGAGAAGAAAAGGCACTTAATGTTTTGTTCCTTGAATGTGCAGAGAAGTGATGCTTCTACGTTTCACACAGACAAATTTCCATTCACTAACTTGGATGTGCCGAGAGCCATGGAACAAGTTGGACAAAAGAATTGTCAGACTTGAGGCCACATGAAAGTCACTCCAACCTTTGTGAAAGAAAGTTAAAATAGCAGTGTAAACAAGGCAAAACAAAAGCCTCTTTCCTAGGTATCTCAGGAGATCTTGCCGAGTGGCATCTGTCTCTTTAGAAGGGCTCAGCTTTAAAGACGATTTCCCATTTGCTTATATTCGCACAGAGCCCGGAAGCTTCAACAGAAGACATGCAAAAATGTGTTTGCTTTTAAGGCTTTCGGGGACTTGCACGTAAGAGATGGATTCGGTGATTCATAATTTCCATCCTGGTTGTTTGCATTTCAATTTACACACAGGCAGATGAGCTGTCATGTTCAGGATCATCAGTCTACGAAGCTGATGCTGCCCATTAAAAGCCTGCTACTTGGGAAGAAGAATTTGCATGTATGTAAACAAGCTCAGGAAAGGAAATTGATAACCCCCCCACAAACACACACTATCCAAAAGCTAAATGTGATGCAATTTTTCGGACTAAAAATCTATGAACCCCCAAGCCAAAGCGTTCATTGGTTGTGCTGCCTGAGGAATGTAGCAGCTTTTCCAAGCTCTGTTGTTTACTTTCTAGCCCTTCTATTTCCTTACCTTTTCTTTATTCTTTTTATTTGGCTCATCTGAGTTAACCTGATGAGGACCATGACTTGCCTTCCCCTGCTTGCTGGGGCAGAACTGCTGTCCTGCACTCCATTCATTTAGCAACTAGAAGTACTCTTAGTGTAGACAGCTTTTCCTCATGCCGGCTTAAACAGGTAGATAGATGGGAGCTGTCTTCCACATGGGTGAAGGAGTGGGATGTGAAGCCACAGCATATGTGCTTTTGCGTAGAATCATGCCCACTCTCTCCTGCGATCTCTGTCACAAATTCTTTTAATCTGAAAAGTGGGCAAACATGTCATGCTCCTTATGTTTGCCCATGAGAACAACCTCACTGTTGTCATTGTTGGACTAAAACGCCCAGAATCATTGACCATGCTAGCTGGGGCTTCTGGAGTTGATATCTGAGCACCAAAATTTGGGAACTATTGTTTTCAGCAGAGAATTTTGAACCCTGCACTTCACTCATTTCAGTGGTTTGTTTACAAGTATGCTGCCTATGAGCAGATTCAATTAAAACTCCATGGCTGATTGTATTATTGAGAGGGCATGTGGCTCTCCATTGGATCCCATTTTTATATATTTACGGAGGCTGCAAACCTGTACATACACACCTGAGAGTAAGCCCCATTTGAGTCAATGAGACTTAATGTGGAGCAGATCTGTACAGGACTATACTGCAATTGACTTAGACCCACCCTGTTGGTGGAACATTGCCCTGACCAGGTGGTTTCCATAAAGTTTTAAAACAAATATAATTGAGAACAATTACAATCCAACCACTTGTTTAGACAGATTAGTTTACAACTGCCAGCGGCTAAAATTCTTCATGCTCAGCACAACAGTGATGAATGAAAATGAGGACGGAATTAAAAGTGGCTTCAGTGTTTTTCCTTGAAACCAGGATTGACAAAACCATGTGTACCCCTCCAGTAAGGAAATGCCAGAAGGGCTGGACTGCTACTGAGTAAACCCTGTACCTTGTGCTTGTCTATCTAGATCTCTGGCAGGATAGAGATAGGGGTGAGAGAGAATCCCACTTTGGCTATGTTTTGATAACAATTTAGACGAGTTCTTATATGGGATGGAACAAATACAGGATTAAAGAAATTGAAATGATGAAGAAATGGAAAACTAACTCCATCCAGGCGCGAGGCGCTCTGTGCTCAACTCTTCCCCTGTGTCTTCAGCTCTTTTAGTGTTGAAGCCACTTCTTTTTTTTCTTAAGCAGGTTTCCCAGGTTTTACTTGGATACCACCCAGGATGGATGGATCTGACATGGCTTCTGGGCCCAGTTGCAGAGATTCCCAGTGTGCCCCATTGCCCCGGTCAGCTGACCTAGTAGTTGTGATGTCTTGTAGTACTTCCCGCCTGTGACATCGCAGTGCCTGTCCTCTGTGACATCAGAATGGCCCACATCCCTCAAGATCTGGCTCTGAAATGTCAAGGCTGCAAATAAGGAAGAAATGTCCCTCCCGATTCAGGGCCGCATTTCCACATCATCATTATTAACTATGATGACTCAGGTTAATAGTAGTTGCAGCAAAGTAACATCTGGAGAATGTGACTCATCCTGGGTTGAGGTGCCTAAGGACCGAAACCTAGCATCTTTAATTGGGCATCTTGAATCTTTGCAGTGTCTTCTCCAAAAGTTGTTAATTTTCCCCCTTTTGTTGGGTACACAGAGGAGTTTGAAAAAGTTATTTAGAAAGTTTTAGTGCTATTTTCCATCTGCTTCCATATAAACAACAATAGGTGAAATCTCTCTGGAGTTTGAGCTACCGAGTAATCATTTTCTCTCTGAAATTCATATTGTACCGGGGACATATTTATTCAGCTGTTAGCACAAAAACAAGCAGCTGGAAGCTAACTCCCTTGCTAACCATAGCAGAACTACCGGGGACTCATTTATTTACTATTAAAATGAATGCAGTTGTTGGGGCATCTGGTCTCCTTTCATTTTGTCAAGAGTGGTACCTGGGAGGCATAGCTGTTTGGATAATCCTCAGGCTGTTTAAGATTCACCAGAACCTATCATTAGCCCTGGCATTTTTATTATGTTTATTTTAAAAAAAATTGCAAAATCTTATCCAGAACCAATTTGAGTGGAAATATTTGAACATGGCATCTTGCTGTTTGGGATACATTCTTCTTGAGTGGCTATGTGCAAAACGCATTAAGCTGCTAGAGAAGATGGAGTTGCTCACGAGGAAAGCATGTTTTTCTTTTGCTTCCTTTTCCTGCAGAGAATAAATAAGACTTGCAAATGTACATTCAGACCCCATATCCGAGCCAAAAACATCTAAAACCTTTAATTTCATTCTGTTGAGAAGCACTGTTTACATCATGAAAATGAATATATGAGAACAGTCGTCGTGCTCTTAAAATAACCCCGTCCTGTTCCTGGTAGGGAGTAAGTGGCGAAGAAACACCACTCATCAGTCCGCCAAAAGGAGTCGAGTCCGTCCTGTTGCTTCTGTTGCCTTATTTGGTCCCCTGTCAATGCCCATGATTCCTTTTGGATGAATATATTTCAGAGGTTATGCACCTCTTCAGAAACTCTGAATATAGAGCAATCCAGATTCAGTTCATGGAAAAGAAGCTGATAAAAGGATGGCAATCAAATATTTCATTCCTTGCCTTGTCTGATCATAACTGGATCAGATGGACCTGAGGAGGTGTATCGTGGAAGTGCTTCACAAGGAAGACGTTATCATCCTCCTGATCAGTTCTCCTCCTCAGTTCTCGTTCTCCTCCTCTTCATGTTCCAAGTGATTTACAGCAGGCTGGAATGGATCTGTTGTCTTGTGGAACTGGAGTCACCAGCACCTTCTACTGCTACCTGGTAGGCTTTTCATTAGAGGTTCTCTGTCTTGGGAGACAGCTGGCAAGCGAGGCGAGGCTTTTTTTTTTTTTTGGACTCTTGACAGCAGAGGATGTGTGGGCACTTCAAGGGGAAGCAGGCAAGGCGGGGGCCACAAACTATCATCTGGCGCACCGAAAATGCCCCCAGGCTGCATGTTTGAGACCCCTGTTTTACAGGACTGGGCAATTTCAGTGAAACAATAGTGAACTTACTAAACCAGGTGATCAACGAGTTCATCACAAAATTAAGATGACAGGCTTTGGGCTTAGTTACAGTTCTGCACACACTGAGCTAAGAGGGACACCCACTGAACTCAGAAGAGTCGGACAGAATGGAACAAGGGGAGTGCCATGGCGTGCGGTTTTGCTTAGGAATATGACCCGCTATGTTAAGTGGGATTTGCTTCTAGTAAGTTTATACTGCAAGCCCAAGGAACATGTGGCCTTGTGGATGGTGGATGGACTACAGCTCCTATCAGCCCTAGCCAGAATAGCCTATGATGAGGCATGCTGGGAGCTACAGAATAACAACATCTGGAAGACCATATGTTCCCCATCCCTGATGCATAGACTAGTCGCCTCAAATTACAATTGTATGGTCACTTACGTGGAAATAAGTCTTGTTGAAACCAGTGAAACTTGCTTCTGAGTATGTACGGGATTGCACTTGGAAGTTTAAAAGATTTTTAAGGCCTGGAAAAATAAGAGATCTGTACTTTGTCCTGGAGGCTTAGAGAGGTTGCTGCCCTCCTAAAGAAGGCATTCCACAGCCATGGCCTTATTCTCCTCTTTCAGCTCCACCTCATCTGCAAAGAAGGGGAACCTAGAAGAGAACCTCTAATGAAAAGCCTACTAGGTAGGAGTACAAGGTGCTGGTGACTCCAGTTCCACAAGACAATAGATCCATTCCAGCCAAAACAAGCTGGGGGGAGACCTGGCCAGTTTGAACTTCACAGGTGCAGAACCATATCACTGAAATATGGCCTAATGGGTAGCTTGTTTAAAGCACACACTAAAAACCAGAGTGGATTCAAAACCCCTTCTGAAACTGGAGTTACCAGCCTCTGCTGCTTAGAGGTTCTTTTTGTTTTTTTGTTTTGTACCCATGGACAACATGGCTATTTCTCCTTTTTAAGAAGGAGGAATGCTGTTTTTGTTAGAGTGTGATGTGTAGGGCCCCTCCAGATAATGACAACAACAAACATTGATTTCTGTTTGATGTTTTCCAGACTGATCTATGAGGTGATAATTAAAACTGGTGTTAAAGATATGTCAATTAGCTGAAAAAAACATTCATTTCCTGACTAATCGAGGTAATACCAAAACTGAAAGTCCCTCATAGCAATGTCTGAAGGCTCTTCTATCTGTCATGGTTATAGTAAACAATGCCACTGAGCTAAGATGTGGATAAGGTCAATTAGAAATTCCTCACCCGCTTTTTGTTGGGGTTTGGGCCTGGTGTTTATTAACAGGATGTCAAAATCTTGAGCAGAGCCACCAAATTTCCTCAGAGTTGATCACTGGCAGGATTGCTAGTAATACTTTCCCACAGAATGAGTTCATTTTAGAAGGCAGTGAGGGAGGATAACACGTTGTAGTCTAAAGAGCCACAACATGCCCTTCTCTGATTTAGGATGAGTGAGGTATTCCAAATACAAGACTGTAGTATCCATTTGAAGCCTTGATGAACTCAAGCTTTTAGAGGGGTCTCTGAAGAAGAGCACGAACAATTCCTCTGTTGCATCTGCAGAAGCGGGCTACAGTAGAGGATGGGGGCTAAATATAAGATGCCCAGGAGGGTAGAGAGGCAAGCATAACTGGAGGCTGGGCAACCATTTAGTTGGACCTTGAGCCTCTGAGCCGAAGGATTCTTGAGGAAAAGAGTGTTCCTTCCCCTTTCAACTTCCACTGCAGGGCCTCAGAGAACCACTTCTGAAGGCCAAGAACTCCTCTAGTGTATCATCGGATGAAGGAACTGACCCAAATGGAGTGGAGGTCCTTACACAAAGGCAGCTTTGATGGAAAGCAGTACTCAAATGGAGCTCAGATGTTTTTGACATTATCCAAGGAACAGTACACTTGTTCTCGATGTCCCTGTGGATTCAACGGATTGCATTTACACCCATGCAACTAATAGCACTGCTGCTTGCACAACCAGTTGCACAAGTGGAAACTGCTCCCTTGTGGGTAGACTGAGACAAGGTGCCCTTGAGCATAAAGTTATTTGTGGGAATGGGATGATACTACTGGATAGCATGGATAAAATCGTGGCAGAGCATGAAAATTATTGGCTTAAAAACCGGATAAAAGTTCAGGGAATCTACAGAGCAGGCTTCACGTTTCCCCACAGTAAACCACCCCTTATCGGTTAGTTCTCCTCAACTGGCACTTACTGTCTCAATAGCTCACTCAGAGACACTGATAAGGGAAAGAACAAAATGTTCCATTTTACTCACATTTCCAAATACATCAAAACAACGTTCTGTAGGGACTGGTTACATGAACATAGCTTAACCAATTAACTAGCTTCATGCTGACTACATGACTGACTGAATACTTCCAACAGATTACATACAGTGGTACCTCGACTTGAGAACGCTCCTACATAAGAACAATTTAAGTTAAGAATGGCTCCGTTCGCAAAATTTGCTTCAACTTGAGAACAGAGCCTCGACTTAAGAACCAAAAAGAAGAAGAAGAAAACCCTTTCTTGCCCTTTTTTTGACCTAAGTTCACCTTAGGTCAAAAGAAGAAAAAATGTTAAAAAAATCTCACCCCCTAGTGGTAGATACAGATTAACCAGCTTTGCATTAGTTCCTATGAGAACTAATGCTTCGACTTAAGAACAGCACCTCGACTTAAGAAAGAAAAACAGCAGATATGGATTAAATGGTTTTCAATGCATTCCTATGGGAAATGGTGCTTTGATGTAAGAACGTTTTGACTTAAGAACGCAGTCCCAATACGGATTAAGTTCTTCAGTCGAGGTACCACTGTAGCTCTAACTGTCCATAGCCCATCTGATTAAAAAGAGTGGAAGGGGGAAGAAGTCAGTAGAGAGGCGTGGCTCTCTTCAAAGTTCTGAGGCAGAAAGGAAACAATGGACTTGATTGGCTGGATTGATTGACATTCACTCCAGTCCAGAAAGTTCCCTCCCAGCTGAAACCTCTGAAACTCAACATATAAGAGTACAATCCTTCCAACACAACATGTACTCAAACCCAAAAACCTTCTGTAATGAAGTAGCCACTTAGGCCCAAACCCTATCAAGTTTTATGCCTGTGTAAGGGAAATGACGCTGTTTCCCCTCCTCTGATGCATTCCACTTCTTTCTCATGACTGGTTGCGCAACCCATTTTGCTTTCCTACTGAGGAGAAGGCCAGTCGGTAGGGGAAGGAGAAATGCTGGTGTAATTGGCCTCTTGGGATCATGTGTGCAAACAGGATTCTAAACCTCGAGTTTTATAAGTATAAGACAACACCTGAATTTGGTTTGGAAACAAGCAGGCAGTCACTGCGGCTGTTTCAAGACCAGTGTCATGTTGCCTATAAAATGTCCACCATGTTTTACATTACTAACAGCTTCCAAACAGTTTTAATGACAGGTCTATGTGCAGGAGGTATATTACAGCAATTGGTATATGAACGAGTTGAGGAATGGACTGTTGTTTCCCGATCTACATTCACCAGGGAAGTGGTCAAACCTGGTGTCTGAGATTCATGAGAGGACACACGTCCATTTTTGTAGGCATTTTAATTTTTAAAAAGTCACCAAGAGAAACACAGCACCGGAATAAAGATGATATGGTGAATTTCGAAGTTACAAGAAAATAGCCATACTTCAATTGTACCTGTGATGTTCCCGAAGCAAAATCTATGGTGGCTGCTACATTTTTGTTGTGCAGCTAAATGGGGTTTGTACATTTTTGTTTTCAAGGGAACCGGGTGTTATATCTCAAACATGACATTTTAAAAATCCAAACTTCAAAAGCTCTCTTTGTCTGTGTTCGGTGCTTTGTTAGTTTTCTACCCATCTGGGCAGAAAACAAAGTAAGTGTGTGTGTGTGTGTGTGTGTGTGTGTGTGTGTGTGTGTGTGTGTGTGTGTGTGTGTGTGTGTGTGTGTGTGTGTGTGTGTGTGTAAATGAAGTTGTGACTACTCTGTGAAACAAGCTTCAGTAATCCTAAATCCCCTTCCCCCTTTCATCATGCAGGTGGTGTGCAACAGGAGGTGCATAATAATGGGAGCTGTTTCAGTTCCTCATGATGTGTCACCTTTCATTACTTTTAGAACCTGTCATTGAAAAAAGAAATACATTTGAGAAAATTTCTGTTCTTGATTGTCCTTTGATTTCTGTATGGGCTTGTTTTCATTTGCCACATTTATTTGGGGGGGGGGTGCAGTGCGGGAAGAACCCAGATAATTTACCTTGATCTGTTTGTGAACATCCCCTTTTAAATTCAATGGCCTGGTCCTCTGTAGAGCGTGCCAGCTATGACAATGAAGCAAGTGTTCCTATCAAAACTGGCAACTGTTATGTTTCTCCTTTTTCTCCCTTCAAAGATGTAGTCATAGAATTGGATTATGTTATCATGCAAACACATTTCTGTCCATGCTGCACACCATGTACGGTTGAGGAATATGTGGACATCCAGATGTCAACTCCCATTGGGCCTCGTGGAAACTACAGTCTAACAACATCCAGAGGGTCACACAGTTCCCACCCTGGCCTAAGAAATGAGTCAACTTGATTGCATTGCATCACCCATTTCTCCCTGTAAGAACATGGCATTTTTCAAGGTGGCAATTTTTTTAGCAGTCCCCACCCCCCACGTTCCTTCTCAAAGTCATTATTCCAACTGGAGACATTCATGGCAGTCTAATCACTTCTTTTTTGCCAAAATCATTGCAACCCGGAGAAGTATAATCAATATTTTTTTCTAGATTTACTGAAATTTTACCTAAGTGTGCTAGGACAACACAAAGTGTAATAGCATCCTGAATGTGCAAAAAATATGGTGCTCTATTTCATACTGGTTCAGAATACTCAAGTATGCATGCGGATACAAGTAATATTTCTTAGATGTGTTAAAAGACCGGTGGTGACTAATTTGTATGGCTATTGCACATGGGCGGGCGAGTGGGCGAGTATTGCAGTAGTCACATCTTTACATATTGTATTTCCTGTAAGTAAATATCCCGATAGCTGAAAACTGGCAGAACTGATAGAAGAGAATGTCAGGATGCCCTGAATATGGGAGAAGTACCTGCTGAGTATGATTTACAGATACCTAGTGAGAGGAAATAAAGAATGCAACCATTCCCCTAACCAATTTATAGCTTTCTGCAAAGCAGCAAGTGTGAAACAGCAATGAATGATGATGCAGGGAGCAGGCTAAATTATGTTTCCTGGACGAAGTAACCTAACAATGGCCTAAAGGAAAAACACAGGCAGGTAGCTGAAAGAAACACAGCATTTCCCACATATTGCAGGTACAATGCTAATCCTGCTACACAGTACTTTAGTTCAGTGGTTCCCAACCTTTCTCAAGTTGTGACACTGTTTTATAACAGGCAAGTACCCTGCCTCCCCTAGCACCCTCCTTTTTCTGAAGCTTATCAGATCTGGTGACCAGAAAGGGGGAAAATGTGATTGGGTCTAGACACAGAGAGATTGTGTGTGGAGGAAGAAAACCAGCTCCCAGTCTTTTTGTGCCATTCGAAATCATATACACCCATGCCAGAAGATGTTTGCAACAGGAATAGTGAGAAGATTTTAGTCATGGCTGGGCAGTGGGCAATTGTCTCTTTGCACCAGAATGCTCTCTGGCTGAGAAAAGGATGTGCTTGTTGATTGCTAATTAGAAAAGGTTCTTTCTCCCTGCTAATAGTTTTGGCTTTGAGGACAAGCACTCCCTTCCCCCAAAACCTCTCGATTTTTATTTGTCAGCTACCCTGTTCTCTTCTTATTTAATTTGTAATACCGTAGCTTGCACTCAAAGTGGCTCAGTGCGTACCGGAAGGAAACCAATATTCACCTGTCCACTGAATGCATGGAGGTGTAGAAAGAGAGTGTTGATTGCCCTGAACCTTCATGCATTCAGTCAAAGGTTAGACTCAGGTCTGCGTATGAGGTGTTTGTGCACAAAGGCAGTGCAGAGTTATCGCTGTGTTGATCCCATTTCCATCTATAGCTGACTGTACAGAAACTGGGGAGTGAGAAATCAGAAAGTTACTGTTAAAAATGAATGGCTGCAGTCATAAATTTAAAAAAAAAACCAACCAGCAGCACCTTATTTTTCTGTTCCTTAAAAAAACCTCACCTGAAATAATAAGGAATTGGCTGCAAATCTAGGGGAGACACTCCTCAGAACTCCATGAAAGCATTTCCACCCCCACCCCCAAAGTGACACAGAAAAGTAACACAAATATATTACTCCATGGAAAAAGCAAGAACACTGCTACCCATCATTACAGTTATTCAAAATGAAAGCTGATGCCTCCTCATTACCACGAAATGTTAACATGCGACTTCCAGGCTCTCTGTGGTGGATGTACAGGAGTGGCAGGTAGTGATGGGTATGATGATTACGCTTCCTCTCCATGCACTGAACCAATGTCTGTGCTATCTATCAGTCATCCTGCCAACTTCTCAGTCTGTGGGGAGACAGAGAGGGTACACGTTGAGTCCAAGATCCATTCCTGTTCTCTGCCTCATTACAATACCAATGCCACATTGTGAGTCAACAGGACATTGACATTAACATCTACGTCTCTTCGCAAGAAGACTTTCTAAACATTCATGATATGAATGCTGCAGAAATTTTAAGGAATATCCTTCATGTTTAACCAGCAGGAGTTAACGTAAATCAATTCAGTTGTAGGTCAATAGCCACCAAGAAAGGGGCGAATGGCAGTGTTGCAATTCATATGGATAAGAAGCAGTTCACTTCATATTTTGATAAGAACATTCCAAAATTAACAAATCTCTTTATAAATTGGACAGAAAGGACATGATTTTTAAAAACTGAATACTGATAAGGAAAGTGAGATGGATAGCTTTGCCCACCCAGGCAGATAGCACTGGACACTTTACTTTTAATTAAAGTTTGGTTCTCAAGCCCTATGTATTGAGTAATGGACAGTTATGGTTGCTACCTCTTTTGTTGTTGTTGTTGTTGAAAAGTTCTTTTGTGACATGCAAGTGTAATATGGTTGAGTCTGTGTTGCAAATAGCTATTATACCTATTCCGTTTGCCCAGGCCACTGTAATTTGTTGAGAAATGATGGATTATGTTTTTGTTTTTGATGGGAACTTACTAAAATCCACAAATTTCATCATAAATTTGATGGCAAGAAATTTATGATTTGAAAAAAGTGACAGAGGGCAAAATGATTGATCTGCCTATCCCAGATATGGGAATTCAGTATTTTTACATTAGAAAAGTGTAATTTCTGTCTGAAAATTCACAGGAACACAATTCAGATTTGGCACCCATTCGCCCACTCCTCAGTGTTCCAAAAGTTTAACCATCTGATGGACATCATCCTCATCCTCATACAACTGCAAAGCTGGAAGGGACCCATAGAGTCCAGCTCCTGTCAAAGAAGCTTACTGGGGAATCGAACTCCCAACCTCTGGGATGCCTAAGCCACTGAGCTATCCAGCAGTTCGTCTTGTAGCATTTTCACCACTATAATTACAACACGTCCAACATGCCTTCACAGAACTCAAGTAAATTTCACCATCAACAAGGAATCCAGAACCATGAAATTGGTCAAGATAGATCCAAGTGGATCCTGAAAGTTCGGCACTTATCCTCCATACTGTATAGCTAAACTGCTTGAGAGAGACAAATAAAGACTTAGTGCATCAGACAATAGGAGTTGGTCGTGGACCCACAATGGTGGTGGAGAGTTTAGACTCCAAGTCCGGCGCTTTGTCCATTTGCACTTAAATGCACTAGCTCATGAAGTTGTTCCAAAAGCTAATGTACTACTTAATCACAGAGGCTTTCATGTTAAAGCTGGAGTTGAGTTAATAGATCAGGAGATAATGGGAGATGATGACACTGATTAGGGTGAAAAACAAAATCAATAAGGGGAGACGTGCCCTCACACTTGGTTTGGCAAATCAACTCTCATCAATGGCAGGCTCTTTTTTGTGCCGATCAGGCATTGGGTGTTTTCTCAGTCCAGCCACTCTGACATTCACTTTCGATGGGGTGAACCCCAACATGCAGTCCTTACAGAGACCTGTAAGATGGTTCTCCTCTGGTGCTCATTTTCAGGCAGCACTGAAAGATCGTGGGGGAGTGAGTAGAGGAAGGAAAAGGAAGAAAGTTCTCCTATCTTGGCAGATAAGCACCAGGGCATGCCTGAGGGGTGGCCTCCTTGCCAGATATTAATGAAACTTGTTACAAGGCTGCTAAAAAGGCCCACGAGGGTGGCTGGTTCTTGGGTGGCATGGCCTTAGTTGACCTGAGCACAGGACATGGGCTCTTAGAGAAGCGTCCATCTGTTGTTTAATGACACTGGATCTGCTGAAACCAATATATTGTGTAAGGAGAAAAATAAATCTTATAATGTACTAAATAGAAAGGAGGTGACTCATTTGTAAGGTTAGAAAGTTCAAATCTGTATTTCTCCATATATTTTTTATTCCCATTTTTGAAGCTCATAGAGAGGTGTACACTTGAGGTGTTTAGCATGATTTTTTAAAAAATAAGAGCCAAATCTTGTTTCACATCCGTGCACATGAATGTCCAGTTGTGGTGCGCAAGAAATGAGCGGAGTGGAGGCTTCTAGGCTTTCTGTGAAATCACTCTGTCCTCGGCCTCTTTGCTTTTTTATGTAAAAGGAGTTCAGGCTTCTCCATGTCTGCTTCTTCCAATAATTCAGAACATTTCCAAAATGTCGCAATTAGACTCTTTACCATAGCCAGTCACAGGGACCATATAACTACAGTATCTTGTTACACAGGTCCACTGGCTCTTGGCCAATTTCTGAGCCCCCTTTAATGTGTTGGTTGTAAAGCCATGTACTGCTAAATCCCAGGCCTTCTGAAGGACTAAATTTCTCCACACATGCAACTCTGGGTTTTAAGACTGCTGGGAGAGGCTATTTTTCTTGTTTACATGGCCCTTAACAAGAACAGCTAGTGATTACATGTGAGTGTCTTTTGGGGCGCTGCTGCCCAGGTTGCCAGCCCCCCCTTCCAAGAGAGGTTGTCCTCCTCCTGTTGTCTTTTTAACATCACATAAAGATTTTTCTCCTCTAGCAGGTCTTTGGTGGCTTGGATTCAAGCCATCTCAAAGAATGCATCTCCCTCTATGAGCCTGCCCAGGAATTAAGATCACAAAGCGAAGCCTTTCTTTTAGCCCCGCCACCTGCACAGGCGCACTTGGTGGGGACACAAGAGAGGGCCTTCTCTGTGGCTGCTCCCAGGCTGTGGAACTCCCTCCCACTGAAGGCCAACCTGGCCCCATCTTTGCTGTCCTTCTGCAACCAGGCAAAGACTTTTCTCTTCAGGCAGGCATTCCCTCAGTGATTAGTTGTCTACAAGATTTTTAAAAGGGGGTGGGATTGTAGTTTTGTTGCTTTTAATGTAATTTTAGTGCTGTTTTCATCTACTAGTTATAATATATTTTTAAATTATTTACAATATAAAATTATTTTTAAAATACTATAATAACTTGTTTATTGTTTCCTGCTGGCAAGCCTCTACCACACATGCCCATTGTTATATTAAATGGGTGTCCCTTTTGAAATGCCTCTTTTGAGGATCAATATTTCAGCCTCTGGAGTCTGAATCTGTTCCAAATAAAAAAAGGAGGTGGGGCCAACTATTCTCTTCCAGTATAAGCAAGCTTGCTTTTTTCAATTTATGTGATCTGTTTTAAATTTGGGATTGTTTGAGGTTTCCTGTTTATCAAAATGAGGTTAAGCAGTTTTACTTTTTAAAAAATCATAACATGAAAGTCCTTTGTCTAAACTTTCCCAAATTCGGCACAGAGGAAAAGTGCCAACAAATATGGTGACAAATACGGTGCTGTTTCAAAGCCCAGATTCAAAGTTATACTTTTTTGTTTGGGTTGACCTCATTTTTAGAATTGCATTGTAGAACATTGATATGCTCTGCTGCACAACATCATAGCTGCACTTCCATGCAGCTATAATAACTAGGAATATTTTCTTCCAAAATGCCAGACCTGCTTTATCTGAATAAAATTACTGTATTTCCATGAATCTATGGGATCCACTGTTTTGGAAACAAAATTTTACTTAGATGCTGAATGTATAAGGAGAAAGGAAAGGAAATGCATCAAATAATAAAACACAAACCTGGGAGAAAAATGTGATGCAAGAAGAGATGAGGCCACAGGAAAAGAAGATGTATTTCAGTGAGACAGTAAATAGGCATAGTTTTTGCAAAAGAGGGCAAAAGAAATAATGTTAAATTCTTCTTTTGCTCTGCGAATTTTAGACTGTGCCAATCATATGCACCAACTCAGCACAGATATCACACTTAGCCATGAGTAATAAGGGGATGCAAAGTGGCCAATAAAGTATTGCATCCTGCTACAAAACTCGGATATCAAATGACTTTCTCATGGACCTCTTCTTATGTGATTTGCTACATCTTAGATCCAAAGCAATGTTAGAAGTCTTGAAGATTTGTATGATCTCCCCCTTTTGATGACCAGGGCAAAATAAGCAGATAGGGATGAAAATCATGGAACGTTCAAGGAAGTACCGCTGGGCTGAGTGTCCCATGGGTATCATGCGCCACTGTGGGTGGGCACAACAGTGAACTGTAAAGGTGAACTGTAATGAAAGTAAGTAGACCAAACATCAGAACATTCCACCCTTGCTTAGGTAGCACAAAAGCATCATTCACTCTCTGTAGATTATAAATTAACACATAACAACAATTTTCCAGCTATCATTACTTTATTATTTATATATTACTGAAGTTTGTATACTGCCCCCATTAGTGCTGAAGCACTGCTCTGGGAGGTTTACAATAATAAACAAAACGGACCCAAGATAAAACTAAACCTGTTTAAAACCAGTTTAACAATTAACCATAAAACCTGATGGTGCTGTTTTTATACCAGTTCCAAAAACAGTTTAAAGCCCTTTCATATGTACCAAACACAAACCTGATAACCTGGAAGGATTTGATAAAATACTGAAAGAGTGGCTGAAATCCAGAGTTAGGCCCATTGAATCAATAGCACTAATGGAGCAGCAGTTGACTCACCAAATGATTGAATGGGTTTATTCTAATTTGTGACTCACTCCTGGATTTCAGCCAGCATGCCTCTCCATATCTAGACCAATCCATATTGGGGCATGTGTGTGTGTGTGTGTGTGTGTGTGTGTCTGTCTGTCTGTCTGTCTGTCTGTCTGTCTGTCTCCTCTATATTTTCTTTAGAAATAAAATGTGCGCATTTTGGATTCTGTTTTTTTAATGGATCCCCTCAACCCATATGCAAATCCATAGGGTTCTTTTTTATTGAGAGGAGAAAATGTTATTTTGCATGTAAAAGGGTCTGCAAAAACACTGAGCTATCCAGCAGTCCATATACACCATCTTTTGACGAGTCCTAGGAGTTGGTGTATAAATACGCTGTCACATTGATTTTATGTAGCCGCGTCACTGTTACTAAGTGCCTGACAGGCTTGACAACTCGATCGATAAGTGATTCTTTTCATGCAGACCTACAGATGCCTTTTGTGCTTTTCTCCCTCTGGAAGACGACAATCAGAGTCATTAAAGACAACACAAAACATTACAAATGACATGTTTCCTGTCAGATAGATACAGATGGGCCCTATTATGATTTTATCGGAGAGTAACTGATTTAATCAGCTTTGCCAAGACTTAGACCATGGTTAATAATACAATTTAAACCTCTTTCTTCCCTAGTTTCACATCAGCGTATCTCAAATTCAAATGGGTAGAGGTGACGCAGATAAGCTCTTAGTGCCAATCATATTAACTATGGAAAGAAGATGGCTGGATTGGTCAAGAGACTGTCTGACAGTCATTGTGAGGGATTATCTTATTCACTTCTAGAATCCCCTCCATGGATGGCTAATGAAAAACAGGAAATGGTTTTCTACAACCATTATGACAGATTTAGCCCCCTTAATTTGGTTTTTCAGTTTCAGCACACACCAAATTGGAGTGTATTGTATCTTCAGAGTGGATTGAAACAGAATACAGATGCTGTGGTGTTGAGTAGTGTGTGGGGATTTTCTCATTTTTATGTCTCAGCACTTCTCTCCGAATGATCCAGGAACAACATCTATGGGAGGATTAATTGCACAAGGAGCCTGTTTTGTTTTAAAACCACATTTTCATTGGAATGGCAAAGGAAAATTGACTCCAAAGACCATCGTAGAACCGTCCTTCTGCTCTTCTTCACTACAGCACAAATGTTCAAAGCATCACCCACTGGATCACAATAGACCTTAAGGCAGGGAATGAGAATCAATGAAATACATCATTCTAGGTAAAACACAACTGATACACATCTCACAGTTGAACCTTCCGCACATACTAGAACAAATGAGGACAGTGTGTGTGTGTGTGTGTGAGAGAGAGAGAGTGTGAGAGAGTGTGTTTATGTGTGAGGTAATCCAGCTCACTGACACTTCACCCAGCAAAAAGTATTGTCCATGTCATTTTAAAACTAGAAGGAAGCCTTATGTGTAGAGATGAGACTTTTCACTTCCCAATCAATATGCCAAAAGAGGGATTTGAATCAAAGCCTCCTTCCTCCTCCTATGGGAAATATCTAACATGTATTCCTGAGCATCAACGCCCTTCTTGTTTATAGTTTCCCCATAGGTACAGTGGTGCCTCGTTTAACGAGCGCACTGTATAACGATGAAATCGCATAGCGATTAGGGTTTTGCGATCGCAAATGCGATCGCATACCGATGGCCCCTATGGGCGAAACTCGCATAGCGAAGATCGGTAAGCGTTTCACTTACCGATCTTCGCTTTGCAACGCCCGATGATCAGTTGTTCTGCAGCTCCAAAATGGCCGCTGGAAGCCCCGAAATGGCCGCCCGCAGCGTTTTCGCGCCCTCCCCTCGCTTACCGAGGGCGCTAAAATGGCTGCCAGCTATGGGAAAACTTCGCTGAACGGTGAGTTTTGGAGCCTATTGGAACGCATTAAACTAAGTTTAATGCGTTCCAATGGCTTTCCCCGTTCCGTACAGCGATGTTTTCACATAGCGAGGGTTAATATGGAACGGATTAACCTCGCTATGCGAGGCACCACTGTATCTGGTTCCAGAGTCAGAGGTTGGGAGCTTAATTCCCCACTGTGCCTCCTTTTATTAGAGCCAGCCTGTGTCACCTTGGGCAAGCTGCACAGTCCTAGGATGCCCTCAGAGTAAGGGACTGGTAAACTGTTTCTGTGTATTCTCTACCTAGAAAAAACTGCAAAAGCTTGGCCTAAATCAGAACTGATTTAACAGGACATGACTATTATTATGCATAGGTAGAATGCTTGCTTTCCAACAGGGAACATATGGAAGTTTCAAGAGCAGAACAGAAAATAGTGAATCCAGCCATCCTAATTTCTTTCTGAGGTATCTCTCCCAATATCTTCCTCCAAGTTAGCTATGTGGCTGCATTGACAAAGAGTCCCCCCTCCCCTTCAAATTGTAAGCATGGCTTGTCCTCATTAAATGTGTCATTTTTGCCCGCTGTACCATGATTAGCAAAAAGGTGAGAAATATTCTTATTTCCCCTGAAGACACTGATCTGAAATATGCCCTCCCTCACAATATTGTTAATGCATTTGCACAGAGTTTTGATTACCATTTGCTCCCAACTCCTCCTGCCTTGCCACACTGGGATATTACAAGGACACATTTCTGTCACCTTTTGAGAGCTTTCCCTTGTGACGTCATTAGGACCCACCTTTTGTTCTGAGATTTTTTTTCTGAAATCTCAGGGAAGGGGATTTGGCTGAGTTGCTAAGCCCTTCTGTCTTCCCATCTCTTGTTCAAATTTCATAGTTCATTTTTCAGCTCAAATCACAGATGAGTATGATTTGTATAAACTAAACCAGGATTATTTGCTCTGGATGGAAGACTTGTGTAAGTGGAGACAGAGAGGTGAGACACCTGCCCCAAATGCTGTTTTAAGTTCTTTGCATGCATACACTCACACACACACACACACATAAATAAACACATAAATTAACTATCATCAGTTGAGCCCTAATTACCAAATTCAAGCTGTGATCCTATACCTACTTTTTTCAGAGAAAACAGCTATAGGATTGCATACTTCTCAATAGACATGGTATTCTTAGATTCCCCACAGTTGGTGGCAATGTAACAAATGAAAAAGATGTTTCGAAGAAACAAGATGAGCTAGCAAACATATGTATACCCTGTTTCCCTGAAAATAAGACCTAACCTGAAAATAAGCCCTAGTATGATTTTTCAGGATGGTCGTAATATAAGCCTTACCTCAAAAATAAGCTCCAATTAAGTGAAACTCCGCCCTACACCATTGTGCAGCATTGCGCAGCAACCAGAAGAAGATGACATGAACTGGATTTGAATAAATGTAGATGGTTGTACATGAAAAAAATAAAACATCACCTGAAAATAAGCCCTAATGTGTTTTTTGGAGCAAAAATTAATATAAGACCCTGTCTTATTTTCAGGGAAACACGGGTATATGAATGTTAATTTTGTGGAAAGGGTATACAGAGTTATAGCCTGGCATGTTTTAATAAACCTAATAAGGGGCTTGGTGGCGCTGCCGGTTAAATCGCAGAAGCCTCCGTGCTGCAAGGTCAGAAGACCAGCAGTTGTAAGATCAAATCCACGCGACGGAGTGAGCTCCCGTCGCTTGTCCCAGCTCCTGCCAACCTAGCAGTTTGAAAGCATGTAAAAATTCAAGTAGATAAATAGGTACCAGCTCAGTGGAAAGTAACGGTGTTCTATGTCTAGTCGCGCCGGCCACGTGACTACGGAAACTGTCTTTGGACAAATGCTGGCTCTATGGCTTGTAAACGGGGATGAGCACCGCGCCCTAGAGTCAGACATGACTGGACTAAATGTCAAGGGGAACCTTTACCTTTAATAAACAAGAGCCCAGTTCATAGCATCAAGATACAATAAATTTGAAGTTTATTCTTTAATAAATCTTTAATCTTTAAAAGATTAAAATTGTTAGTCTTCACAAATGCCACAGGACTCTATCCTTACCGTTACAATGCTAACAGAAGAGTTTGGAAATTTCTACAGAGTTAGCTGTGTTTCAGGATCAGGCCATGCAAATCATTCCAGCTTAAATCTCCAGCTGAGGACAAAGGCTGCTTTTGCTCTGAATGCAAACTTCTGCAAGTGCTTCTCAAACTAAGTTATCCATGGGAAACTAGAAGCCAGTAATTTTCAGTTGTGTGATTGTCCCATGGAAATAGTTCTGCTCTAAATGAAACTTCTAAAAGTGTTTCTCAAACTAAATTGTTCATTGGGAGACTACAGTGGGGTCTTGACTTGAGAACTTAATCCGTATTGGAAGGCGGTTCTCAAGTCAAAACGTTCTCAGGTCAAATCTGCATTTCCCATAGGAATGCATTGAAAACCATTTGATCCGTATCTGCTATTTTCCGTCCATAGAAACTAATGGGAAGCTGCTATTCCGCCTTCGACCACTAGAGGGGGATAGTTTGTTTCTTTTTTTCTTAGGTCAAGAAAGGTTCAGGGAAGGCAGGGAAAATACAGTCCAGGCAGTACAGTACCAGGCAGTCCGAAGAATGTCTCCCAATCCACTCTCTAAACGCTGGGAGGAGGGAGGAAGCAGACAGGCACCCTTTTCACTGGCCAACAGTTAACTGAAAGTTCACATTTGGCACTTTCCCTGCCTCCCACGTGGGTTTTTTTTCAGTTCTTAACTCAAATCTAAGTATGTAAGTCAAGTCAATATTTTCCTATGAGAGTGGTTCTTAAGTCAAAATGTTCTTAACTCAAGCCGTTCTTAAGTCAAGACCCCACTGTATGTGCCAAAAGGTTTCAGATGTATGAAATGTCCCATGGACGTGGCAGGTGTAGTTGGAGATGGATTGCTATGACTTTTGTAGCTGTGCAAGAGGTTATTGCTGAGAAGCTTATAATCAAGACTGTACTTTCAGGGGTAGTTCCTATGCTATCCTCCTAAGGTAAGAAAGTGATCTAACACATAGTGACTTTGTACAGAAACAATTTTCTTTGGGAGGCCTGTGGGTGCCTTTACTTTTTGAATTGGGGAGCATACACACCATAACAGTACAGGTACTTAAAAAAGCAAAAAGTTACTTTGGAAATTAGATTGATACTGTTTTTGACTTTCTTGGGCAAAAAAAAAAAAAAAAAAAAAAAAAAACCTAACAAACCCACAATGGAATTAATGCTAATGTATTATTTCAAAGCTGAGGGTATTCCCCAGCCATATGCACAACAATTACCAGGAAAGCCATCAGTTGAGTAGCGACCTGCCTCATTTTACTGCAGCACCAGATCTGTCACAGGGGACAGTGATGTGATTGCCTTCGGCAACAGGCTCTGGATTCCATGAAACAACAACTAGTAGGTATTTGATGTCTTATTGTTATATTTGTAGAGCCATGGATGGGTAGAGGTGGTCATGGAATATTTTTTTGCCTCAAATACATGCCAAAATATTCATCCAGCTTTAATACATCCTTAACTAGAGGAAGTTGGACATACCATTTATTGCTCCACCTCAGTCAACAAAATGCCTTGGTCCAGCAATATTTGCCAGAGAGGCCCACAGCAAAGACTTTAAAGAGAACCTTATGGGAAGTTAATGAGCTTTAATGACTTTTCAGGCCCTACAGTTGTGACTGATTTCAAACAAACATTCATTGCTTTCTCAGTGATATCAACTGTACGTTGTGTTGATGAACATGTCCTCTCCAACACTGTGTAACAGTATGTTGCGCATCCTTCTCATGTGTGGTTCACCCACTCAGACATAAGACACTAACTATGCATTAAGGCCCATTGGGTTGTTGACACTCCCCCCTTCACACACCTGTTTTTACATTTTAAGGAAAGCAGAAGGACCAGGAAGATCACCAACCCACAGCTTGTAGGACTCATTCAACCACGCAGACCTAACGTAGTGGCTAAAATCCTGTTGTGTGACTCATGTGAATGATAATGTTATCAGTGACAGAAACTGAAATTTTCTGGTCCCTTCCTGGAGAACCCAAACCCTTTCATCATCCTGGTGGCAGCCTCCCAAAACTTTTCCCACAGTGAAAGAGATCCCACAGGAGCCTTGGGATCTTCAGGGGGAGGGACTGGAATGTTTTATGTCCCCCCCAAAAATCAACACTGCTGGTGACATCACCAGCCTTATGCAGCATAGCCATGTAAACAGGATTCCAGCCAGCAAGTTCTTAACTTAGAGATCTGATTATGCTAACCTTCATCACAAACTTTGTAATGATACTTGGTGAAGTGTCAAGGATGTGTGAAACAGCAGGTGTAAGCAATTGCTCACAGGTTTGAGGTGCAACTATAAACCAGAATGATACCACATTTAGTTTCACAGTAGCTTCAGAGCACAGTAGCTTCAGTTCCAAATATAAGGCCTCACGCTGCTTACCTTGCCCTGCAATTCCATTTAAAGTGGGTAAAATAAAATAAAGTCGGCCCCCCACTGCTGACACAGTCTGTGAGCAATAATATTTTTATGCACTGCTGACCATCCCAGGATTAATGCCCCTAATATTTTTTGAAGGAAATAATGGTGATTATAGAATGACCTCTGCCATGACATGCTCAACCTATTCTGTCTACGTGGTACTGGCAGAATAATAAGCAGCGTAGAGAACGAAGGAGAAACACTTGGACTTATGAAGGTCATAAAGAGCTTTTAAGCCATGAACTTAATTGGCTCCATTCATAGTTGGTTGGGATGACTCAAATAGCTGAAATGCTCTACTTATAACATATGCTCATAAAACACGTTACAATATATTTATCATCACCATCACCTCATCCTCTATGAGTTCCTGGATGAAAGTAATACCACCTGTTATAGAATGTCATTTTATGAAGAACAATATGCCTTTGAATGCTTTGGAGTCTAAATGCCAGAATTCTCTAAGAATTCCCCAGGCAGCATTTTGGGAGTCCTAGTCCACAAATGCATGCTTGCAGATGCCTTGATTTCAAGCTGAGGCCTCTTCTAGGCCTCATTTCCTGCCTCACTGCTTCCTCGGAGGAAGATGCTGCTATGTTTTGGGGGTGGGGTAGCCTGGTTGACTTCTCTCGGCTATATCAGAGGGCCTCTGGAAGAACTACCAGCCATAGGAAGCAAAACAGCAAAACAGCATGCCTTTCATCAGTGGTGATTTGCCGCTTCTGATGATGTCATTTCCATTACACACACGGGACAGTATAGCAGATTTTCAGCAACCCAGGCATTCTGTGGTCACTGTATGCATCTAATTTGTTTTTCAAAGCGAGAGGACACAAGTTTTGCATAGAGTCATCCATTTCTGGAAAGAGACAGTTTGCACATATTACAAAGACCATAATGAGGAAAAATAAACGCACCCTCCCCCTTTGGTTAAAACAGTCAGAAGCTCCCAGCCCAAAAGGTCAGTGAATATTCTGCCTGAGGGATTCTGGATGGCATATTCCAAAAAGTGAAATTTTAAAATTTATAAGACTTTAATGTGTTTCTACAGCATGGCCAACCATAGTGAAAGAAAACTCTAGATAAATGGTCATAGGGCTGAAAGAAGGAGGCAGAACATTCGACTGACACCTGCCATGTGTGTGTAAAATCTAACACGGCAAGAAAAGACTGAAGCTTGGACTTTTAAAAGTTACAGTAAAATATTGTATCTGTGTCTAGGAAGGAAATGACACCATGTGATACCTGCAATCTGCCTTCACTTTCTCCTGCATTTTTTCCTGAAGATCAGATGACAAGAGTGTCATTTGTGGGGAGTGGCTGTGGTATTCTCATTGATCTGTAAGAGTTTATTTGCTTGTTTGTTTTTCAGCCATCAGTAAAAAATGATGGCAAAACCAACAGCCATTTTAGGAGAATATAGTGAGAAGCTCCCATACATGGCAAAATGTCATTTTATGATATGCCTAATGATAATTCCATACTGTTCAAATTAGGCTGCCGGGATTTGGAACATTGGAATAATGCCTGATTTACCTGAATGGAAAGTTCAGAACACATGTTCAGGACACAACTATACATTGCCAAATCCAATGTCACATTTGATTTTCACACCTGCTTTCAAGAGAGTTAAAACTGATGGAGGCTACTCAACACTCAGCCTTATTTAAGCACCATGTGATCTGAAGGAATGGAAGTGTAAGGAATCCAGTTGTAAAACAAAATAACAGACATCCCATACAATAAGCAAGATGTGTTGAATTACATCAATGACAGTAGTGGGGGATATTTTGGGCAAATTGAGTTTATTGGACTGAATCTCCTGTCCACCCCAGCTTGTATAGCCAACAGTCAGTGATACTGGAAGTTGTAATTCAGCAATATCCAAAGGGTAAGAGATTCTCCAGGGATATAGTCACATGAAAAGGGCATGAATAATCCTTCTTAGTCAGCATTGTGTAGTTGATAGAGTGATGGGCTAGAACTCATGAGATCTGGTTTCAAATCCCCTCTTGGTCATAAAACTCACTGGTTGATGGAAATGGTAAGACCATCTCTTGAACATCTCACCTACCTTTAAAACTCTGCTAGGGTCACCATAAGTTGGAACCAACTTGCCAGGATATAATTATAGCCATCACAGATGATGGGTTTGATGCTAATTGGATCAAAATAAATCATGCAAAGTTAAGAAACTGTTTCCCAGTTTATATTTAACAAGTTGCCATTTACCTTGTTTTATTGCTATTTTAATCACATAAATTCAGTAGAAAACTCTGAAAAACAAATCAGTAGAAAATCGGAGCATGCACAGAAATACTGTGTTCTGCACTATGCAAATAAAAAAAACTGAACTATTTCTTCACGGCATCACTCTGGAAAACATCATTTACAATGTTTACTGGAACTAGTCGCACTGAAGTCACCGTCACTCAACAAATGTAAAAGGTGCCTTCTAATTTACGTTTGAGTGGAGCCCAGCATTAACAAGGCACGCTTTCAGAATTCCCAACAATATTCCTTTAATTTGAACTGCACTGATGCCATGGGAGCAGGTCGTCTAGATGAAGAGGCGATTAAAAAATAACAACAGCGGTGTGTGTGGGTGTGTGTGTGTGTGGGTGGGTGTGAGAATCCCAGCACCCCAGCAACATCCAAACTGTTCTATGCCTATAATCAAAGTTGATTATATAATATCTCTGCAGAAGATTATCTTGCCGCAGCTGGAAAGAACATCTCAAAATATTACTGGAGAGAGAGAGATTGCGGGAGAGAGAGACAAAGGGAAAGAGAGAGCGAGAGAGAATGGTTTTGTACTATATAAGCTGAGGATACTTCACATAGCTTTTGACAGCTCCACTTTAATAGGAAGGTTCATTCCACAGTGGAAGGGAAAAAATATCCGTAAACAGCAAAGTCTGGGTGCAAAACACTAAAGTGAAAAAAAATCAAGATACAGTACTGATCTTCTGCCAGTGTTTAAAGCAAGTTTTGAATAATGGGAAAGGCTTCCATGGCTAGGCTCTACATAAACCCACTTTCCTAACACTGCTGAATACTAGATCGTTAATGTTCCTTTAAGGTCCCAAAAAGAAAAAGGGAAAGGAAAAAAAATGATGGTGTCCTAATTTCATTGGCCCAAATTCTACTAGGAAAAAATGTAAAAGTTCCTCATCTTTTCAAAGCAGAAGAAGGTGATCACCAGCCAGCAGAGCAGGTAGATCATTGCCTTCTTAGGGTGAGATTGGGAAATAGCTCACATTTTGGACCACTTGTGGCACAGTCCAGTATGAGCTATTTCCTAGTGATCACACAACACTGGGGATTGTGAACCAGCCCAACCCTGATCCAAGGCTGCTGTTTTGGGGAGCTGGGCTGGAGTGATTCCCCCAATGGCCAGAAGGGCCAATTTAAGGGAGACTACTCCCAGCAAAGGGACCCTTCCTGATGAGATTGAATGTGATCCTTTCTGTCTGCCTGAGCGCACCCTTACACCACAGAGATCTAACAGGACTCTGGTCATTGTCTGTTATTTGCTAATATAACATTGATTCAGTCCAGGGGAACATGAAGGATGTTAAAGTCTTTTCGCAAAAGGATAATATGCTGTATTAGCGCAGAAAAAGCGAGAACAAGTTCACATACGCTCTTTTGCACTGAAACTAATTAGGTGCTTCAGATTTCCCCCCATTTTCAGGTTCTTTCACTATTCAGACAAATACCAATACATACCCATAGTATAAAATATTCAGGATCAAGTTGGATTGACTTGCTTAAAGTGAATCAGTTGTAATTCATATAATATGAAATATCTGGACTGAATTAAAACAGATGGTATTCCCATGTATGTTCGTTAGGTATTTTCCAAGTGTGTACATTTGTATACAGGAAAAGATGCACATATGCTGCATAGGACAGATGTATACAACAGGGAAATGTTGGGAAACCATTCAGAAAGGAACCTTTTTAGAATGCTATTGTTTCAGACAGCTAGACTTCTAATGACAACTTTTCTCCCACGTTTTGGTTGGCATGAGCTCTCTTCTGTAGATGAGAGACTGAGAGGCTCTTTCTTTCTGGTTCCCCTAACCAGCTCATAGTGGTTTATACGAGGAAGCTTACATATAACTGGCTCATTTCCTGGCCATGAGCTGTAAGGTAGGACAGCTCTTCCACTAGGCAAAGCAAAGCAAATAATATGGTTTGTCATGACAGGGAAAACAAAAATATTCATTGGATATTTAATTTAACATCAGAGATCTGCACTATTTTGGTCTTGGACTACAACTCTCAGAATTCCCTAGGCAGGTATGCTGCCTAGGGAATTCTGGGAGTTGATGTCTGAAAACAAAAAGCTTAGCTCCGCTAATTAATAGGATTGTTATTTTTATCGCCAGGGAGGAAAAGGTGTCCACGCTGGATTTTCTGCTTCAGAAGCCAGAGTAACTTAGCCAGCTTTGTGTGCTATGTCCCTTAACTTTTGATAGTAGAGATGTACCTACAGTTGGGTAGGTATGGCTTTGTGTGCACAGGGTGTGTGTGTGTGTGTTTGTGATCTGCTTGTCAGTTTCACGCAGCAAACTGTGTTGGCTAGAACAGCTTCTTACTGTAAATGAAACCTAAGATGTGTTCATCTTTTAGTTGATGTGGAATGATATCTCCCCATTGGTGGCATTATATCTCTTCTATGATTATGTATGCAAAGCTGGAGTGTCCTCTCCAAAGCACGAAGCCTGGGTAAAATAATATGGAGGATACACTGTTACCCATGCAAAAAATCCCCCCTCTCCATGTCACTGAAATAGTCCAATGGAAAAACAAGAGCCAAAACAACTGGTCCAGTGACGTCGCAGGAGTCGTCAGTGCGTGATTGTGCACAGTCGCGAACTGCCTCCGGGACTCCAGTTCCGGATTTTGTCTGGATATAGCCACAAGGCAGTGGAGGTCTGAAATTGGAGTTTTCCTAGATGGGCTGCCTTCCAAGGCTAACGAGCCCCACCAACCTGTGAGCAGAAGTGATACATGGATATCTGCAAGCGGGATCTGAAGGCCTTAGGAATGGACCTCAACAGATGGGAAACCTTGAGATCTGAGCATTTAGCTTGGAGGCAGGCAGTGCATCATGGCCTCTCCCAATTTGAAGAGACCCTTGTCCAGCAGGCCGAGGCAAAGAGGCAGTCCCAAAATCAGCAAAATCAGGGAGCTGGACAGGGGACAGTTTGTATTTGTCTTCAGTGTGGAAGGGATTGTCACTCTCGTATTGGCCTTCTCAGCCACACTAGACTTTGTTCCAAGACCTCTATTCAGAGTGTGTTACCATAGTCTCTTGAGACTGAAGGATGCCTACTGATCTCTTCCATATATGCCAATGATTAAGTAAAGCAAACCTGATGAAAACAACAGCCTGCTGCTGAATGAGTCTTGAAGCTATGGATCTTGATCCCAATACTGTATTTGCTTGACTAGAGCTTGTTTTTAAAAAAGAGACGTTGTTGGACAACTACAATTCCCAGAATGCCCAGACAACATGGTTGGTCCAATAGAGGAACTTTTCCAAGCTTTGGACTTAATAGCAAAAGATGTGCTAATGCCTTTGATGATCCAGTTGGACCATCCATGGGATGGAGATAACCTTTGTTGTTACTTTGTTCATTTCAAGTATAAATTCTTCAAAATTTAGACATTTCTTCTGCAATTCAATGGAAGTAATTTCGGAGAAAACACTATGCTAGTCACAGAGAGGGAATATCAGAATTCAGGATCACACAGAGAGCATCTATGCTTCCCACAAGCTCTCCATTCAGGCATGTTGTCCTTCACATGATTGAAGCTACCATGGAAAGGACACTGCTGGTGCACTCATCTCCCTGTCTGTTTAGTTAACCCTTATATGAAACTCCTAAATAGGTTCTGATGATCACACTGAGTGAAATTCAGTGAGGTTAAACCAGGAGGAAAGTTAGACCCTAGGGAGAAAGTGGTCATTTCAGTTCATTAGTATTAGTTTTTTTTCTTAGAATGAGAATAATATTTAGCAACAGTAGTTAAGCTCAAAACTGCAGTTGTTGTAGTGGGCATAGTAATAATTATGCCCCATCAAGTCAATTCCAACTTGTGTCAACCTTTCTCAGGGTTCTGTAGGTTCAAACCACTCAGAAGTAGTTTACCACTCCCTTCTTCAGTTGGTGCTCTAGGACCATACAGCTTCCCCAAGGCTGCGAAGTCTGGCTCTTCTGGGAGGCACAATAGGCAATCAAACACCTGATCCTTGGCTCCTCAACCAAGTGCTCCAACCCACTGAACTATCCAACCCACTGAACTATACATGTGGCTAGTATGACAAGGCTTTTTAGCTGTGTAGAGTATTCAGTCATGGTTTACCAATTCTGATAGTGATCTGGGGTTGTGCAGCTTGCCCAAGGCTACACAGATGACAGAAGACTTACTCATCCATGTTCTTGCTGATTTTGGCTGAACTGTCTCCCAGGAAGCACAATGGAGGTTTGAACTCCTGACCTCTCTGGCTCCACCTTCAGGCGCTCCAACCTGCTAAGCAAATATCTTTGCAACTGAGCAGCAAGGTTTGCATGTGGCTCTTTATGAAAGGCAACTCTGTCACCTTCCCCTGCTTTCATTCTTTTTGTTTCTGCGGTAAATTCTGAATAAAAATGAACTGAATTTTTTTCACCCTGCCCCCTTTTAAAAGCAAAAGTGTGCTGCTTATATACTGTCCCATAGTGCTTCAAGCACTCTCTGGGCGGTTTACAAGTTAATTATACAGGCTACACGCTGCCCCCCCCCAGCAAGCTGGGTACTCATTTTACTGACCTTGGAAGGATAGAAGGCTGAGCGGACTACATGGGATTGAACCCCAGGGTCTTGAGCACAGTTTTGGCTCCAGTACAGCCGCTTAACCACTGTACCGCTAGGCTCTTGTTAAGCAAAAACTGTAGCCATAGTTCTCCCACTGGCCTTCATCTCTTTTCCCAGAGGTGGTGCTTGCTAACTTTGAGGTAACACAGTCTTGGATTAATAAGTTGGTTTCATGAGACAGGCCAAGTTTGCAATTTGAAGCTAGCATTGGAAAAAATGACCCAGCTGAAAGTAATGTCACTATCTCCCTCACTCTTTTGAGTTACTTTTGTAGTTACAGGATATTGCAGAAGAATAATGACTGGTCACATGAACAAAGCTTGACTGATTAACTAGCTCCGTACCACATGACTGACTCTAACTACATGACCACATGTTGGCTTACTTGTCTGACATAACTGACCCCTGATTCAAAAAGAGCGGGAAAAGAATTCTTAAGCAGAGAGACACGTATCTCTTCAGAAGGTGAGGCAGGGAGGGAACAATTTTTGCTGCTGGGTTGATTGACATTCACCCTGGTCCAGAAAGCTCCCTCCCCATCAAACCTATTAAAGGCATAATATATAGGCTGCAACACCACTTGCCAATTCATATACTTTTCTTGGGTTTATTGTGGTGGGTGAATTTTTAGGTCACATACCCTCCCTTTCGATGGATTTTTCAGTGCATCTGGCATACATTTATACTATTTTAGGAGTTTTTAAAGCAATATTCAAGCAAAGCAAGAATTTTCCCCTGGTGGATATCCGTAAAGACCTTGAGAGGTTCTAACTTACCTTTTGAACCTGTTGGCAAGGGTTGTAACACAAAGTAGAGCTATCCCCCATGTTTAATTTCCTGCAATGGCAGGGGGCACATATTAGTTCATCTCACCTCTTAGTTGCCTTATGATTCCTACCATACTACTAATTTACAAGGGAAGCTGAAAAGAGACTACAGGGATAAGGAAAAGATTTTTCCTCCAAAGACTGGTACTCCTTGTGTTCTGGATAAATAACTGCACCTGGAGCATCAAGGAGTGTGGGCTGTGGGCTCTCTCTCTATACCCTGTGTGCTAGAAATAAAATCGTTGATGAGGAATGTGTAAAGCGTTCACTCCATTATAGGTTTTCATTTCGTTTGTTTTTTTAAAATGCAAACTACCCCAATTTACCCCTCCCAGGCTGAGCATAGTGTTGGATGCATTTTACAGTCCAATCCATACAATTTTTAGTCTCCCTATACGTTGTGAAATTTAATCTAAAAATTACATTTGGCAACATCTGTACATTGGAAATGTGCCCCCAAAGCCTCAAAAAACCCCAAAACCAAACCAAACCAAAATGGCCAAACACACACACACACACACACACACACACACACACACACACACACACACACACACACACACACACACACACACACACACAGAGAGAGAGAGAGAGAGAGAGAGAGAGAGAGAGAGAGAGAGAGAGAGAGAGAGAGTACATAAAAGCCATTCTGGATCTCACGAAAGATCAAGTTAGTTTGACATTCTGTTTAGCAGCAGCCAACCAAGTTGCCTAAGGAAAATCCATTAGCCAGATGCAAATGCAGTAGCCCCCTTTGTCTCATATTGTCCAACATCTGACGTGAAGACCAGACTGTCAGACTGCTTCTGACAATCATAGCATTTTTTATCCTAGGCAATCCATTAATGGGGGATTTTGGAAAACACATACACCCGTTTGTAATCTCCCTTAATTTGAAAAAAAAAATCAACATGGTACTGGCATGGAAGAAACACAGATGTGGGGGAAAGGAGGAACTACAGAAATGGACTTGATGGGCTTGTCCATCTCTATTGGTGATTAAGCAGAGGGAGAAATAGACTACGGTGCCAGCTTTATCTGCAGATACGAGGAGCTGGAGGTAACTCCGTAGATGGCAGTAAGTAAAATGTAACTTGTTGGTGTTTGCTCACAAACAATGGTGGAAAGCTCAGAAGACAGGGCTATAGTAAAACTGCTGGCTGGAGTACAAATGGTGTTTGCATAAGGTTCGTGTCGCTTGTCATGGCTAATTGCAGCTAAATGATAAGGTGCCAGAACATGCTTTGGTCAAGAATCTGCTAATGGGCCTGGCTGTAAAACTGAGATATGCACTGGCATCTTATCGATTAACTGGAGGCAGCTGTGGCCAAAACCAGTAAGATTTTGGCCAACTTTTACTACAGTTAGTTGGTCCATTTGAGTGTTTGGATTGTGTACCCTTATTAGTCCCAAGCAGAGCAGGTCCACTGGCTTAGTTACTGAGTTGTTACTCAACACTTATGTAAACGGCACTGATTCAATGGGCCTCCTCCAGATTCAGGCCTTTGTTTATTTAAATAAATGCTGTTACCACTTTTCTAAATGCATCCACTCATGAGACCTAGAACATCAGGCAGGGCATGACAGAAAGGTAGAAGGATAGAACAAGTAATTTTAAGCAGGGAGATGAAAAGGAAGGAGGGAGGGGAAATAAAAATAATGGCAGGGGGAACTCTTGTTTGGGATTAAGGCAGGGGTTCTAGGAACATAATAGAAATAAATATATACCTTTAAAAATGGGTTAAGCCTTTTTAAAAAAGTCATTTGGAAAAAGGTTGCTCGAAAAGCAGTCCTTTGGGTGTGCTTGGCGTGTTCTTTCTAACTGGAATTTTGCCCAGGTCAATTCCAAACGCCTTTTAAAAACATCATGCCGTAACTGCACTTTTCAGCAACAGAGCCCCTCTGAAACGGCTTGTAACATTTATTTAGGATCACAGCCAGTCTGGAGGGTAAGGGTAGGGGAATGCCAGCTTCTTAGTCCTGGACCACCTGTTCTTTGCAAACATTCCCTTCACCAAGGATATTGTTATGAGATGATAGTTGGGTGGTTTCTTACATGGAATCATGTGTGTGGGGGGACAAATATAATAATAATCTTTAAACTTAAATTTAGAATTGAAAAACTGGAGTCCAGCCCCTGTCGGGGAGGCACAGTGGAGAATGAAACTCTCAACCTCTGGCTCCAGAGACCTAACCCCCCCCCCCCCCCGAGCTATTCAGCAGCCATCTTAGAACTGCGGAGCTGCAAAGGGACCCTATGGATCACTGAGCCCCCCAGTGCCTGTCAGTAAGGCACAGTGGGGAATCGAACTTCTAACCTCTGGCTCCACAGAGAGGGATCTAACCACTGCATTTAAATCCTAAGATCGATCGATCGATCGATCGATCGATCGATCTATCTATCTATCTATCTATCTATCTATCTATCTATCTATCTATCTATCTATCTATCTATCTATCTATCTATCTATCTATCTATCTATCTATCTATCTGTCTGTCTGTCTGTCTGTCTGTCTGTCTGTCTGTCTGTCTGTCTGTCTGTCTGTCTGTCTGTCTGTCTGTCAGGCCTCTCCTGATGATCTTAACACCTGGACAGGCTCATAAAGGGAGACATGGCTTTTGAGACCTTTAAATCTCTTCTGTATCCACAGTGGGTTACAAACATGTCAAAGTATATTATCAACATCATCAGAGAGCTAATATGGTACCATAAGATATTCAATTGAAAAGCTATGATTTCACTAAATGCGTTTTAGCTAAAATAATCTATTCCCTGTAAGAATGATTCCACGCTTGCAGATGGGGGTGGACACGACCAAGCTATACCTGTAATGAACTCTCTCTGCTGGTTCTTGGATTATTGAGTCAGCAACGTGTATACTCCATTAAAGCAACAAAACCCAACAAGAATAAAAACCTTGAGATTTAACATATATTTGAATGTTTTTCATGTTCACCAAAGGAAATTAAAATGGATAAAGGCTGTACCCTAGCAACGACATGATTTAGGCACTATGGGTATGATATGGTAGTACCCTGGCTTGTGCCTTGCCATGGAAATGGGTGGTGGGGTGGGTGTGGAGGCAGAAATTCAATCTCAGATTTGTCTTTTTCCCACTGGGATAGAAACATGGCACATAGGCCACTGACGAACACCATTCTATGATACAGTCTGCCAGATGGCAATCAATACCATCTCTAAGAATGACAGATACTGAAGGGTCTTCTAGGCCAGCTCCCTGCCACAGGCAAGCATTTGAAGCCACCTTTCATTTTAGTGGGGTGTGTGAGAGAGCAGGGACTAACACTGAGCTAGTGCCAGCATGGTGTGGCATATGAGAGTGACATCGTGTGTTAGATACACTCCTCACAACTATCTAGATGTTACAACTAACTATTATCATCTAATCATAAACAACGGTGATAAATGAAAACATCAAGAGCTCAATTACCCACTGTATCTCCTCTGGGGTACAGCCAGCCTGTGCAGCCTTGGGCAAGCCACAGCACTTGCCCAGAAGAAGGGAATGGGAAACCTCTTCTGAGCACTCTCTACCTAGAAAACGTGGGAAAGGTATGGTATAAGGCAGAATCAATTTGATGGCACAAATTTTTTATTACAGTATGTATGGCTGAGGTAAGATCTGGGGAATTTCCAGGTCTCTTGACATCTGCTTTTTAGAATACGAAGATCTCTGTCCTCTGGTGCTTATTCTGTTTATTATTAGCTGCAATGCATTTACTTCCTGTGGTTGGACTAGAAATGAAACATGCTGGGAGACAAAACCAACAAACTGCTAGTTCTGTTTGCTTATTCCTAGTGACGCTAGATTGCATAATTGGAGATCTATTAGCGGGATGTACCTGCTCCTTGCTAGCAACAGATGAGGGAATGCTTGTCTCTTTCCATTGCAGATGACAAAAGAGTAGTGTTATTCACTGGTTTTATAAAGGAAACCATTTACTTTGGGAACCCAAAATTTTAATTTGAAGGCAACTAATCACTTACCACAGCTACAAGCATCACTAACTTGGTATCCTGTCACAATTCAAAGGCCTTACTAGAGCACAGGGAAGGGAACAATAAACTCTGTTGATGTCTTGTTGAAACTCTGTGCTTTACCACAAATAACTTTTCTATTCATTGTGTTATCTTTTATTTACAGTATTATTAGATTTTTTAAAAATCCCGCCCTTCTAGACAGGAGTCTATTCAGGGCGGCTCGCAATACGCCGCTAAGTCTCTTCCAATTTGTGAAAAAGTCATGTGAAAAAGAAAGTACAGCCTCTTTAAATTCTACGGTTTTATGTACTGTATCAGGACATAATAAAAATCATCTGGTGCTTAGCAGGTCTGAAAATTAGGTAAATATAACCTCAGATGAAAAACAGCACATAACATATTACACTGTGTCATGATTTATTTTACAGAAATAAAGCCAAACTAGAGAATCATCCCTTACTGCTTTCATAAGAATTAAAAGGCTAAGTAGCAGCCAGGTGCTGCTAACCAAATGCCCTTGAGTAATGGATCGTCAGCAACTGTGACCACCTCTATAAAAGCCCAAGTTTTAGCAGTTTGCTGGTCTGGAGAATTCAGGTGTGTGTTTACACAATGCTAAGGAGGAAACACATCAGCAATGATTATAGAGAAACAATTGTTGCTACCCATCAATCTGGGAAGAGTTATAAGACCATTTCCAAAATTTTTTTAAAGTCCATCATTCTGTAGTGAGGAAGATGATTCTCAAGTGGAAAATATTCAAGACAGTTGCCAATCTTCCCAGGAGCGGGTGTCCAAGCCAACTCATGCCAAGATCGGACCGTGCATTACTCAGAGAAATTGCGAAAAACCCAAGAGTTATATCTCAGACTCTACAGGCCTCAGTTAGTATGTGACATGTTAAGGTTTATGACAGTAGAATCAGAAAAAGATCAAACAAGTATGGTTTATTTGGAATGGTTGCCAGGAGAAAGCCTCTTCTCTCTAAAAAGAACAGCACAAACTTAGGTTTGCAAAGTTGCATCTGAACAAACCAAAAAACTTCTGGAACAATGTCCTTTGGACAGATGAAGCCAAAGTGAACATATTTGGAGAAAACCAAACACAGTATATCAGCACAAACACCTTATACCAACTATCAAATACAGTGTTGGAGGGGGGATGATTTGCAGCCACAGGACCTGGGCACCTTGCAGACATGGACCCACCATAAATTCTTCTGTGTTCTAGAGTCAAATATGAGGCTATCCGCCCGTCAGCTAAAGCTTGGCTGAAATTGGGTCCTGCAACAGGACTATGATCCCAGCTCACCAGGAAATCTAACAATAGAATGGCCGAGAAAGAAAAAAATCAAGGTGTTGCAATGGCGAAGTCCAGACCTCAACCCGATTGAAATGCTGTGGCAGGACATTAAAAGAGCTGTGCATAAACAAATGCCTGCAAACCTCAAAGAGCTGAAGCAGCATTCTAAAAAAAGAATGGGTCAAAATTCCTCCCCAATGATGTGAGATGACCGATAAAGTCATGCAGAAAACAATTACTTCAAGTTATTGCTGCTAAAGGGGGTTCTACAAGTGACTGAATCATAAGGTGTGCTTAGTTTTTCACACATGGCTTCTCCATTTTGATTTCATTTCTGTAAAATAAATCATGACACAGTGTAATATGCCATGGGCTGTTGTTCATCCGAGGTTGTATTTACCTAATTTTCAGACTTGCTAAGGACCAGATGATTTTTATTATGTCCTGAAAGGTAAAACCATAGAATTCAAAGAGGATGTCCTTTCTTTTTCACATAACTCTATACATAGGAATGCTAATAGGGACCAGCATGGTCTGCCACTTGAGGGTGGCACCATGTTGCACATGATCACACAGTTCTCATATCTATCTCAAGATTGTGAGATGTTCAAGAAGTGTTTTACCATGGTCACCCCATGGAATTCCATGGTGGAGAAGAGATTTGAACCCATGTCTCCCGAGTCTTCCTCCAAGGCTCTGTCATAGAATCACAGAATAACAGAGTTGGAAGGGGCATATAAGGCCATCGAGTCCAATCCTCTGTTCAAGGAAGGAACACAGATCAAAGTATATCCAGCAGATGCCCTGTCTAACTTTTTCTTTAATGCCTTCGGCGATGGAGTGCTTATCACCTACCAAGGTAATTGGTTCCATCATCATATTGTTCTTACAATTATATATATATATATTCAGCTCAAATCTGGCTTCCTGTAACATGATCCTATTATTGTGTTCTTGCACTCTGGAATAATTGAGAAGAGATCCTGCTTCTCCTTTTGCAATGCTCATCTTTTAATTTTCTATAGATTCATTAATGGCATTTGGGAGCCTGTGCACACTGGCATAGAGTTATGCTATATGGTTTCCTGATAGCACTGTTTGGCACGGAAAAGGCCTCATCCACTTGATCCACTTGTGTTTCTACTTAAAGTTGGCCCGTATCTTCCTGGCACAGGGCTAGGGCATGCAGTCTTTTTGGGATGATTCACTGAGATACAGAAGAGCTCTTTGTTCTCCTTTTGCAGACAGATACCAAGAGTTAAAATAGATTGCACCGAAGGGCCTTTTAAGTACTGACCAGGTTGCACCAAATTTCACAGTGTGGACAGGCCCTATCCCCCTTTAGTCCAATAAGCTCAAGGTGGCACGTATGCTTTTCCCCAACAAGTCCTGTGAGGTAAGTCCTGCTTAGATAATGTGATTGGCTTAAGGCCACCCAGTGAGTTTCATGGCTAAGAGGAAGCCTCAATCTCAGTTTCACAAATTGTTGGCTGACATTTTTACCACTACACTAAACTGGATCTCAAATGCGTAACCAATATTTAGGACTGGTGTTGTGAATAAGGGGGACTGAATTAAAAACTATTTATATGGATTAGTTCAAAATTACTACTGGCCCAGTCTCACGTTTCCAAAAGATGGTCATCTGCCACTAAAAGATCTGGTGAAAAACCATGGATTTTCACAATGGCCTTTCACTGGGTCTTTTGTTCCATATTGACTTGATTACACAGGTATTTGTATCACAAATGTAGGAAGATTTGCACGGGGAATAAAGGAGGGAAGAGAGCAAAGCAAGGCCATGAGGCATAATAAGAGAACTATGGGAAGGAAAACGTAATGGGCAATGACAGTGATGTGGACACTGCCTCTCTTGATAAGTTCCCAAGGTACTGAAATGAAAGGGATATTTAAACCCTTTTTTAAACTGAAAAATTTGAAACGCCTCAAAGAGTCCCATCTAGCCCAGTATTCTCTTTCTTACCACAGTGACTCATAAGTCTCCAAGAGGCCTACAAAAGAGATAACAAAGTCAGTTGCACGACCCTGATGCTACCCTGCCAGGTAATGCTGACGTTCTTCAGCCCATTGTAGGATTCAGAGAGTCATGCTGGAGAGGAGACACACAACGGTGCAAGAGCAGCTTTCATTTGTGGGTTCAGTCCTTTGAGATGTGGGATGATGACCTGAGCCCTTTCCCCTTCCTATGAAAAGCATTTGGGCTTCTGAGAGAAATACCCTTGTGACAGGAAAGGTGATAATAGTCCTACATCGTTCTGGTGAAGCTGGAGCAATCAGGAGCCCTGGCTGCTCCTTTCATTTCTAGAGAACCAAAGGAAAAGGTCTCCTCTTTGGCGGGGCAAGGCAGAGACGTGAGAAGGATGGAAGGGATATCGGCAGTCCTAAGGAGGCAGGTTGAAAGAAGGGCAGTACAGGTCAGACCAGGTAAAGGAGAGTCTAGGAAACCTAAGGAAGTCTTCTCTGTACTCTTCCTCACACAGCCCTTGGGCTAAACACATTAAAATGAACAACACAAAAATTACTCCATTGATATCTGTGAACATAAGAACGTAAGAACACGAGAGCCCTGCTGGATTAGGCCAAGGGCCCATCTAGCCCAGCTTCCTGTATCTCACAGGGGCCCCACGAGATGCCTCTGGGAGCAGATGAGACAACTAGATACTGTACGAGTCTCCTGATCCCCCTCCCCTCCCTGTGGCATTTGGAGGTCCCTTCCTTCGAAGCCTGGAGATTATACATCCCCATCATGACTTGTAACCTGCAATTGACTTTTCCTCCAGAAATCTGTCCAATCCCCTTTTAAAGGTATATAGGCCAGAGGCCTTCACTACATCCTGTGGCAAGGAGTTCCACAGACTAACAACACACTGTGGAAAGAAATATTTTCTTTTCTCTGTGGATCTGCTCTACCTACAGTTAAGTTTGGATCGGACCCATAGTGTGTGATTTGTACATAAATTAGCCCCCCCCCGAGTAGACTCTGTCTAGAGGGGCGGGGTATAAATCGAATAATAAATAAAATAAATAAAAAATAAATGCAGACAGCTCTTTCACATTCTTTCCCCCAGTCATTCTGTGTCTCTGTCTCCGTGTTCCACTCTGCCTCCCTTCTGTTCTCATTCTGCTGTTTATTCTGTGCGAGACTTTATTGTCACATTTTATATCCATATTTTATCATTTCAATTTTCCCCCTCTTGTAAGTGGCCCAGGTAACCTTTTATTGGTTAAAGTATAAGCAGGGAAAATAAATGAAAAGGAAGATTTGGTTGCCTCGACCCTCCAAAATTACTGCATCTTCCTCCCTCTCCTTATTATTAATGTCTTATCAAATGACCTCTTGCTTTGCTTTATAGTAATTTACATTTGGTTTGCCAAAGCGGGAGCTGTTTCAATAAATTTAGATTGTCTTTCTCTCATGGTCTCCTTGACACTGCAATTTAACCCTGCCAATATTCTTTGAAATTTGATTGTGCATGTTATTTGAGCCTATAAATGCTATTTATACTGTTTTTAAATAACTTCCACACTTCCTAAGGGCATCCAGCCTCCCCAGGAATGTCATTCAGCTTTCTTTTAACTAATCCTCCCATTTTTGACCCAGTTTCCTTTTTGGAAATGAAATACTTCTGGCTCCATGCAAACATATATATTACATTTGACAGTGCATTGATCTATGTGCCCAAGTTTTATGGCTGTTTCCTTTGCATCTCTCCCCATCTCCCTTCCGACAATAAACTCTTGCTGTTTTTCCCTGAAGAGAGGAGCAGCGCTGGGGAGACATTCTTCCGTCAGCTGAACAGAGTATGGTGGGTGAGGAACAGACTGTGGACAAGTCACTTGAGGGAGATACACGTCTATCATCTTCAAATGCCAGGGTGGCTGTGTTGAGCCTGAGGAGGGGAGGATCCTGCCCTGTATTCCATTTTACTTGATTTAATCTGAAGGACTTCTAAACATCACCAAAATTTATTTTTGGATTGGTGTACTTGGAGATGTTATGACTGGGTTGCCTACAGTCTTTGCTTTACATGTTAGTGATGCAAATGGCTACAAGTATATATATATGGATTAAAACATCTGGAAAAACAAGTCTTCGTGCAACTTTTTCTCTCTAATTTGAGGGATCCCCTTAAAAGACATTTTAGAGATCACTCATTCATAGGGTCACCATAAATCAGAGGCAGCTTGGTGGCACATAAAAACAGCACTTCAAGAGATTTCAGAGTTAAGGCATGTCCAGGTCAAACCTGGCAGCTGAAGTCCACCATCACTCTCGAGTGACAGAGGAACCACAAAGTGGCTCTGCGTTGGCCTGGTTTCTCGTTTCCTGTCACCTGTATCGTTTCCTCTCAGCAAGCATGCTGGGGCTGAAGTTTAATTGGGTTGGTACTTACAGTAGATCATCTAAAGTTCTGAATCCCGTCCCCTGTGCCAGACCAGGAGTATGAAATGAGTGCCTTATTCTACTGAACAACAAATGTTCTAGTGTGTTTCACTTCTCCACTTGTGAAGAAACTAAGGACTTTGGGGAGATGAAATATGGAATGTAGCTTATGAACTCGTTCATGCTTCAAAAGGCATGGGACCTGGCCTCATAAAACAAGCGGTCAAACAGCAAGTTGAAGATTCACAACTCCCACTTCCATCTTTGAACTTCAAGGGAGAAAACAACTAGGTACAGATACTCCCTTACCTAACTTTTATCAGTAAGAACCCTAACACAGAGCTATTAAGAAATGGCCCATCCACACATATAAAGGGGACTTGGGGAGTGATGTCTCACTCTTGGTCCTTCACAAAGGGTGATTCCAAGCAAGGTTTCCCCCCTTATGCAGGGGCTTCTTCACCAGTTTGTGAGGAGAATTTTGCAATTTTCTGAAGGCGTGCTAGGATTTAGCCTTACGGCAGATAACCCCAAACAATCCATCACCCCGCCTAGATAGATTAAGTTAGATTAGTTTTAGAGTTTTCTATTTTATGGTGCTTCTTCTTGTATTCTGTAATCCTGTACTTACAGCGTTTTGCTTGCTTCTGGATTTGAAATGGTTTCCCTCATTTTTTGAATTTTATTTTATTTTCTTATTTTTTTTTCCTTTCCTTTGAAAATGAATTTTAAAAGACCTTTCAAGCCTGTGTCTGGAGAGAGGACATGTAGTACTATTTTTTTTCCAGTCCTTGCCTCAGTGAAATGACTAAATTGGTAATTTTGAAGTCTGGGAGCTGGTGGCAGCGTATCATAGGTTTAAGGGTTGAACCCCTGGAGCATACAGCCCACATAGGTGGAAAACATCTTGGGGTGGAAAGTTCTCAGCCAGAGCTCATAGCATTCATTCCTTTTGCTTCCTCTGGGCACTCCCATCCAGTGTAAGGGAGAGATAGCATGATGGAGTGGCTATAAGAAAGATCTTGGGCCATAGAGATCCATGACACCATCCAAACCTGGGGGACCATGTAGCTTGAGGAACACAACAATCTGTGAATAATAAATGGAACACTAATATACTGCAAATTCCATTCTCTAAACATGATTAGCTAATTTGAAACTTTGGATTCAGGGAAGAAATGTGGGTTGACATTATGTCATAAATTCATGTTCATGTTTTAGAATCCTTCCATCTCCAGCCAGACAGCATAAACTGTTTTTGATGTTGAATGTGAATATGTCCCCTAACCCTGGATATTCTTTAGGGCTCTTTCCCCACCTCATTTCCTTCTAGATGTGCTTGACTGCAACACCTTTGGACCAGTTGGGAATGATGGGACCTGTAGTCTAGCACATATGGCAGGCATTTGATTGGGGAAGGCTGCCTCCGTACTTCATCAAGACTTGCCTCTCTGCTCTCATCCACTAAGTCTGCTTCAGGTGCAGTATTGTTGAGGTACAAAAAATAGATATAATTTTCAGAAGGGTGTTCGTGTTAGTCTGACAGAAAAGAGTCTTACACCACTTTGATGAATACCAAGTTTTATTTAACATAAGCTTTATTATGCTCTGCATCTCCTGACAACGGGCAGCAGTTCATGAATGCTTATGTTAAACAAAACTTGTTTTTAAAGCACCAGAATACTCTGTTGTTAACATACATAAGGTAATAATGGATTACCCTATCTATGACCTCTGTCTCTTTCTCAGGCCCACCATTTAAAGGTATGCAGTCAACCTGAGGGAAACTGAAGAAGGTCACTACTATGCTTTCAAGGCCATTTTTACAAACACACCCCTTTTCTGTACAGATTTAACTTCCCACTGACAGCTCTCCTCCTGCTCAGCTCCACAGGCCTGAGACTGATGACCTGCCATTGCTCATCTGTCACCACCCTCTGAGCAGTCTTGCTTTCCAAATTATCATTCTGCACAGCAGGGAGCTTCCAGAATAGCCTTTGCAGAGCGAGTGCTGCAGACCCTTCTTGTGTGATTGAAACCTCTTTGGGAAGAGGGATTGGATGGGGAGAAAGAGATAAGGTACAAGTACACGGGAGGAGTACTGTCCGGAAGGAAAATGTTAAGAGTGACATAAAATAATGATAGTAAAGACTAGGAGGCAGAAAGCATGGCGCTGTTCTGTTCTTCGGCATAGCTAACCTTGTAAGCTGACCAGGAACAGGGCTCGAGGTGCTTCAGTAAATTTGTAATTCGTTTCAGTGAGAAAGGTGTCGAATTTGGAAACTCGGCCGAGCAACTCTGGTTTCAAACCTTTGCTGAGCTGTGAAGTTTGCCAGTGCCCTGGGGGGGGGGGCTGCTAAATCCGATGTGAAGTTCCAATAAGTCCAGAAACAGGCGTTAGAGGCAATGGCTGAAAGAGGGAAAGTCTTCCCTAATGTGAGTGTCCAAGTCAGAGGCAGCATATGCACCAGGACTGGGGTGTACTTCACCCTAAAATTTTGTGGGGTGAACACACACACACACACACACACACACACACACACCAGTCGCAAGCTGCCCTCTGGCTGAGTGTCATAGAACAAACTTTTCTCACCTCTAGGGTGATGCTTTGTCTGGGGTTTTCTTGAAGTCTGGTTTCACAAGCATGGAAATACTGCCTCAGTCACCTCTCAGGGACATTAACAGGCCCTCAGCTCGAATTACAAGCTGTCGCCTAGCAGCGACGTTCTGGTCCAGCAGAATGGAATTTTCTCTTTCTGTCTTCCCTCTCACAACTTGAGTTTTCTAGCCCTTTGGGAGGCTATGTTGAGGGCCCGTGAGATGTGTTGGGAAGGACTTCCCCAGTTTTGCTGACAGAACTGCTTCCATCCCTGGGAGGTTAACCATTTGGTCTGGGCTGTTATCTCTGAGACCGCAATTCCCTACCCATTTTCTTGGGAATAAACCCCACCAAACTCAATTGTGACTTCATTCTGATAAGACACTGGGACTGTTTTGACTCTGTTGCCCTTGGTGCAGGATTGCTGCTCAAATCTAATCTGACTCACCAGGTTGTTTTGAGGCTACAATGGGCTTCTGAGCTTCTGCAAGAAATCCAGAGACAGTATTGTTAAGCTTGGCTTTTGCTAGAGGCAGAATGTGTTGCTGTAAGCTAAAGTAAAATGATCAGCGAAAGAGGGGCAGGCAATATTCTCTATTCAACCATCAAGATAACATACCCTGTTTATTCAGAGGCACTGTAAAAGAACATGCTTGTTTTATTAATTGCAGGAGGGGCAGAGGATACAGGTCACCGTTACTTGATCAGGCTCCAGTCCATGAAAAATGAGTCCACAATATAGCTGTTTGCTGTGAAGGTGGTAGAGAATGATGCATTATTTCTGCAACCACAGAACTACTTTCCTTGTATTTCTCCCTCCTTGTCCATTATCCCAGTGTTGTTGTTTTTCACTGCTCTCCAGTTTCTTATATCTGTCTTAGAACTTATCAACATCACCCATTATGTACTATCAGGTCAAATTTTGACCCTTTCCCCCCTCCCAAGGTTTTCCAGGTAGAAGGTACCTAGATGTGGCTTCTCATTCCCTTCTTCTGGGGCTGTGCTGCTTCAACAAGGCCACACAAACTGGCTCTATTCGCAGAAGGCCCAGCAAGAAGTTGAACTCCCCATTCCCACCCACCACCCCAATGGATTTTCTCTTTTAAGAAGAATGGTGGACAAAAAAAAAGGAAAACACAAAAAGACTGCAAATTGAAAATCGTTGTTTGCATGCCTGCCGCCGTTAGTGAATGGGACATTTTGAATTGAGACCACAGTCCAAAAGCACTTGGATAGAATACAGTGCAAAAAAAAAAGTCGAGAAGATCCTTGGTTTATATTTGTGTTTGTTGTCATCATTACCCTTTAAATACCCCCCTCTTTTCCTCTCTGCTTCTACTACTAGTTAAACCTTCCAAGACCTTCTGTCAGTTCAGCACAGCTCCTTTCCTTATCCACCTGTCACCCTGCCCTGAGTTGTGCAAAGAAAAGCCGTCTTTCCATGAATTCTGGAATGCTCCGGGAGTTGCAGAAACAGGCCGGTGTAATGGAAACTCCAGTTTCCTAGTGCTCCCATTTGAGATAGCTTATCGTGTGGTTCAAAGGCAGGTAGGCTTTTCCATGTTTATTTTTACATGTGATAAATGAGCTTATCTCTTCCCATAACCTCCAGCCCTTATCAGCCAACTAGTGTTGGATCCAAAGGGTTGTGTTGATTCAAAAGTCAGGTTGTTTAGTCGCTGGCAGAGTTCACGGAGGCCAGAGATACAAAGGTGTCAACTGCGTCACAGCCTGTTTCAGCCGGCCGCCTGTTCTGCTGGCAGTTTCGCAAGCCGTTCCTGCCGGTGGATAAGAAATATATTGCATGGAGGAATGAAGGAAGGAATAAGTAGCAGGACTTTGGCACGTTCCCAGCCAGAGCCAATGCTCCAGAGGCAGGGCACTTGGCATTAAAATCGCACCAGAGGGAAGTTACCGTAATTGAGAGTCCCACCTTGGCCCTTTCTGTACATTTGCAAGAAAAGGCCCCAGAGAAAAGGGGTGGGGGGGAATCCAGCCAGTTGAGGAACAGAAGTCCGGGAAAATATGAATTGGTGACACAAACAGAGTGACCTCTTTTAAGTGCCACCAGTTCCATTGGGAAGTATTTAGGTCAGCATTACACACACACACACACACACACACACACACACACAGAGAGAGAGAGAGAGAGAGAGAGAGAGAGAGAGAGAGAGAGAGACTATGGTGCTCAGTTCTTCAGGTACTGACTTCATCTTAGTACCACTGCGAGTAGTCCATTTCATTTCACCCTGCCGTAAGGCAAATCAGGTCTCCAATACAGGCATGTGTTTCCTCACTTCTTCTGCCCACTTCCCCAGTTAGGTCTTAAACTAAACAATCAGCATTGTTATGTATGTATGTATGTATGTATGTATGTATGTATGTATGTATGTATGTATGTATGTATGTATGTATGTATGTATGTATGTATGTATGTATGTATGTATGTATGTATGTATGTAGTTAGTTAGTTAGTTAGTTAGTTAGTTAGTTAGTTAGTTAGTTAGTTAGTTAGTTAGTTAGTTATAATATTTTTACCTTGCCTTTCTCCTTAAAAAAGACCCAAGGCAGTCAAAGACAATATTTAAAGATATTGTCATTTAAAATATTGTCATTAAAAGGCAATATTTAAAGGCTAAAAAAGAGTACACCTACAAATATTTAAAAAGAATCAAGCAAATGCCACACTAAAAATGGTAAACACTAAAAATATCATACTAAAAATGGCAAACAAAATCAATATCAAATACAGATTCAAAGCAACATGGGAAGTTTCCTAGGGCAGAGCCTCTCCTCCTTTTGTCGTTATACACTGTGAAGTTGCTTCTCACCTATAGTGGCCCTAATAGGGTTTTCAAGGCATGTGAGATGTTGAGTTTCCATGGCTGAGTAGATATGTGGGCCCTGGGTCCTAGTCCAACAGTCTATTCACTATTATGCTCTGGCTTGTAATTCATCATTTGTGTTGTAATACCAAAAAGAAAGAAAGAAAAAAGCCATGCCAACAGGATCCAGCCACTGTCTTTTCTCAAAAATCTTGGTTATTTTCATGCAAATAGAGCATAAAGTGTGTTGTTTAGCTTATTGGATTATTAGTTTTCAAGTGTGTCAGAAAAGTATTGGTCTTCCCTAGATTTCAAGCCGAGAAACAAATCTCAGGGATTGATATTTGTTTGTGAGGTGATTTTAGCCCATGGACACCCAGCTGGTGCCAAGGTTCACAGGCTCAGCATGAAACGGCCTGTATGTGTGTTATGCTTGCCTAACCTCATTGTACACAAACCAAGAGCGAAGGGAGGGAACGGAGCAATCAGACAGTAGAAGTGGGGCTGGCCCAGAAGTAGCCTCTCTGACCCTGTCTTTCTCTGCATCGCTGACATCACAAGGACCTGGTGTCAGGTTTTGGCCCCGAAATCTCAGGGACTGGGGCGCTGCCAAAGTGGCAAACCTGCTGGGGTGAAATACTGTATAAATTTTATCCATGGTTCTTCGCATCCTCTTGCAGGATCGTACACTAATGGCAACAAATCCTTTCCACCCAGCCTGTTTTGGAAGAGTGTGTGTGTGGGGGGGAAGCTTCGTAAGACCAGGTCCTGGAGAAGTTATTTCTTCAGGCTGCAGAAGTAACTTCTTTAGGTTCTAGAATCCCCCAGTCAGCCGAGAGATTGTGGGAGGTGTCATCGAAAAACGAGGTCTTTCAGTCTTGCAAAAGACAGCCCTGGTTTCATTCAGGACTACTCACGTACAATGGTCATCATAACTGGTGTCTGTTTGGGGAAAATAACTGTATTACTCAAGAATCGCCAATATTCATGAAATATTAATAGCCACGTGGCGGCGTGAAATTCTTAGGCGGATACAAATTTCTAATTAAAAACAAACAAGAGGTGAACAGATTTTTTTTTAAAAAAAAGGAGAGGAAAGGTGGGTGGGTGCTGTTCTTTTTCAGAGCCGATGCAATGTTTGGCTTGGCTGGACCACAGTTAATGCGATTGTGCAGGTACAGTTCCCTCAGTAAAGCAGGAATTATAGCTAAGTTGGCCGTGTTTAATGTGTGCTCTGCCTTCCCACAATTTTCAGGAGGTCAATACCTCTTTTGTGAGAGTACAAAGTTACCCGCCCACATCAGCTGCTAATATAATAGCTTCATGTAGAGATGATCAAGCTACAGGCACTTAGCAGACAAATGAAAAGAGGGGAATAATTGCAGTGGTGGCATGAGTAAATTGCTCATCCCTCACAAGATGTTCTACTGAAAATAATGGCCAGGGGTTGCAGTGACCCAGACTGGAATGGATTAATTGTGTGATGGGACCACATAGCAGCTCAGTTAAGTGACAGTGCATTCAAAGGAAAAGGCTGCAAGAAGCCAATCTTTGGAATGTCTGTTTCATGTATAACAGCACCCTATCCAACAGGAAGAGGAAGACCAAATATGAGATGGACTGGCTTCCTAAAGGAAACCACGAGTTTGAACCTGCAAGAGTAGAGCAGGGCTGTTGAGGAGATTGCTCATTCATAGAGTTGTCCTAAGTTGGGGGTGACTTGATAGCACATCCTGTTATAGAATTAGTGGGTAGATATGTGGTGAGCACATAATTTCTTTTGTACAGATATCTGCAGAAGAACTGGTCCTTCTTCAGCTACAAAATCTTTATTTGTGGTGGATGGGTAGAAAACATAAGCTCCGCTTGGTAAGGAGGCATCTGAAACCCTTATGCGTTGGTAGCTCTCTCCCTTTCCTTGTTGACCTGGGAAACAGAACCATCTGAAGAAGGCTATTTTATCTGGCTGCTCTCCACATAAGCCAGGACCCTAATTCCTCTCTGTGTGTGTGTGTGTGGGGGGGGGAGGACACCACTTGGGTACTGCAGTCTTTTCCAGACACTCACATTTCTGTATTTAAAGTGATGACAGATGGGTCTGACTAGCGTATTCCCGTCAGCGTTTGTGGGGTGGGCTCTGTACCACCTCCTTAACAACTGAATAGAACAGAATTCTTCCGTGTAATTCCTAACTTTGAATCTGCCTTCAAATATGTATTGGATCATCAAAGTTACTTATTTGGTACTGAGAACTTTCTTTCTTTGTTTGTTTCAGAACACCCAAAGACAGTTAATAGAATGCAATATAAAAGTGAAGCCTATATATAAACAGATATAAAATACAAACTAGTTTACAGAAATAACATTGTAAGGTCAAGATAAGAGACTGTGGTTTCTCTTTCAGAATCTGATAATGTTTGCCCAATAACAGTCAACACCCAAGAACATTTGGGAGCGGCTAGCTTCAAATCTTCCACAGTACATGACACAGGTCTGAAGTTGCCTGTTCTTCTCTGTACTTGCAGAAAACTGTGCCAGTGCAACCCCACCCCCACCCCATCCCCATATTCTTAGGTTCACCTTGGCCCTACCACCTCTAACCTGGGGCCTATTAAATGACTTCCCAGTTCTCTGTGTGGCTGGTGGCTTGACTCCATGTTCTTTCCACATTGTCGTCCTCCTGACATTCCATGCTGTCTCTTCTGGATTCACAGATGTTCTAAAACAGATTTTTTTTTCTTGATTTTACTCTAGAAGGGGCAGGACAGCAGCCAAATAGGGAATGTACAGTTGATGTGTAGATGGCGTCCTCAATCTGTTGTGTCAAATGTAGGATAAATGTTTTTTGGTTCTTCCTAGGTTGGAAGCGAGGCAGTTATATGGGTTGAGAACCGGTTCCGCTATTACCATTAAAGGGCTCAGAATCACTCCTTCCAGAACTTTATAAAGACAACAGAGTAACAAAATAAGCCTAACTGTCTCTCTCTCTCTCTCTCTCTGTGTGTGTGTGTGTGTGTGTGTAATCAAGACTATTATTAGAGAAACTATTACGAGGCCCCTTTTCTGTTACTGTACCAAGATGTTTTATCATTCTCCATGGATGTCAAGCCTGCTCCTGTGCCATTTTTCGCAGCTACCAATAGCTTCTTCCAATTTGCTTAAACTGAATTGGCTTGTAAGGTCATTGGTCTCCAGTGGCTTGTTTTCTTTCAGGTTTTAAGTTTTAATTTCCTGTGGAAATGTTTAAATCTGCCATTCAGGAGGAGTCCCTCAGCTATTTGGGTTGCTGCAGTCTTTGAAGGGGTAGGGGCTTTGGCTGGGTCATTGTTAAACTGCTTTAATAACCTTCCAGACGCTTTGGCCATTTCCTGACATGTTTATTTTTTTTTTTTACAGGTTTTATCCAAACACCTCTTTAGTTTCTGAGAGCAAAGAATCACTGCCTGGCCAAAACAGATTCTTCGCTCAAGGGATCTTGTTCTAATTATTCATTTGGGTGACTCTTCCCAGTATCAAACTGTGTAGGGCCATCTTTAGCATAAACACAATCAGGACCATCTTTCCACAGCCTTGACAAAGTGGTCAGAGGGCCCTGCTACTGGACAAATATGCAACACAATTCCATCCAAATTGTACACAATAACTTTTTGCCCCTTGGCTTTTGGAAAATATCGTGGAAAATGGTACTGCTCATGGTCAAGCCGCCATCCTGAGTTGGCCCAGTGCCACATATTCAGAAATGGAGTACAGATTGGACCCACACACTCTTGGGCTATAAATGAAACAATGACCATGCGCCATCAAGTTAATTCTGCTTCATGGCAACCCTTTTCAGAGTTTTCCGGGTAGAGGATACTCGGAAGTGGCTTCCCTTTCCCTTCTTTTGGGAGTGTTCTGGGACTGTGCAGCTTGCCCCCAAGGCCCACCCAGGCTGGCTCTGCTTCTCAGGAGGCTCAGTGGAGGATTTAACTTCAACCCTACTTAAACCACTGAGCTAGCTGACTAGTAAAAACCAAGCCTGGGTTATAACTATGTTGATACCTTCCAAGGTGGAAAGATGGATAATGTTTACTATCATGAATAAGAGCTATCTGGAAGGTTCCTGCCTGTTCTTACTGATTCAGCCCATCTACGCTAGCTGAAAATAAGAACCAGGTTTAGCCTAATAGTAATACTAGTAATTCTGATAGCAATATTGCTGTTACGCTATTCTCTTTTGTTTTGTAATAAAGGACTGCTGGATAACTCAGTGGCCAGATGTGGAGACTTCGATTCCCCATGGTGCCTCCTTGATAAGGGCTGGACTCAGTGATCCAGCTCTGCAGTTCTCAGATTTTTACTATTGTTATTATACACCGGATAGCCTCTTTTCATTGCTTTTAGCATTAGCTCATTTTCTTCCTGGTTCTGCCTGCTCAATATAAGCAACTTGAATATCTCTTGACACCCAGGCTCCTACATAAAATGTAGTCATTCAGGCTATGTGTTACCAATACCTGCTCTTGATACAACAATCAAAGCTTTGGAAAGTTACTTTATTGGGCTTCCAATCCTAGAATCTCCCATGCAACAAGGTCGGCAGCACCTGCTCTGAAATGCATTTCATTTTCTGCAGTGTTGGGTGATGGGGGTTTTGAACGTGTCAGTCCCCACCACGTGGTCGTATTTTTCCACCCACCATCAGGTCATCCTGCATTTCACTTTTACTAAGACACAGTGAGCTCACTTGAAGATTTCTTCCTCCTTTCCTGAGTTTTACCTTTGTGCGCTCTCTCTCTCTCTCTCTCTCTCTCTCTCTCTCTCTGGTTGTTGCCCTTGTTATAACAACCTCACTTATGCTTTGCTGGATTGCCTATTGATTACTCCCACATCCTTTTTTTATCCTAACGTTTCTGCTTCTCTTTATGTGTTGTGAAGCAACTTTGTAATTGGACTTCCCCCCTTCCTCTATTTCATAATATACTTTCACAAACCTCTAAAACATGTCTCGAATTAAACATTTGTGCCTTTTGTGTGTGTGTGTGCAATTCCCCCCCCCCTCTTCTTGCTCTTTCTACCTCTTTCATGTCAGCTTTTAGTGGTCTATTATTAGTGCCTGGTTACTGGGTTTAAATTGTATGTATTTCCTTCTTCTGCTCTTGATTTATTTGTTGATGTTGGGTGGGGAGGTGGGGGCTTTCACAGAGTTTATTTTATTAACTTTCCACGTTGTTAGCAATTTCTTTTCTTCCCTGTAGACACTTATGTCAGTAGCTCTTTCTTTTCCTTGCAGAATTTGTCCCCCCCCCCCGCTTATATTCATATCTATCATTGCCCTGTCCTTAAGGTCTACAATTTGGTTGCGGACTTTAAATAACTGCTGGTTTCTGAACTTAGAATATATATAGGCAATAGTTTCTCCAATCCCCAGCATCCCTTGTTTTCTCTCTTTTGTTCTTTACTTAGGTGGAGCACATTTTTATCTTTTTTTAAAAACCTTTTTGCACCTGTTATTCTCTCCTTATAAGAGTTCCCATTTTTCTTTTTTATGTACTCTTGACTGTTGTCTACCACTCTACCATCTTAAGATGTAAATCTATAGCTTAGTCTAGTCCTCTTAACCTGGGAAACGCATCAAGCTAAGAAAGAATGAGGGTCCAGTGGTGTGTAGACTCTTATCGCTGCAGGTGGTCCCCGTGGAACCAATTTGTATTAGTCTGTGGAAACCTACAAGTGGTGTTGGTGAGTATGCCCCCCCTTCCCTGCGATACCCTCAGTACACAATTCAACCAATCCGGCTGGGTGGCGATTTACACATTACCAAAGAAGAGTACTGTACCTGTTCCGCTGCAGAGGTGGCTGAAAGGCCACAAATCTGCATACAATTGCATACGTTCGTTTATCTGTACAGATGCCAACTTGGAGGCATTTTTCTAATTTAAACAGAATTGCAGTGCCTCTCACCCGGGCAGGCCATCAAGGGAAGATTGTGACTGGCTGATTGGCGTGCCTGCTATGCTATCCAGCTGCTTACTGTGGATGGTCCACCTCAAGGTTTCTCACCTCCCTTCTTAGGCTTCTTTATCTTTTAACCATATGTGGCCTAAATGGATGAAACTTCAAAGAGAGGACATCTGTAATGGAGAATACATGATCGTGTGTGGGCTTCTGTCACCCTCCTCCCTCATGCAAAGGCTGCAAATGTTATGAACAGTTAGCTACAGTTTTAAAGGGCCCCTTTCCCACCTGTCTTCGATTGCTTCCAGCTCTCAGAAGGTTTGGTCGGTGCTTCCTCCTCACTTTAGCTGCACGGCACTTCATCTTTCTCTTCACTGAATTCTGGTACTTATTGAAACTGGATTTTTTAAAAAAAATATGCTTGGGGGGGGAACCGGTATTCAGAATGTTGTGGTAACTAAGAGCTGGATAAGAGTACAGGAAGCTGCCTTATATCCAGACCTTTGGAAACTTGTGTGTGGGTGTGGGTGTGTGGGAGTTTGGACTGTATTTCCTAGACCTCTGACAAGAGCCATAGGGAGATGGTTCCCAACCTTGGTGTTCTTGGACTCCAGCTCCCAGAAACCCCCAAGAGGTCAGCTGGTGGTGAAGGCTTCTGGGAACTGCAGTCCAAGAACACTCAGGGTGACCCCAAGGTTGGGAGCTATTGCCTTAGGTTCCCAACCTAAGCAACATCTGCCTTAGCTTTCCACAAAAGCCTATTCAAGAGTTTAATCTGAAAGGATGAGCAAGGAGATGGTTCTAGTTCAGCTCCCTTCCTGCTGCTGTGTACACAGACACACGCACACGCACACGCAGAGAGAGAGAGAGAGAGAGAGAGAGAAAGAGAGAGAGAGGGGACCTCCTGCTACCTATGGAAGCCTCTCAATGCAGCTCAGGTTCTTGGGAAAATTAGGGCTCCTCGTCACACAGAGGAGCAGCAGACTGTCTTCTTTGCAGACAACCCTCTCTTCAACGGGAGACGGGAACCAGCAGGGAGAGGGGCTACGATTCTGTCCCTGCTCACACTTTCAAATTAAACCCCCCACACCTTTATTATTATTTTTTAAATGCCTCAACATGATGAATTTTGCCATTGCATGACATCCACTGCCATGCCCATGAACGGCACGTTCTGAAACAGCATCTCAGTTTTTGAAGTCTCCGCAGATTGGTAGGCCAGTTGCACTTGCACACTCACACCAATATACACAAGCATAGGTACACGTCTGTGCACCCTCGTGCTCTACATGACTGCTGTGTAAGCAGCTTTCTCAGATGGCAGTGGCAGGGTCAGCCCCCCCCCCGAGTGTTCCTCTCTTGAACCCCTTGGCTCTTTTGATGGAGAACAGAGTTGTGTGTCGTCGTCCCCCCCCATGGCCTAAAGAAGCCTGTTTTGCTCAGGTGTGGTGGGAAATACTGTCTTGTCACCAGTTCAGAGAAATGAATTCAGCTGGCAGTCCAGTCCGGGTCAGTCTCTAGACTGAGGAAGAGGGAGCTCCAACTTCTCTTCCATCTCAGGCAACAAACCTTCCTGCTACAACTCCCCCTCCCTCCTTCTCACACATGCACACAGCTGAGAGAAATCAGAGTTACACAATTGCAATAACCCGAATTTAAAGCAGCTGGATAAAGTGTCACTCCAGGCACCTTCGGGCTTTGGAATGTTATATGTCTCTGACCTGCCAAGGAGCATAATTTCTTTCCCCTCTGTTCTGGTATCTTGCTAAACTTCTGTCCAAGGGCAAATTCTTTCTTCTCTCTCTTTTTTTCTTTTTAAAATGTGAACCAGATTGGCAAAGTTGCTGTGTACACATATGGATAAAGATATCCTCCAGTGTTACTCAATAGGTGTTTTGCAAAAGCCGGCTGATTAAAGTGTCATTGCAACAGGCCAGCCGGTTTTGCAACAGTGGGTGGAAAGTGCGCACCTACACTGAAGGATGTTCTCTAACCGAGGGGGCCGCTCTGAACCTGTTTGATGGACTGACTTGCAATCACAGTTTCTGATGAAGACAGGAAGGCTCAAAAGTGGGAAACGGCAGGGTGGCAGTGGCAATTTTCTTCGTCTCCCGCATCCTTCTTTGTGCTGGATTCACTTCCCATGTGTACCAAGTGTGTTCAATGGGTGTTCTGTACCATGAGCTGAGGAAAGATTGTGGAGGATGCCCAGCTCCCTGTGAGTAGGGACCTCTGTATCTCATCAAGGATTTTTTTTAATCACAGAAAGGCTTCTTGTAACTGCAGTCACCTGAATGTGCTCAGAAACCTTTTTCAGACATTCATGTCAAATCTGTGAAGGACATAAGCCAAGACTGTATGAGGACATCAAGGCTGGAGCCTCCATGGGCATCCCACTCCTCTTCCCCTTTGGAAGCCTACATGTGTTCACTAGGCACATGAAAAGGACTATAGGCAATGAAGTACATAACACTGCATTGTTCCTTTTAGAGTTCAGAAGTAATTCATTGCAAATAACTGGCTACTTATTTAGAATTGTGCTGGCTGGATAGCTCAGTGGTTTAGGAGTTTGACTCCCCACTGTGCCTCCTGGGAGTAGAGCCAGCCTATGTAGCCTTGGGAAAGCCGCACAGTCCTAGGATGCCCCCAGAAGAAGGGATAGTAAACTACTCTGAAAAGACTTTCTATAAGTCAGAACTGGCTTGATGGAACATTTATTATTATTATTATTATTATTATTATTATTATTATTATTATTATTATTATTATTATTATTATTAGTAGTAGTAGTAGTAGTAGTAGTAGTAGTAGTAGTGGTAGTGGTGGTGGTGGTGGTGGTGGTGGTGGTGGTGGTGGTAGTAGTAGTAGTAGTAGTAGTAGTAGAAGAAGAAGAAGAAGAAGAAGAAGAAGAAGAAGAAATTAATTTCTTTTTGCAGACTTAATTAGGTGACAACTAAGGCAGTGACAGTACAACTGTAATTTAACAGAAGATGGCTTCTTTCCTTTTGTGGTGTTGTGTGGCCTCACTAAAAGGCAGAGGAGGTCATGGTCCAATACGAGTAAGTAAGGTCAGCGGGAGGTAAGTATGCTTGTGCCCTAGGGCAGCAACCCCCAGCATCCAGATTTTAAAGTAACTTGCCATTTTGTTACTTCTGAAGAACAGGAGTTACCTTTGAAATTGTGACTATAAAGCAAGGCAACTAATACATCTGGGGGGGGGCATTGAAATATAAGTGAAACTAATTTATTTTTCACCAATCCCTTAGATAACAGTTTTGACAGAGTAGAGTTCCATTCAATGGATGGGAAGACATCTTAAATCGTGTCCTGAAATCAATTTATGACTAAAGTCCTAAAGATATAGTTTGGCCAAAATTAGATTTGATGCTGAAAATGGCAACCTCATTGTCATTTCTCTTTCCCCTCCATGAGATTTGTGACTAACAAAAGCCGGACATACAGTGTCATCACATTATGCTTTTTCGGCCCTCACCCCTTCACACTTTTACCTGCCAGGGTGAAGTGGGATGACAGAAAAGGACAACACAAGGTCACTATGTATTTTCTTACCAGCTTCCTTCACAAGGAAGAAAAGGACACTGGTTGCCATTTTCAGCTATTCAGTCGTTCTACACAGAGGTCAAAGTAAACGTGTGAAGGCATAAGGATGCCAGATTAATAGTTAATTAGGTTCTAAAATGGGGCTTCTCTCCACATAGGTACTGCAGCAGTGTCCATCCTCTGGTTCTAAACACAATCCGTGTGCACTATGTAGATACTCTTCTTTTCAGACTGTCCTAAAGACTGGATTTGCTGGGTGTCAGAGAAAACAGACCAGAAAAGTTTCTCTTTTGCCAGGTCACCTGGAAAAGCGGGTTCACTGGAAATGAGGGCCATAACCCTGTACCCACTTACTGGACATTAAACCCCAGTGAATTCAGTGACAACAATCTTTGCTAGGCAGATTGATTTTTTTAATTTAATGTTTTAATAATTTAATTTTTTAAATAATTCCAATGGATTATTGGAGACTTCATTCTGAATAGATAGGTAGTATATTATTATGTTTTGCCTTCAGTACTCTCTTTCTCTTCGTAACAAAATAAACTGGCAGAAACAATAATAATAACAATAAATAATAACAAGAATGAACTGACATGTATTCCATATTTTCGCTCCAAAATCCTATACAGGCCAATTCACTGGCCAAAATCTTGTTTTTCTTTTCCTCAACAGCCTGCTGCATGTGCTGTTATTTATTTATTTTTCCCAAGAAGACACTCACAATTCTCTAGTGCAGTAGTTCCCAACCGTGTGTACCACAGGTGTTCTTGGACTGCCACTCCCAGAAACCTCAGCCATCACAGCTGGCTCTTAAGCCCCCCCTTTTTTTCCAGTGGATGTTCTTCAGCTTGAATAATGCTCTGGAACTGCTAATAGGATTCTGCCCTATACATTGAAATCAATTAATTAAGGAGCAGCATTTTATTCTGTAACAAGCAGTTGGGGTGGTTATTAATACACTTATATAATATCAATTAAAAACTGTATATTGAAAGTCTTCAGGGAACAAGAAGGATCTTTTTCTAAATGTCACTATATAAGCTTTGAAGAAGAACCAGCCACAGAAGCACCTCAAACACAAGGCACATGTGGAAGTCTTGTGTGACAGACCACACAACTGACTCTAAGCTAAGCATAGCTAAGCAGAATTTAAACCCGGAATTGGCCTCCTGCCCTTGGTTTTCAATCCCAACTGCTGAGTGACTTTCTTTCAGCCATGGCTTGCAATGAATGTGAACACTGAAATTAGGATATCACTTAAACAATAAACAATTGAACAGCGAAGGGGAAACTGCCCATCTTGTAGCTGTTGGGTAGAGGGCACAGTGGTGATTAGTGAGGGACAACCTTACTAAGGTCGCACTGGAACTGTTAAACCAACATAATTACAAGTTCTATAGTTTTCCCTGTTGTGAGCCACCTTGGTTCCTCTGTGGGGAGAAAGGTAGCAAGGTTGTTCCATTCTATCCACAGCCCAGGGGTTTTGCTCCCCGCCGATAACTGTGCTGATGAGGGGGGGGGGGTGCTGGAAGCTGTGCCCAAAGAGTAGCTTATTCCAGTCTCTGATACTGGACAAGTAACAGCAAGAAGACCCATTTGGCCCTCAGAGTGTACCCAAAGAGATAAAAGAAAACAGGCTTACAGTACATTGTGATTTCAGCCATTTCCTAGCCGATGGCTCCAGAATGTTCTGGCCTAGAATGTTTCTAGTATCTTTTGGTAAGTAGTATAAACCAGTTACACATTTAACAAGTTTATGGATGCAGAGAAGAACTGAATTATCTTTTCCTGTCATTCTCTGGCATTTTAGAAGGCAGAAGGATTTGTCAGCTTTTAGGCCATCTTTCCAAAAACTGAGGATTTATGTAAGGGCGTCATAACCTGGATAACTACAGGAAGGAGAGATTTGGTGACCAGTGCTTTGTATTGCAGTCGTATCCCTTACTGGAATCTACCATGAGGCTCTGAAATGAGCTCAGGGAAAGTCAAAGAAACATTAACTATGTCTTCATATGGTAATAACAACAACAAGCAAACCTTAGCCTGGACCAATTATGCCATCTCAATCGAACAGCAGTTGCCGGGGGCGGCCTCTTGCGAAGCATTGCTGATTGCACAAAGGACTGCAATTGCGATGACCAAGTCCTGTTTCTGGTGGATTATGGCCGTGGCTGTTTTGACCCATACCCTGGAGCCTGTCATTATAAATAAAAGTTCCAAATAGGAGCTGCATCCTATATTGCCACAGCAGCAAAGATTTCGAAAGTTTTGTTATCTTCTAAGCTTTTGTGGAATCAAAGGAACATGTTTAAAAGGTTTGGGTATCATCGCTGTGACAAACCCAGACCTACTGGGATCTGCCACACTTTAACTAAGCTGCCACCAACCATTCCCTGTAAGAAGTCACACAGACCAGGGATGGATTTTTAACCAATAAAAGAATAAGGTTTATTTAAAACAACACACAGGGAAAATAAAATGATCAGGTGAATAAGATATAGTAACGTGGCTTAGTCTCATTCATACATGTACACAGTTTGGTTCACACAGAACACTTAACTTGAAGCACAGACCCTGAACCTATCAGTTCTGGCTAACCATACAGACACCTGAACCTATCAGGTTGGTACTGACTGACACACAGTAGTACCCTGTCTGACACACAGACTCCCACTCAAGCTTCTTCTTCCCAGCTGCTGCTTCGTCACATCCCAGCGTCACACTTCTCCACACACGCATCACATATATATACAGTACAGCCCCTCCTCCTGATGTCCCGCCTTCCACTCCCCATAGGATGGAACTTTCCCTCCAAACCCATGACAGACAGGTAACATCAGTGCTGTATGTAACACCTCCCCTCTTTATAAGTTGTTTTGTAGGGGGAAAGCTAAGGTGCTTTTTCCCAAAAAAACAACCTGGATAAAACACAACAACAACAGTTATACATACCATATCATACTTACTTATACTTACATTCTAAGTTAACCATAGCAATTAGGCATTTAAACATTTACCATATACATTACATCAATTTACCTTTATTCATACAAACCAAGTTCAAAAAACAGGTACATTTAACTTTTTGTCATCAATATATATACATAGTCCATGTTCTTTCGCCGTCTTCAATCTTCAGGTCTTCTTGACAAGGCGTCAGCAACACAGTTCACTGACCCTCTGACCACCTTCACTTCAAAGTCATAGTCCTGTAGGTTTAAAGCCCACCTCATAAGTTTGCTATTGTGGGTTTTCATTGTCTTTAACCATTGCAGTGGTGAATGGTCAGTGCACAGAACAAAATGTCTTCCCCAGATGTAAGGCTTGGCCTTCTGGATCGCGTAGACTATGGCCAAACACTCCTTCTCCACGGTTGCCAAATGTCTCTCACCTTTTTGAAGTTTCCTACTCAGGTAGGACACTGGATGCTGGTCACCATTCTCATCCTCCTGGCACAGAACTGCTCCTACCCCGCTGTTAGACGCATCGGTGTAGATGATGAACTCCCTGTCGAAGTCTGGAGCACGCAGCACTGGATAGTTGATGAGCGCCTGCTTCAACCTCTGGAACGCCTCCTCACAGTCGCTGGTCCACGGGATGCGGTCATCAGCCTTCTTCCTCGTCAGATCGGTCAGCGGAGCCGCAATCTCGCTAAACCTCGGGATGAACTTTCTGTAGTAGCCCACCAACCCAAGAAATGATTTGACTTTTTTCTTGGTGTTGGGTCTGGGCCAATCACGAACAGCTTCTATTTTGGCCTCCAGGGGTTTTATCACTCCTCCCCCTACCATGTGACCCAAGTATTTTATTTCTGGGCTACCCAGCTGACACTTGCTGGCCTTTACTGTTAGCCCTGCTGCACTTAACCTCTGCAGCACTAATTCCAGGTGTATCAGGTGATCTTCCCAGGTATTACTGAAGATCCCTATGTCGTCAATGTAGGCCACTGTAAAGTCACTGAGCCCTGCCAAGGTCTGGTCCATCAGCCTTTGGAATGTGGCTGGTGCATTTCTGAGACCAAAGCTCAGGACTCGAAACTCATAGAGACCAAAAGGGCTGCAAAAGGCAGTCTTTTCTTGATCCCTGGGATCAATTCTTAATTGCCAATATCCCTTTACCAGGTCCAATGATGAGATGAACCGACAACCCCCTATGGTTTCAATCAGGTTGTCTAGCCTGGGCATTGGGTAGGCATCAGGAGTGGTTACACGGTTTAATTTCCTGTAATCAACACAAAACCTAATGCTCCCATCAGGCTTGTCCACAAGGACTATCGGAGAGGACCAAGGACTAGAAGAGGGGACGATTATGTTCTCTCTAAGCATCTCGTCCAGCTCCTTCCGCACCTTGTCCCTATAGGGTCCCGTTACTCGGTATGGGGATACTGCCTGCGGGGGTGCATCCCCTGTGTGGATCCGATGCATCACTCCCTTCACTATCCCCGGCTTGTTGGAAAACACCTGTTGATATTTACTGAGCAGCATTTTTAGTTCTTGCTGCTGGTCTTGGGTGAGTGCAGGACTGATCTTTACCTCCTCTGGGTTGTATTTTACTTCCCCTCTACCCTCCCAGAAGGGTAACTCAGCTTCCTCACTCTCAGCTGCTTTTATCGCAAATAAAACCCTCTGTTCCCCTCTGTAGTAGGGTTTTAGGGCATTCACATGAACCACCCTCCTTGCTTGGTTCTCCTCCTGCTCTATAAGGTAGTTCAGGTCTGACATCTTGGAAATGACCCTATATGGTCCTGCCCATTTGAGCTGCAGTTTATTCTCTCTGCAGGGCCTAAGCCAAAGCACTTCCTCCCCTGGGTCAAAGTGCCTCTCTCTAGCTTTGTGGTCATACCATGTTTTCTGTCTGACCTTCTGCGCTTGCAGGTTTTCTGCTGCCAGTTCTAGGTTTCTCTTTAGGTCATTCATCAGGGTGTCTATGTATGTCACAACGTCTTGTGGGTCATCCTGGGTGATCTGCTCCCAATTTTGTTTGATCAAATCAAGGGGCCCTTTCACCCTTCTCCCAAATAAAAGTTCAAATGGACTGAACCCGGTACTGGCTTGTGGCACTGATCGATACGCAAACAAAAGGGATTGCAGCTTCTGGTCCCAATTGTTTGGATTCTCTGCCAAGTAAGCCCTAATCATGCGCATTAGAGTCCCATTGAACTTCTCAGTTAACCCATTACTTTCAGGATGATAGGCAGTGGTTTCCTTGTGCTTAATTCCACAGATTTGCCATAAGCGTTTCATGAGCTTTGATGTGAACGATGCTCCCAAATCTGTGATTATTTCTGAGGCAAATCCCATCCTGGACATATACCCCACCAAGGCATCTGCCACTGTGTTAGTTTCAATGTTAGTCAAGGGTATGGCTTCAGGGTACCTCGTGGCATGGTCCACAATGGTGAGAATGAACCGGTTCCCCCTCTTTGTGGCCTTGGGCAAAGGTCCCACAATATCCACCCCTATGCATTTGAACGGAGTGTCAATCACAGGCAAAGGGCACAACTTTGCTTTGGTCCTGTCGCGGTTATTCCCCTGCCTTTGACACACATCACATTGTTTACAGAACTCCCTGATCTGCTTCCCTATGTCAGGCCAGTAAAAATTCTGTGTGATTCTCTGCTGTGTTTTGTTCACCCCTAAGTGTGCAGCAAACATGTCAGAGTGCCCCCTTTGTAAGATCATGGGGCGATACTTTTCAGGTACCACCAGCTGACTTCTGATCCCATCTCCCCCTTTTGAGATATTCCTCAGGGTCTCTCTATACAAAATCCCCTTTTTCTCCAGAAATCTCACTGGGGTTTCAGGTGTTAGCTGGGCGTCAGTCACCTGTTCAAAACACTTTTGGAGAGTGGCGTCTGCCTTTTGCTCCTGTCCAAATCTGCTGTCTGTGGTTAAGGTTTCCACCACAGCTTCTGAACTCCCCTCTGCTTCCGTCTCTGGCTCATCATTACCCCCCTGAACTGTCCCCGTGGTGGCTTGTGAACGTGTAATCACTAGCACCCGTTTCACATGTTCAGCCAGGTCATTTCCCACGAGCACGGCTGCTGGCAGAGTCGATGAAATCGCTAGCCGCCAAACTCCCCTCCAGCCTTGAAAGTTCACCGGTACCTCCGCGACTGGCAGTGAGATTACCTGCCCCTCAATTCCTGCCACCTTCATGCTCTCATTTGGGATTACATACTCCCTGGGAATAATATCTGGATGGCACAGGGTCACCTGGGAACAAGTGTCCCGCAGCCCCCGATACTGATGTCCAAGTATTCCTACGTCCACCCCTGCTGTCTCAAACAACTGAGAATCTGTTCTCACCAGCAGGCAGCGCCTGACCTCTACAAGAGGACCATTTTCCTCAGCCTGATCAGCAGATGTAGCTGTTCCAGATTGAGTAGCCATGGCAACAGGCTCCCTCAGTGACAATGAGCCTTGCTCTTTCTGGACACAGAACACAGCTTTTGGCTTGGTTCCACTCGACTCCTGAGGCACAATTCCTTTTAGCTGCTTTAATTTCTCACACTCTGAGATTAGATGGCCCTTTCCCTGACAGAAATAGCATTTTCTGGTGTATTTTGAGTCTCTCTCATCTTGTTTTGGTTTTCCCTCCAAAATCTGAGGTCTTGGTTTCATGTCTGAGGGCTTCCCTTCACCATGGGCCCCTCCCCCTTGCTGGCTTTTCCCTGGTCCCTGAGAGTACTTGCTGTAGGTTTCTTTAGGTTTTCCCACAGATTTCCCCTCACCCAAGGGCTTTCTTATTTGGGAAATAAAATCTGCGATCTCGGCTGCTTCTGCCACAGATTTTGGTTTCCTTTCCCTCACCTGGAATTTCAGTTCCCCATGCAGGACTGAATAGAACTGTTCCAGCGCTATCAAATCTTTAAGCTGCTGAAAGGTCTCTGTCCCCTCCTGAGATAGCCATTTCTCAAGCAGCCTCACCAATTGAGCCCCCACTTGGGTAAAAGTCTGCTCTGGTTTCTTTGTGAGGGACCTGAATCTTTGCCTCAGCTGTTCCACATTTATCCCATGTCTTGCAAACACCAGTTTTTTAAACTCTGCAAAATCTCTCATCAGTTCCTGTGGCATCTCTGAATAAACCTCAGCCAGGCTACCACTGATTAAAGATCGCATGATGGTCATCTTCTCAGTTTCCCTCACTGAGAAGTCCACAAACGCTCTTTCCACTAAGGAAAAGAACACCTCAGGACAATCTCCCTTGTGGTACACAGGGAATTTCTTCAGGTCAGCTTTAGACAATTGGCCTCCCTCAGAATCCCTATTGTTATTATTGTTCTGATTCATCAGTTCCAATTTTCTTAATTCAAACGCCATTCTTTCTTTTTCCAGATCAAATTGTCTTTGCCTCTCCCTTTCCCTTTCCTCCATTTTTTCTCTCTCTAATCTTTCCTCCATTTCAAATTGCCTCATCCTCAGTTCATGCTGTTGGGCTATGAGCAATTTTCTGAGTTCTGGGTTCTGTTCTCCCGTGCTGTCACCTTGCACTGAGCCAAATTCATCCTCAGAACCTTGGTCTACCTGGGGGTCTTTCACTTCACCCATTTCTGCCATTTGGCTTCGAGTCAAGGGCATAATCCCCCCCCCCGAACAGGCTGCTTTAAAAAGTCAAGCCTCAAAATAAAACGACCACTTTTTTTTTCTTTTGCCTCAGAACCAGCTTTCCCTATAGATTGCTGCTGTCCTTTCAGCACTACTTGCAACAGTTGCGAGTTAGAGTCTACCCCCCTCTGCTGGGCCTCTCAGCAGACAAGCTAGCTCACTGCTATTTCACAGTTTTGCCTCAGCTTTTTTCCCGCCAAAAACAGGCTGCCTCAGAGCACCCTAATCTAGTCTCCCCAGTTGGCACGTTCTTCTACTAGCGCACCTCCCCGTGAGGTACACCTAGAAGATTACCTACGCGCCTCAGATTGTCCCTGACTAGACCCCCCTTGCTCTGGGCACACTTGCCAAGGCTTTGCTGTACCACTGGACAACTGGACCAGTCGTATCCCACCCGCTGGACACCAATCAATGTGACAAACCCAGACCTACTGGGATCTGCCACACTTTAACTAAGCTGCCACCAACCATTCCCTGTAAGAAGTCACACAGACCAGGGATGGATTTTTAACTAATAAAAGAATAAGGTTTATTTAAAACAACACACAGGGAAAATAAAATGATCAGGTGAATAAGATATAGTAACGTGGCTTAGTCTCATTCATACATGTACACAGTTTGGTTCACACAGAACACTTAACTTGAAGCACAGACCCTGAACCTATCAGTTCTGGCTAACCATACAGACACCTGAACCTATCAGGTTGGTACTGACTGACACACAGTAGTACCCTGTCTGACACACAGACTCCCACTCAAGCTTCTTCTTCCCAGCTGCTGCTTCGTCACATCCCAGCGTCACACTTCTCCACACACGCATCACATATATATACAGTACAGCCCCTCCTCCTGATGTCCCGCCTTCCACTCCCCATAGGATGGAACTTTCCCTCCAAACCCATGACAGACAGGTAACATCAGTGCTGTATGTAACAATCGCTTCTCCCTCCTGCCTGCCAAAGCGTAACACTTCTTCTCCTGACCTATCTCCAGCACTCTCCCCCCCCCCGCCCCAAGGAGGTATTCTCAACAGGGGGCCTGACACATTTTACAGGGGCCACTACGGGGACGTGGTGGCGCTGTGGGCTAAACCGCAGAAGCCTGTGCTGCAGGGTCAGAAGACCAGCAGTCGTAAGATCGAATCCACGTGACGGAGTGAGCGCCCGTCGCTTGTCCCAGCTCCCGCCAACCTAGCGGTTCGAAAGCATGCAAATGCAAGTAGATAAATAGGGACCACTTCGGTGGGAAGGTAACAGCGTTCCGTGTCTAAGTCGCACTGGCCATGTGACCACGGAAGATTGTCTTCGGACAAAATGCTGGCTCTATGGCTTGGAAACGGGGATGAGCACCGCCCCCTAGAGTCGAACACGACTGGACAAAAATTGTCAAGGGGAACCTTTACCTTTACCTTTACCGTACAGACTAGAAACAATTCGCCACACACCACCTTATAAGGTTTGTTATGTCAGTGGTCCCCAACCTTGGGCCCCCAGATGTTCTTGGATTTCATCTCCCAGAAATCCTGGCCAGTAGAGGTGGTGGTGAAGGCTTCTGGGAGTTGTAGTCCAAGAACATCTGGAGACCCAAGGTTGGGGACCACTGTGTTATGTGATTTGGCCTATGTTTCCTTCATACTGTGTTTATGGCCATGGCAGAAAGAAAGAAAGAAAGAAAGAAAGAAAGAAAGAAAGAAAGAAAGAAAGAAAGAGGTTGAGAATGGCTGACCTAGCTCAGTGGTTCTCAGCTGTAACTCGTCTTCTTTGACTGCAACTCTCAGAAACCCTGGCCAGCACAGCTGGTGGCAATGGCTGCTGGGAACCACTCCTCTAGAGGCAACTTTCCAAAATGATCTGGCAACTGGCTTGACATTTCATCATCATCATCATCAAGTACAGAACAAAAACCTATGCTGCTCCATCATATGGCTGGCTCATCAACAGACCCAATGGCTAAAAAAAGCAGGGAAAGAGGACAACTACCTTCTGATGGAAAGGTGGAGGTTGACCATGCGTTTTGGAACTATGCCTCCTGCAACACTCGTGAATGATCGGAAGAACCAATACTGGTCATATCAGCTAGGAAATCCTAGGAGTTGTCAGCCAAACATCTCCAAGCTATGATCTGTGTGTTTCATGTGTGTGCGTGCATCCATGTGTGCAAAATTACTTGAGCAGCTGAGCCACTGGTTGGAGTCAATATGTGGCAGTGTCATATGTTCAGTGCCATATTGGCACGGTGGATGCCATGGAGTGTAATGACCTAAATTTGACATTTAAAGGAATGGGTTTAAATTGTGATGTTATCTACTGAATGGTCTCATCTCCCCAAATGCAGACCAAATGGAAAACCTCCATTCTTCACACAATATATCTTTTTAGAACAACAGTAATATTTGAGGCAGAAGAAAGGAATTGAGAAGGACATGGGACTTGGGGTAGCGATGGGAAAGTTCTATATCAGAATTGGAAAAACCTGTGCCGTAAAAAGGAGACTGTTTGAACTGTTGCTTATAAACAGGAAATGTATATGATGTTAAAATAATGAGTCACTTACGGTGTTTATCAGAATCAGGAAAGAAGTTGGCCTCTCTAAACTAAACAAATCATTTCTGTGAAACCAAGCCGTGTGCTAGCATTGCCCTGGGAGATTCATCACCTTCAGCCCTTTTCACAGAAAATGTACCATATCAGTCCAAGGCAATATCTTTAGCTTTCCTTGTATTTCAGCAAATAACATCATGATTCGTTATTTGCAGCCCATTTCATTGCCTTTTGCAGTTTTCATTATTCCAACAAACCATTTTGCACTCTGCAGGGCCAGCTATACTGTTAGGCAGAAAGAGGCCACCGTATCTAGCAGCAGACGCTGGGAAGTAGCAGCTAGTTGTTAGAGGGGTGGAACATCCTAAGTGGCCTGCCCTGCACCACCTAAGCAGGCCAGATGGGGTTGAGGATGCTCGTCCCATCACCCATGACAAAGATTCAACGGCCAATCCTATTGGCTTCCAAGAATTTCATGGAAGAGGATGCCAGCTTGTCCTCTACCCCAGGCATTAAAATACCTTGGTTTGACCCTGGTGCTATGCCACTGCAAAATTAGCTTCTTTCTTAGGTTTCTTAGTACACATAAGTGACAGGGTGCAACCCAGTCATGTTTACTCTTTTAAGTCCCACTCATCGGTGTGGTTTGTAAAATGAATGAAGTATGGTCATAACATGGAACATGGTACTTGTAGTCCTTATTTTGGATTGACACACGGCCAAAGGTGAATACTCTTCATTCTCCAGAGGTAGTCCCAATAGAACTGTTTGGTGTTCAATGGATCTCAACCATGCCAACTTACACTATACTCTTCCTACAGATGTAGGAATGATTATTTGAGACAGAGATTCATGGTTTTAGTATCATTTTTACATCATCATAGATAATCCTATTCAAAGATAAATCCTACTGAGCTTAATGGACTTACTCTGGGGGAAGAGGATATAAGATCATAGCAGTAGTAGTGGTATGGAGTAGTAACAACAACAACAACATGCTGTCAAGTCAATTGTGACTTATGGTGGTCCTGTTCAGGGTGTTCCAGGTAGAGAATACTCGAAGTGGCTCCCAGTTCCCTTCTTCTGGGAGCACCCTGGGATTGTGCAGCTTGCCCAAGGTTACATAGGCTGGCTCTACTCTTAGGAGGCACAGTGAGGAACCGAACACCTAACCTCTGGCTCCACAGCCAAATACCCAAACCACTGAGTTATCCAGCCATTCTTTTTAAAGTTGATAAGAAATGCTTCAACACTGGTATAGATGGCAAAATATGAATGCATCCACGTCGGCCGTAACATGATATGATAGTTATCCATGCCTGTGGTTTTACACACTCACTTCATTCGTCTAACTGTCACCAATCGAATAGATTTGGCAGACTTTCATAGCACAAAACATTGCATAATCAAGATATCAGCACGCAAGTCAACAGACAACAACTGCTCCTTCTAATGACAAACTCAGCTGTGAATACCAACAGGACTGCAGTCACACCAGGGCCACTGAAAAATAAGACAGGTGTCAGCATCCCTCAGAAGAAACTCAAGTTCGGAACCCTGCAGACAAGCTGCCTGGAATGCTGATCTAGCAGCTGTAGCCAGTGTGGCGTGCAAGAACGAGGCTGCTTTCTGTAACGATGTACTGACGGCATATTATAGTCCCATTAAACCAGGGATGCGCGCACTGTCTTTGGACCAGTGTGCCCAAATGGACCAGATCAGGGAGATTTGTGCGATGCTGGGGCTACTGTGGGGTACAGGAAATTGTCACTGGTCTCAGCTGGGGCAGAACAATGCACCTGCAGGTCATCCATGTTCCCTTGGGAATTCATTACGTTCATTTTTTTTTTAAAAAAATTCTCAGCCTTTTGAAATGAGAAAAGGGGAAATTGAAAGCGTATACTGTATTGGTGGACTGAGCTGCTGGAGCCAAAAGTGAATGGCAGTGGAACCCCAGGGTATCCCCCTGGACATTCCAGCCTCTAAGGTACTAAAGTGGTTGCTGCACACAATACAATACATATCCTCCCTTTTGGTTGTGCAGCAAGCCATTTCTTGGGAGCTGAAGGGCAAAACGTGGGCATTAACATTTGGGAATATTCTGCTTTTCCTTTATTCTCAGTTTAGTTTCCCAAACTTTACTTTTCAGTTATTACACTATTAAGATTGTGTGTGTGTGTGTGTGTGTGTGTGTGTGTGTGTGTGTGTGTGTGTGACAGTAATGAGGTCTGTCTCCCCACCCCTCCTGCCAATGCATTCCCTTCCACCTCTTTTTCAGTACGGAGGTACAAATTCTTGCTGGCCAGAGAATGCCTACAAAGTCTGCCTTCCACTGTGTAGTATTCTACCCAATCTCCTGGTCTCCCCCCCCACACACACACACACTGTTTTTCTAAAAAATATAATCTTCTCAAAATTTTCAAAAAGGAGACAAAAAAGAATGAAAATAAAACAGCCAACATTATAATGCCATTGTACAAAACGCTGATGAGGCCGCACTTGGAGTACTGCATACAGTTCTGGTGGCTGCACCTCAAAAAAGACATTGTGGAACTGGAAAAGGTGCAGAAGAAAGCGACTAAAATGCTGATTGGGCTGAGGCACCTCCCTTATGAGGAAAGGCTACAGCGTTTGGGGCTCTTTAGCCCCAAAGGCACCTGAGGGGGGACATGACTGAGACATATAAAATTATGCAGGGGATGGATGAAGTGAATAGAGGAAAGCTCTTTTCCTTGTCACAGAATACTAGAACCAGGGGACATCCACTCCAATTGAGTGTTGGGAGAGTGAGAACAGAGAAAAGAAAATATTTCTTTCCCCAGCATGTTGTTAGTCTGTGTAACTCCTTGCCACAGGGTGTGGTGATGGCCTCTGGCCTAGATGCCTTCAAAAGGGAATTGAACAGATTTCTGGAGGAAAAGTCCAGGCTTAAAAGGAAGGTACCTCCAAATGCCCAATGCAGGGGAGGGGTATCAGGAGACAGGTATCTAGTTGTCTCATGTGCTCCCAGAGGCATTTGGTGGGGCCACTGTGAGATACAGAGAGCTGGACTAGAAGGGTACTTGGCCTGATCCAGCAGGGCTCTTCTTATGTTCATATGCCAAGGAAGAAGCATCAGGGAAGTATGAGGAGCTGAAACACTTCAGAAGCTGGAGACTCACCTAGGCATGATTCCAGGACTGGAGGCAGCCAGGGGGTAAAGACAGGGGCCTTCCTCTTTTTGTGATACAAATGCAAAGGGGATTTTGGCACCCATACCCAAAAGGTTGCACGTCCCAATACAGTATAACAAATTAGAAGCTCTGATCACACGAAAGAAATCTTCTCTAGTTATCCCCCAATGAGTTTGTTGTTTTTTTTCCCCCCCGGCCAGCGGTACAAGTGGGGAACATTTTCCCTGGGGCTGGGAGGGTTGTGTTATTTTGTACCTCTTTTGTACCGGTGCATTCCTTACTGGGATTGCCTGTGTGCATGACCTACCCTGCTTCTTTTTAGAGTCGAAGCCAGCAAGATTCTCACCATTTCTGCAGTGTGCATCTTAATTTTTAAAAAATTTTCCCCAGCTGGTACATTGATATGTTAGTAAAAGAGGCGCGGGGGGGAATTGCCAGTATTGCCACACAGGTTTCTTTTGTTTTCTCAGCCTGTGGAAAGGTGCCTGTCTGCACGTCTGCCTGAGCAGCAGCTGCCACCCTTATTACCGAGCGTGTGCCATAGACAGCGGTCCAGTGTTCATGGTGTGCAATGCGATTCTGCAGGAGCAGCCAGAGCAACAGAGGACACTTTCCCAAACAGAACCCCCTTCCTGATATATTGATGTATCGATAAATAAATAAATAAATAAATAAATATATTAATCGATACGTATCTATCTATCTATCTATCTATCTATCTATCTATCTATCTATCTATCTATCTATCTATCTATCTATCTATCTATCTATCTATCTATCTATCTATCTATCTATCTATCTATAAATATATATAAATCAATACATATATAAAAATCAATCTTGACATACACCAAGATCCAGGTCTATAGAGCCTGTGTCCTGAGCACACTCCTGTACTGCAGCGAGAGGAAGCTGAACATTTTCCATATGCGTTGTCTCTGATGCATTTTTGGTATCACCTGGCAGGACAAAGTTCAAATAGAGTAGTCCTAGATCGAGCTGGAATTTTTAGCATGTATACATTACTGAAACAGCAACATCTATGTTGGCTTGGGCATGTCGTGAGAATGATGATGCCGCTGCGGGGCCAGGGCTCCTGCAGCGAGCCGTGCCTTTGCCCTGCTTCCCTGGATGGCACGCGAGACCATGAGGCTGTCTTATGAGAGCAGCTTGAGATGAGGGGTGAACCAGAGGGCATATAAGGTCACTCATCCGTCCTGAATGAATGAAGTTGAATAAAGTGTGGCCTGTGTTTAACTCACATGCTTGGTCTTGCGTGATTATTTCGGGGTAAGGGGGCTTTGGCTGATGGTTGGATTCCAAAAGATCTCCTGTATGGAGAATTAGTGCAGGGAAATCGCCCCAGAGGGAGACCACAGCTGCGATACAAGGACATCTGCAAGCGGGATATGAAGGCCTTAGGAATGGACCTCAAGAGATGGGAAACCTTGATGTCTGAGCATTCAGCCTGGAGGCAGGCAGTGCATCATGGTATCTCGCTTTTCAAAGAGACACTTATTCAGCAGGCTGAGGCAAAGAGGCAGTCCTGAAACCAGGAAAATCAGGGAGCTGGACAGGGAACAGACTGTCTTCAGTGTGGAAGGGATTGTCACTCTCAAATTGGCCTTCTCAGCTACACTACACACTGTTCCAAGTCCTCCATTCAGAGCACGTTATCATAGTCCTTCAAGACTGAAGGATGCCTAATCTAATATAAATCAAGGGGCTAAATTGCCTCTTGAAGCAAGAGAAAAAAAATAAACCAGTACCATGGTGTAGCTGCCCATAACGATTCAAATAGAAATGGAAATAGAACAGTATTGTTGAAAGTTACCGGGACATTTGCTCCAGTATGTACGTGTATCATGTGACCACAATTCAGTACAACAGAGGTGTGGAAAGTATCGGAAGAACTGGAGAACATTTCCCTCGTGTGACCAAGGCCAGACTCAACCTTTATGGCCATTGGAAACCCCTTGCCTCCATTGCTGGCCATAGCTGTTCGCGTTTCTGCATTAGTGGGAATATTTTTATAGAGCTGAAAGCTAGAAACAAACAGATAACCATACAGACTTGGACAAGGATAAGATTTTTTTTTTGTAGCAATTGGCTACAAATAAAACAAATACTGTAAGAACTTTCGCTACTCACTTACAACAAAAAACTGGCCTTCTAAGAACATTAACCGAATTCGAACAATATTGTATACAAAAAGAGGCACCGCAAGACCTGAAATAGCTAAAAATTGGAAAAAAGCCCAAGATCTCTCACTGCAACCATTCACAAGTAAAATATGGCATACATTGTAGATGGAAAAAATGACGAATAAAGTTAGAGTACATAGAGGCGAAATAAGCCATAGTAAATTCACATAAAACTGGAAGCCATTATTAAAATTTGCCGATAAAATGGAGACATGTGGTTTGAAAAGAGACTTAGATTGTTGGTCAATTTTTTTTTAAAGGTGATGGGTAAAGGTATATATATATGTGATTTGGAGAAAAGTGGGGAATAGTTTTGTATTTAATATTTGTAAAATGTTCGATTGTCTTTTCATTCTTTAGAAATAAATAAATAAAAAAGGGGAAAAAAACTTGGACAAGGATAAGATTAGAATGTCTCCCAAAGGGGCAGATCCGCCTTCATTTGTGTGTGTGGATTCTCCTGGAGGACTTCCACAGATGGCAGGAAGAAACTGCTTTGGTACAAAACATTTTGTTATCTTATCAATTGTCAGTTATAATAGTCAAAGTGTGTGTTTGTCCAGTGCTCCAGTACTATGCCAGCAGGACACCTAAAATCGAGCATGGATACCAAGAGGCTCCTGAGAGTATTTAAGGATTGTTTCTTAAAAACAGGATCCATTAATTTTCCTTGTTTTTTTCCATTAATTACTAATTACTAACTACTTAAATAAGGAGAATATGTCTGTGACCTGCAGACGTATGAGAAGACCCTTGATGGCAGGCACCAGGTTCCAGGGTGACCTCTTCAAAGTTCAGAAATAGTGAGAAAGAGAAAGAGTGGGAGGTACAATTTCCATGTTGCTGAACTTTGATGGGATTCCAGCCGTTGCACCCAAGTGGCAGGAGAGAACATACCAAAAGCAGCCTCTCCTCCGCCTGCTTTCAGTTCTGAAAAAAATGAAACCTATGATCTGTCTCCATCTTTTCCCATCTTACAGGACCATCCTACACATTTTCAGAAGTGTGCTTTACAGAATGCAGCAGGCTTTTTACTCCTCACTACACATCTATAGCACTGCACTGTTACAATACAATCCTTGGAGGGTCTACTAAAAGCAAGTTCCACTCAATTCAAAAAAGACTTACTCCTGAGTAAGTGTGTACACAGTTTGAAACCATCCATTTACCAATAATGGAACATGTTGAGAGAGTTATTATTCCTATCTATCTATCTATCTATCTATCTATCTATCTATCTATCTATCTATCTATCTATCTATCTATCTATCTATCTATCTATCTATCTATCTATCTATCTATCTATCTATCTATCTATCTATCTATCTATCTGCCTGCCTGCCTGCCTGCCTGCCTGCCTGCCTGCCTGCCTGCCTGCCTGCCTGCCTGTCTGTCTGTCTGTCTGTCTATCTATCTATCTATCTATCTATCTATCTATCTATCTATCTATCTATCTATCTATCTATCTATCTATCTATCTATCTAATCACAACACCAAAACAGAACATTTTGGTTCCACATGACACACTGATAAACAACAGAAAGCACAATCCATGAGCCATGAGTAATCCATTGTGCCGTGAGTCATGGTTTACCGCCATCCTTCTGACAGATCCTTAAAATAGACGGCCATGAATGTATTATGGCCTTAATCATGATTTCCTTCACTAGAGTCCTTAGATTTCCCCCCCCCCCCATTTAATAAACTTCATTTGTATTATTTAAATTCAGTGAAAGTCCTTTTGTTCCTGCTTTCTAGAGGGATTAAATTGTTGCTTGAAATGTGAAGCTTATTCAGGAGATGATTATTCACTGATGTGGCGCAAGATAGCCTCCCTCCAGCTCCCGCACTCATTGATAAGTTATGTTTATATTTTTAGGTTGCATGAATTCAGCGCTTTGAAAATAATTTTTTTAAAAAATCACCTTTGCATATATGTCGCTTGAGAGAGTACAAATTGTCTTCCGTTCGACAGAAAATTGCATAAATCCGCCGGCATGGCTTGCCATCTGCTCAGTCATCTTTCCTGAACTGTAAAAGTGCAAACTGTGGGGTCTGCAAAATCCACATGCAAAGATGTGTATATTTAATTCAGCTGAGATTTGCTGTCACAGCAACCCTCCGAGCAAGGAGGCAAGCCATATAAAACTCAAGGGCAGTTGCTCTGCTGTCTGTGCAAGGCAGGATTACGACTGATTACATTTGATTGCATACAAATTGAGGTAATTGCAAAACTAAAAACAGGCTTTATCAGTAATAGGAAAATTCCTGGGAAACACAACTTCTCCAGGCTAGCAGGATGCAAACCGCCCCCCTGGGGAACCTTGGTATTTTTAGGAAGCTCATTAGAGGTTCCTCAGTAGGAACCTCAGAAACGGCAGGCAGGCCTCCATTCAACCCCCAGACAGTTTACTGAATGTTGCTGGTTTTCCTCCACAAACTGGTCTTCTAAAGTAGCATTGAGTAAACTCTTGGAGTTGGTGTGAGGGGACCGTAAAGCCCATGAACCAAACTAGCCCTGTGTGTGGGTTGTTGCCCGTACATTAAATCATCTTAAATCCAGACTCTCTCTGCAGATAGGTCCAAATGAGCAAAATGTGTAGCTTGGAAGTAACAAGGGATAATATTAGCTACAACATGTCAATTCTTGAATAAGGAAAGCTTTAATAGCATTTCTTTTATTAGAGAAATATACTGAGGCAGGAAAGATGGCAGGGATCTTAGTTCCAGCTTGCTAAGGCACCCAGTGTGGTGTAGTAGAGAGAGTGATGGACTAGAATTCAGGAGGCCTGGGTTCGAATCCCCCCCACAGCCATAGAAGTTCACTGAGAGAGTGGAATTGTCTCCTTTTGTCCTCTAGTTCTCAAGAAGTGAGGGATCACCCAGGACTTCCTGCACCTTTACCTTAGATAGCTAGAATTAGGATTCTTCCTGATACCTTTTCTACCTCCAAGGATTTCTCTAATGAGCACTAGCTTTCTTACTTCCCTAGGATAAGTCTGCCTGTGATTCTTTCTGAGACTGGGCATGTGCTGTACTAAGATGCTTGGTGCTCCCTGCTCTGCTAATAACAGCAAATAGCACTGAAGGAGGGATGAAAACAGGTGTGGGGGAACCCATTTTCACCCCTTTCCAGCTGGCCCCAAGACTCACTGCCTCCGCGTCAAAGTGTTTGTATGTGCAATTGCGCCTATCTAACGTGAGCACATCAAACAGCCGCAGTAAGGGATGGAAACAGAGAACTGGTGAGTGCAGGCATCTAGGTTCATGGTCCCACAGGGAGCAAATCAGGGAGGAGAGCACCAGCATCGTGGGTTTTGAGCCTTCTTGTTACACAGGCTCTGGCACCTGGGAGAACTCTGGGGAAGGGTGCTTGGGATGCAAACTTGAGTGTGAAGGGAAGCAACCAGTGTCATTTCAGGGCACATCTCAGCACCTGGCCAACCAGTGACAAAAAAATATCCCCCCCTTCCCCACCAGCTTTGGGTTGTCCAGGCAGCCAGATTTTACAGATTCTGGGCCCGTTTAGACATGAGCCTTGTGCTCATTTCTATAATCGGGTGGTCTGGAAAAACATCCGGATGCCCCTTCCAACCCTTTTCCACCTCACCTCAGTGATGTCGCAGGAGCCCACCCCTGGTCTCAGGTTTGAGACCTGAATCTCGGAAAACAGCATCTTCCTGACCAAGCAACCCTACCTATGAGCCTTTCCTTGCCTACTCACCCTGAAGGTAGGCTGGTGGAGGTCGTGGCCTCCAACCACGGCAGCCAGTCCCTGCTGGCTGATGTTCGACAGCTAGGAGGCCTACAGCAGTGGTCCCCAACCTTGGGCCTCCTGATGTTCTTGGCCTACAACTCCCAGAAACCTTCAGCAACACCTCTGCTGGCCAGGATTTCTGGGAGTTGAAGTCCAAGAACATCTGGAGGCCCAAGGTTGGGGACCACTGGCCTACAGGACCCAGAGCCAGGCCCTCTCTCCTCTTGAACTGGCCTGCAATTAAGAACAGCAGGCTAGGCCAGGCACTCCTGGTGGATGTGCGTGCGGCAGGGCAGTCTCTTCCCTGTGCTGCCTGCCTGCATGATCTGTGAAGCATGACCAATTAAAGCAAACCAATTAGCTGAAACAAACTACTCCAGGGTGTGAGCAGGACACAGCAGGAGAACAAGATTTATCCCTCAGCTGCTCCACTATACTAAAAATAATCTTTGTCCCCAAATAGACAAGTTGTTAATCCCACACTGCCGCTCTCCTCAGGATGGGTGGGCAGGAGCCAGGTATCTACGTAGTGCATACATGAGGTACATGGCGTGTACGGAGCAGCCTGTCAACTGTGGATAAAATGGTTCTTTTTATTGGCCCATTTTTGTGGTGCCATTGAGAAGAATCCATCACTCCTTTTATGCAGCTCTGGGTTTCAATCTAACAGCTCTTTAATACAGTGGCAACTTATATTCCCTTCAAGGTCACATGCTTTTCCTGGAGTTCATTTATCATTATCAGTCCCACTTGCAAGGCAGCATAAGTCATCTAATTGCAGCGGCTGCTGGCAGTGAGGCTGGGTGCCACACATTATAATTCAATCCATGGTCCTAGATGAGAAGAAGAGGCTGCTTAATATATTTTCTGCAGCTGGGAAAACACAACCTGGGAATCGTTTGGGCTGGAAATTTGCTCTGGCGGGTGATCTCATCTTTCCTTTTGCAGTGAATGACGGGAGAGTCCAAAAACTGGCTCTTTTCAGACCTGATCCACATTTTTGCAAGCTAAGAACATCCGAGAGCTGCAGGAGAAGGGTTCGGCCCCAAGATGTGACAACTCTCATCAGGAATGAGTTGCCACATGGAAGTGGTCAGGCTCATCAAGACTGAAGTTGCACCTTAATTATAGGCTTCTCCGATGGTTTCTACACTTTGCCTGCATATGGAAACTCTTAATTGAGAAGGGTGGACCACCTTACTTTTCATCAGTTTCGGTGTTTCTCTGTGTCTGAGGCACACGGGCCATATTTCTCCATCCTGTTCAGACCTGTACAGGGAGAAAGAACAGCGGTGTGGTTGCAGACGTGACATCAAGCCCTAGAGTCGCTCCCCCACCTCCTCCAAACTTTCTGAATAGAAGAGTTGTTGGAATTGCAACACAGAATTGCAACACAGATCCCACCCCAAAACTGATCTGTTTAGCAATGATACCCACCTGCATTTAGAGCTAGCTAGATAATTACATTGCAGCACTTGGGTTGCAACACAAAGCATTGGTTTTTTGATAAAACTGGGGCCTGTCACATCCACGGTAACCTCTAATGTTGAGAGCCGCTCTGTGACTGCAGTTCCATAAAGAAAGTAATCTAGGAATGATGGGATGCGGGGGGGGGGGGGGGAAGAGGCAGGTTCTGGGCATAACTGAAGGTGGGACCGGTTGCCCAGGGCTCATTGGAGCCACCGTCCTGAAATGACGTGGGGCTTTGGGCTCATCCCTTCCTAGCGACTTCTTCACAAGACTGCTTCACAAGACCACGGATAGGAAGACAGCCATGATCACCCCCACCCCCATGTGTGTTACCACCAAGCTTCTGTTTCCACTTTCAAAATCTTCATTATTTCCCTCAATAAATTCTCCTTGCAAGAGAAAAAGGCGCTTGAAAGAGGAAGCCAAAATGGGGCGGGGGGGGGGAGAAAAGAAATGCCCAAGATCTCTTCTTACAAAGAATTTGGCAACCGGTTTTGATCAAAAAAAAAATGACCAATCAGCCCAAAATATATAGAGGGGAAATAAAATGCGATAAATTCATGGAAACTGGCAACTTTTATTAACATATGGTACTGAGTCAAGTAAAGAGGAACATGCTATGGGAAATAACGTGGATTGTTGGCCTGTAATCTTTTAGGACAGATAATTATCAATAATGGGTCAGAGAATAAATTTAAGTATGTTAGGATATGAAATTAGCAGGTTATAAATGATTATAAGGTGGTAAAGTATGGTCTAAGCAAGATGATTGTACAGTATTATAATTTTGTTATGTTATGGTTGCCATGAAATACATGGCTGCTAAGTAATGAGAGAGGATTGTCAATTAAAAAAAAGAATAATATTTTCAGATTTCTCCTGTACAGGATGCTCTGAGTTTTGTTTTTAAATGTGGGGGATAATATAGTCATGGAACAAATGTGCAGCTTGTCCATTGTGTAATTCTTTCAGAAGACCAGGACAGGAAATCAAATGTTGCTTCCCCCGAATGACAGGTGATTAAAGGAGACCTCCAGGCATCATGGCCGTTTACAAAGCACCAACCTCTTATATGATAATTTTTTTCTTGGCATAAACTAGAGGTGATATATATTCTCGAAGGCTTTTATGGCTGGGATCTGATAGTTGTTGTAGGTTTTTCGGGCTGTTTGGCCGTTTTCTGGAGGTTTTTCTTCCTAACATTTTGCCAGTCTCTGTGGCCGGCACCTTCAGGGGACAGTACTTAGAACTATGTCTGTATTCTGGTGTAGTGTGTGGGATAGCTGAGTATTTGTAGCTGAGGGATCAGCTTTTTTGCCCTTTTCAGGAGAGTGGGTGATTATGGTGATCAGAGTGGTGTGTTTTTTTTTGGCTATTTTTTTGGCTATTATAAACTTGGCTATTTAAGCAGGCCTTCCATCCAGTCAGCTAAGTCTTTTTTCCCCTCCTACTCATTTCTTATTCTATCCCATCCTGGTACTCCTTTCTTAAATTAATTGCCTTAATTAATATTGTAATTGTATTTTTACATTTTTTATATTGATCTATTTTATGCTGTAAGCCGCCCCGAGCAGATGTGGTCTAGAGGGGCGGGGTATAAATTTAATAAATAAATAAATAAATAAATTATGGGTGTATTGTTGTGATAAGGAGGGAGATGATCTGTCACTGTGATTGATGGATTAACTAGTCATTTCTGTGCAGTGATCACTGGTCCCTGTGGCTGGGTAGAGTTTGTTGACCTTTTTGCAGTCCGTATTTTTCAGTGCTGGGAGCCAGGCTTTGTTGAGATTTAGACTTTCTTCTTTTTTTGTTGAAGCTGTGCTGATGTTTGTGGATTTCAATGGCTTCCCTGAAATGAGGTGGTATCATTGTTATGTATCCTTTTGTAGAGAGATGGCAAACCTTTGGCCATCCAGATGTTCTTGAAATATATGCCCATCGTCCACCGCCAGGCTGTCTAGTGATTATGGCTGTTGGTACTGGAATTCACCAAACCTCAGGAAGGCTCCAAGTTCCTTAGTCCTGCTCGCATGTGACCAGTTACTAAATGTTAACCAGCTGTTCATATAGAACCCTGTGCCATTTACGACATTCGCACCAGGACGGAGGCAGAAGAATTTTCCAAACCAAGCTCTGGCACTGCCTTGTGTCTGTGCGGAATTGTAGCCGGCGGCTTAAGCTCCTGTCCTCGGATTGCTTATCCTGGAGTGATACAATTTGCAGCAAGACTCGTCTGGAAGAAGTACTGAATTCCAACATAATCAGACGTGTGCGGAGACATTTCCATGTGCTCCAGTGGATTTTACTCACAACAGAAGAGCCTCGCTTGTCAATTGCCAGCATAGGAACTCCTCTGAATCTCAGCAGATGGCGTGGGACCTTCCCTCGCCACTAAGGAACAGGATCCATCTGCTGAAACACACTTCCTACCAAAAGAACATGCATCTTTAATGCCCTGCCAATTCTTGCACACCTTTTATCTCCAAAGAAGAAAAATCTTCAGAATCTTCAATCGTACATGCAACAATTTCCATTAAAAGTTCAAATGAGCATGTTATGTTAAAAATGTAGTGCCTGGCTATGTCTCTCCCCCTCCCCTTGCTTTTCCTTTTAAAAACATTGGGGGGGGGGAGAAGGGATCCTAGTTTTTAATGGAGCCACTCCCAACCCTGTAGGGTAGGGGAGATCAGGTACTTCCCCTCCCTGGCCACTATATTCCCAGAAATTGCTTACCTGTCCCACATGGCTATGGGTCTTGCAACGGCAGCTTTTACCTCTGGAATATGCAGAATTTGGGAATGGTTCCCTTTTCAGGTTCCCTACTCCCAGAAACCTCTGAGTGAGGGATTCTGAGAAATGTAGCCTGAAAAAAGTAACATTTCCAAGCTTTGGGAGTAGGTGTATTCTTAAGGAAGATACTTGATAAAAGTCGGGGTTACAAACATTCCAGCCATCGATCTTGCTTATGTATAGGTATCCTGCAGATAATATATATTATCCGTGGGAAAGGAGGAGGGTTCCTGCCAAACTATCTGTTAACAGATAGCACATCATTAGAAGTTGAAATGATATTAGTCTTCCAGAGATATGATTCTGACGGACCTTCATGTCTGGCAAATCACACTTTGCAGACAAAGCTGATGCTTGCCTCACAGTGACCAACCATAGACGAAAGCAAACTACTTTTCAAACTGCAGAAGATGTGAAAAGACCCTGCTATAACAATCAGATGCTTTAAGCATATAAGAAATTCCCTATTCCAGTGATGTGCTATCTGTAATGTATAGTTTAACCCTCAGAATTTATTGCTCCCTGGAAAATCCCTTCGGTAAGTGTTGTCTATGGCATCATTCCCTACAATATGATTTTCTTTAGGAAATTGTTGTTGTTGTTGTTATTGTTATTAATGTTGTTTTATTGTTGTTTTTGTTTAAAAACTCCAGGCACAGTCAAAATCATATAAACAATGACTGCATTACAAAACAGATACTTAAGCTTTTGGTTAAAACTTGTACATGCTAAATATTGTATGCTGTTCCTAATATCCCAATTTTTTGTAGCTCTGAAGGTGTGATTTCTGAGATCTGCAACTGCCTATGGTACTGTGTGAAATTTCTTGATATTGTCCCCAAAGCCCCAATAACTACAGTGGGGTCTTGACTTGAGAACTTAATCCGTATTGGAAGGCGGTTCTCAAGTCAAAAAGTCTGTAAGTCAAGTCTCCATTGACCTACAGTGTATTGAAAACCGATTAATCCCATAAGAGGCCGTTTTTGTTCCATTTTGGTTTTTTTCTGGTCTGTAAATCAAATCTCAGTCTGCAAGTCAAACCTAAATTTTGCGGCCAGAGAAGTCTGTAACTCAAAAAGTCTATAAGTCAAGCCGTCTGTAAGTCAAGGGTCCACTGTAAAGGGACCACTGAAGTGTGTTTCCTCCAGAGGTGAGATCTTTCAATCGCCAAGTCTCTGTACTTCGTTAGTTTCTTCAATTCTTTATTTTCAACTCTGGCATCCCCTGGAATTGCAATGTCAATGATCCAGACCGTTCTTCGTTCTATCACTACTATGTCTGATGCGTTATGTTCAAGGTGTCTATCAGTTTGGATCCGGAAATCCCACAAGATCTTGACTTCCCCATATTTATTTATTTATTTATTTATTTATTTATTTATTTATTTATTTATTTATTTATTTATTTATTTATTTATTTATTTATTTATTTATTTATTTATATCCCGCCCATCTGGTATATTCTACCACTCTGGGAGGCTTACACAATATCAAAACCATTAAAAACCATTAAAACATTAGCATACAATTAATTAATAACATACATTTTCTGACAACTTTGATGTTCCCATGGGTTTTTGGAGGCTGGCAAGTTATATTTTTTTGCATAATGACCATTCTAACATGTCTAAATTTGTAATCTGTTTGTACAATCTTTGGACATTCACAATTCCATCTTTTTCTTGACAGAGTTGACATTTGCTTTTAGCACTAATTCCTTGGTTCTTAGCTTTCATCAAACTCTTGGTTTGAGTGCTTGTTCTTCTGCGGCAAAAATCAAGCCTCCAGTTTCTTTCTTAAGGGTTCCCAGTTTTAGCCATGTCCATGTTGAATTATAAGCATGCTTTCCATCAAGATTTCTCAGGTGTTGTCCATGTAGTGGTTTATTTTCCCAGCTGTTTAATTTCTTTTCGAATTGTTGTTTCTCATATTGAGCCTTGTTTCTGTTGTTTTCAAAATATTCTCCATTTTCACTGCCTTAAATAATTGTTGTTGTAGTAGTTGAGAAATAATCAGACTGGGCCTGCCACTAGGGAGAATCTGAGAGTAGATTTGTGAGTCTCACAAATGGTCCACAAAAATGTTAGGTTGATAATTGAATGATACTATATAGTAATTGGATGAAATGTTTTTTACATTTTCTGCCTCCTGCTAAAATAACTTTATCAGCTTTGTGTCCTTGATTCAGGCAGAAGGAGGATGCCGTTTGGTGCTTTGCCTCAGTCAGCAAAATGCCTTAGGCTGGACTTAGAACCTGCTATTTTATCATGCTCTAGAGAGCCTAAAAGTTTTCTTAACAAGCAAGGCTCCCTTTATTAAGTAATTAGCAATAATCCCCTATGTAATTGCTTAGGCCCTTTGTAGGTAAAGTATGTCATCCAACTGAGAAATGGCATCCATAAACAAACTGCTAAGTACCCTGAACTGTAATGAACTTCCAGCAGAACCAGCGCTGCAAATCTTGCAGAAAGGATATTGGTGGGGTGGGTGGAGGTGGAGAGGTGACAGGTTCATAAAGCAAAGTCATTTGCTTGGCTAGCTGTTACTGGACTCTGAGAAAGAAGAGTGAATGGAATGGGAAAGAAGGCAGTGGATTTGTTTGGGCTTGATCGCATAATTATATCCTGCCATTATTTGCTATCCACATTAGAGATATTCGAATACTGTACCCCTATTTCTAATCCACATTGATGAGAATGAGACTTCCCAAGGGCTCGTAGAAAACATGCTAATTGCAGGGCTGTGCTATGATACCAAATTAAACTTGAATTTCAGGGAGTGAAATGGAATGAGTAAATACTTATGGATTCTAAGGATGCAGTTCTATGCATATGTACCTGGGAGAAAGCTCAGCAGAACAAAACTGTGGGAACCTCTGTGTAAGCAGTAACAGGCTTACCGATTCCATAACACGCAGGTGGTATAGCTGGAGCTCTTCTCTGGGTATGGCCAGACTTCTCTAGTTGTTCTCCTGGACACACAGAAGATTCATCCACTGGAGTCAATGTGAAGCTTTACTTGCTCTTAGAAATTGAACACCCTTAATCTACAGCAAATCCAGGTAAAGTTGTGATGAGTTTTGGGTCCCAGGCTTGAAAGAACTAAAATTTGAAATGTCAGAAGCAGTATACTCATTCTGAGCAAAGCCATATCTAGTCCAGCATGCTGTGTCTTCTGGCGGTGGCCAGAGAGATGCCTACACGAAGCATCCGAGCAGAACATCTGTGCTATCGAACTTTCCCAAATTTGTTTCCCCAGCAACTGGCCTTCTGAGGCATGCTGGAGGTAATATAATAATCTTAGAAGTGCACAGCTGGCAGGGACCCTCTGGATCATCAGGTCCAGTCCCTCTCCAGGAGGCCCAGTGGAGCAATCGAACTCCCAACCTCTGGCTCCACAGTCAGAGATATAAATCATATGTAGCCATCACAAGGACTAGGAGCCACCATTTGCCATATCCACTACGAATTTGCCTATTCCCTTTTTAAAGCCATCCAAGATGTTGTTGTTACATCTTGTACGGCAGCAAATTCCACTAATTAAGTCTGCCCCTGTACAAAAAAAAAACTCTGATTTTTTCCTCTCCTGAACTGGCCACCATTCACCCTCACTGAAGAACATTAGGTTCTAGTTGCATGAGAACAGGGGGAAAAAACCTTATCTCTATCCATGTTATCCACACTCGTAGGCATTTTGTCAGCTAAAATGCCTCAAACATTTCCTCATGGGGTGGGGGTGGGGGAGTGTTGTTCTGGTCCCTTGATCACCTGGGTATCACATTTTTCTGCCTCTGTTCCAGCTCTACAATATCCTTTTTGAGATGACGGGGGGGGGGGCGGGCGTAACTTTCCCCAGTATTCTCCATGTGGCTAGATCAGCATCAGAGCTTTCTCCTTCCTGACACATAATGGCCTCTTTTCCACATTTGAGCTAATTAGGGTTGCAAGATGGCAACGGAGAGGTCACACCTATCACTTTTAAAAATCTGCAAAATGGTAGGAGAGGGCGTAAATAAGTCAGTAAGCAAGAAAATCACACTGAACCATGGCTTCTACTACCAGCAGCATGGATGAATAGCAGCTGCACAGGTTGTGCTGCCTTGCTTCATTTCCTGCAGAGCTGCGGGAATCAGTGTTTAATTATTGAAATGTGATGGGGGGGCGAGAGTAACGCAGATTTATAACACAATCTATCCCTCTAATCCTCTTTAAAAATTTCACTGGCAGAAACTATTAAATCTTGTCTCTTCTAGCTTATATAATAAATGACAGGTAGATTGCATAATGTAATGTATTGCTGGCTTCAGGAGAAAAGCATTTGTGCTTGGAAAGTTACTTTTTAAAAGCCATTAAGTAGTTTATACAGTGGTACCTTGACTTGAGAACGTCCCTACATAAGAACGATTCGAGTTAGGAACGTTTGCAAAAAGTTGCTTCAACCTGAGATCGGAGCCCTGACTTAAGAACAAAAAAACAAACAAACCCCGTTCCTGCCCTTTTTTTGACCTAAGTTCACCTTAGGTCAAAAGAAGAAGAAAAAATTAAAAAATCACCCCCAGGTAGATATGGATTAACCAGCTTTGCATTAGTTCCTATGGGAACTAATGCTTTGTCTTAAGAACAGCACCTTGACTTAAGAATGAAAAACAGCAGATATGGATTAAATGGTTTTCAATGCATTCCTATGGGAAATGGTGCTTTGTCTTAAGAAGGCAGTCCCAATACGGATTAAGTTCTTAAATTGAGGTACCACTGTAGTTCCTAGAACCCTCAAATGTAGTTCACTAACAAAATAGTTTGATGTTGAAAATAACTCTTTACTCTGTTTTGCAAAAGTAACTGAATTTGTTTAGTTATTTACTAAACAGCATCCAGCTGTATCATTTTAATTCAGTTGCATGAGGTTTAATTCAATTGATGCATCAAGTGATGTTCCTCCTCTTTTGTTGTTACAAGACTATGGAAAAGACATTCTTGTTAAAGGTAGGTGAAGGTGATCAGGCAAGAGGGGGTGATTGTGGCAGAAAAGGGTGAGAGGAAAGGGGGGTCATGGGTGAACATGCACTTGAAATGCACCATCCGAACACGAACAAGTCCCAGTGGTCTAGTGAAGTTCCAATCAACCTGGGCCAAATTTCCCTGTGGCCATGCCCTTACCCAGCTTTTCAACTCTTTGAGATTATTTCTCATTTACTAAAAGCCTCTGTAACATATCGTTTTGACTAGCAGTGGAAACCTGCTTCCCGAATATGAGGCTGGATTTCATATTCTCAGCGTCTCTGACCTTCGTCCATGCTGATCAGAACCTACGGGAAGTTGGCCTTGAACACTTCTAGCTTAAGATTTCATCACAAGATTGTTAGGAGTCAAAAGGAGTCCAAGCTTCTTCTTACAAATTTGTAATATGTTGTACAAAATGATTTGGATGACTCGTGTTCTCCGGACACTTCCCCAAAAAGCGAAGATGTCGAATAAAAATATGAGATTTTGTTTGGAAAAAGCACATGGTGAGCTTGTTAATGCATTGCTGCTTTCTATATAACTGAAAAAAAAATCTTCAGATAAAGTAGTTATTTGAAACAAATGCTTTTCTAAGCTCTTGAGAGGAAAGGCAGCTTAGAAATGCACTAATGGAGCAAAGAAGGACCATCCATCACATTGCCATAAATATACGCACAGGGGCCCAGCTCTGCTTCCAAGACACTTGAAATATGCAGGTTGCATGACAGTGGCCCTGGGGATGCTCCGGGCTGTTGGCCAATACCGATGCCTAGCTTTCCAAGTGCTAAGGATGTCTACCATGGTTTCCTTTGATCTCATTAACAGTAATGTGATGAGGATGAGAATGATGGGCTGTGCCTTGTAATGTATGGTAAATGTTACATACAGCACTGATGTTACCTGTCTGTCATGGGTTGGAGGGAAAGTTCCATCCTATGGGGAGTGGAAGGCGGGACATCAGGAGGAGGGGCTGTACTGTATATATATGTGGAGTTTGTGTGGAGAAGGGAGAAGCTGGAGGAGAGCTGAGAGAAGAAGCTGGTGTGGGAGTCTGTGTGTCAGACAGGGTACTACTGTGTGTCAGTCAGTACCAACCTGATAGGTTCAGGTGTCTGTATGGTTAGCCAGAACTGATAGGTTCAGGGTCTGTGCTTTATTTAAAGGTGTTCTGTGTGAACCAAACTGGTGTATGTATGATTGAGACTAAGCCACGTTACTGTATCTCATTCACTTGATCATTTTATTTTCCCTGTGTGTTATTTAAATAAACCTTATTCTTTTGTTTGTTTAAAAATCCATTCCTGGTCTGTGTGACTCCTTACAGGGAATGGTTGGTGGCAGCTTAGTGAAACTGTGGCATATCCCAGTAGGTCTGGGGTTGTCACATTGATTGGTGTCCAGCGTGTGGGATACGACTGGTCCAGTTGTCCAGTGGTCCAGCAAAGCCTTGGCAAGTGTGCCCAGAGCAAGGGGGGTCTAGTCAGGGACAATCTGAGAGCGCGTAGGTAATCTTCTAGGCTTACCTCACGGGGAGGTAGGCTAGTGGAAGAACGTGTGACCTCAGATTGGTGGGACTAGATTAGGGAGCTCTGAGGCAACCTGTTTTGGTGGGAAAAAGCTGAGGCAAAGCTGAGTGAAGTAGCAGTGATCTAGCCTGTCTGCTGAGAGGCCTAGCAGAGGGGGGTGGACTCTGGCTGGCAACAGTTGCAAGTTAGTGCTGAAAGAACAGCAGCAATCTATAGAAGGCTGGTTCTGAGGCAAAAGAGAAAAAAAAAGTGGTCGCTTTATTTTGAGGCTTGACTTTTGAAAGCAGCCTGTTCTGGGGGGGGGATTATGCCCTTGACTCGAAGCCAAATGGCAGAAATGGGTGAAGTGAGGGAACCCCAGGTAGACCAAGGTTCTGAGGATGAATTTGGCTCAGTGCAGGATGAGAGCACGGGAGAACAGAACCCAGAACTCAGAAAATTGCTCCTAGCCCAACAGCATGAACTGAGGGTGAGGGAAATGGAGGAAAGATTAGAGAGAGAAAGAATGCAGGAAAGGGAGAGGCAAAGACAATTTGAATTTGCATTAGAGAGAGAGAGAATGGAAAGAGAAGAAAGATTGGAGAGAGAGAAAATGGCGTTTCAGTTAAGAAAATTGGAACTGATGAATCAGAATAATAATAACAATAGGGATTCTGAGGGAGGCCAATTGTCTAAAACTGACCTGAAGAAATTCCCTGTATACCACAAGGGAGATTGCCCTGAGGTGTTCTTTTCCTTAGTGGAAAGAGCGTTTGTGGACTTCTCAGTGAGGGAAACTGAGAAGATGACCATCATGCGATCTTTAATCAGTGGCAGCCTGGCAGAAGTCTATGCAGAGATGCCAGAGGAACTGATGAGAGATTTCGCAGAGTTTAAAAAGCTGGTGTTTGCCAGACATGGGATAAATGCGGAACAGCTGAGGCAGAGATTCAGGTCACTCACCAAGAAACCAGAGCAGACTTTTACCCAAGTGGGGGCCCAACTGGTGAGGCTGCTAGAGAAATGGCTATCTCAGGAGGGAACAGAGACCTTCCAGCAGCTCAAAGACCTGATAGCGCTGGAACAGTTTTATTCAGTCCTGCATGGGGAACTGAAGTTCCAGGTGAGGGAAAGGAAACCGAAATCTGTGGCCGAAGCGGCCGAAATCGCAGATTTTATTTCCCAAATAAGAAAGCCCTTAGGTGAGGGGAAATCTATAGGTAAACCTAAAGAAACCTACAGCAAGTACTCTCAGGGACCAGGGAGAAACCAGCAAGTGGGAGGAGCCCATGGTGAAGGGAAGCCCTCAGACACGAAACAAAGACCTCAGATTTTGGAGGGAAAACCAAAACAAGATGAGAAAGACTCAAAATACAGCAGAAAATGTTATTTCTGTCAAGGAAAGGGCCATCTAATCTCAGAGTGTGAGAAATTAAAGCAGCTAAAAGGAAATGTGCCTCATGATTCGAGTGGAACCAAGCCAAAAGCTGTGTTCTGTGTCCAGAAAGAGCAAAGCTGCTTGCCACTGAGGGAGCCTGTTGCCATGGCTACTCAATCTGGAACAGTTACATCTGCTGATCAGGCTGAGGAAAATGGTCCTCTTGTGGAGGTCAAGCGCTGCTTACTAGTGAGAACAGATTCGCAGTTGTTTGAAACCGCAGGGGTGGACGTAGGAATACTTGACCATCAGTATAGGGGGCTGAGGGATACTTGTTCCCAGGTGACCCTGTGCCATCCAGATATTATTCCTAGGGAGTATATAATCCCAAATGAGAGCATAAAGGTGGCAGGGATTGAGGGACAGGTGATCTCGCTGCCAGTAGCGGAGGTACCTGTGAACTTTCAAGGCTGGAGGGGAGTTTGGCGGCTAGCGATTTCATCGACTCTGCCAGCAGCCGTGCTCGTGGGAAATGACCTGGCTGAACATGTGGAACGGGTGCTAGTGATTACACGCTCACAAGCCACCACGGGGACAGTTCAGGGGGGTACTGATGAGCCCGAGACGGAAGCAGAGGGAAGTTCCGAGGCTGTGGTGGAAACTTTAACCACAGACAGCCGATTTGGCCAAGAGCAAAAGGCAGACGCCACTCTCCAAAAGTGTTTTGAACAGGTGACAGACGCCCAGCTAACACCTGAAACCCCAGTGAGATTTCGAGAGGAAAAGGGAATTTTATATAGAGAGACCCTGAGGAATATCTCAAAAGGGGGAGATGGGATCAGAAGTCAGCTGGTGGTACCTGAAAAGTATCGCCCCATGATCTTACAAAGGGGGCACTCTGACATGTTTGCTGCGCACTTAGGGGTGAACAAAACACAGCAGAGAATCACACAGAATTTTTACTGGCCTGAAATAGGGAAGCAGATCAAGGAGTTCTGTAAACAATGTGATGTGTGTCAGAGGCAGGGGAATAACCGTGACAGGACCAAAGCAAAGTTGTGCCCTTTGCCTGTGATTGACACTCCGTTCAAATGCATAGGGGTGGATATTGTGGGACCTTTGCCCAAGGCCACAAAGAGGGGGAACCGGTTCATTCTCACCATTGTGGACCATGCCACGAGGTACCCCGAAGCCATACCCTTGACTAACATTGAAACTAACACAGTGGCAGATGCCTTGGTGGGGTATATGTCCAGGATGGGATTTGCCTCAGAAATCATCACAGATTTGGGCGCATCGTTTACATCGAAGCTCATGAAACGGTTATGGCAAATCTGTGGAATTAAACACAAGGAAACCACTGCCTATCACCCTGAAAGTAATGGGTTAACGGAGAAGTTCAATGGGACTTTGATGCGCATGATTAGGGCTTACTTGGCAGAGAATCCAAACAATTGGGACCAGAAGCTGCAATCCCTTTTGTTTGCTTATCGATCAGTGCCACAAGCCAGTACCGGGTTCAGTCCGTTTGAACTCTTGTTTGGGAGAAGGGTGAAAGGGCCCCTTGATTTGATCAAACAGAATTGGGAGCAGATCATCCAGGATGACCCACAAGATGTTGTGACATGTATAGACTCTTTAAGGAATGACCTAAAGAGAAACCTAGAGCTAGCAGCAGAGACCCTGCAAGCTCAAAAGGTCAGAAAGAAAGCTTGGGATGACCAGGAAGGCAGGGAGAGGCACTTTAACCCAGGGGAGGAAGTGCTTTGGCCTAGGCCCTGCAAAGAGAACAAACTGCAGCTGGGTAGCCCAGAAATAAAATACTTGGGTCACATAGTAGGGGGAGGAGTGATCAAACCCCTAGAGGCCAAGATAGAAGCAGTTCGTGATTGGCCCAGACCCAACACCAAGAAAAAAATCAAATCATTTCTTGGGTTGGTGGGCTACTACAGAAAGTTCATCCCGAGGTTTAGCGAGATAGCGACTCCGCTGACCGATTTGACGAGGAAGAAGACTGATGACCGCATCCCGTGGACCAGCGACTGTGAGGAGGCGTTCCAGAGGTTGAAGGAGGCCCTCATCAACTATCCAGTGCTGCGTGCTCCAGACTTCGACCGGGAGTTCATCATCTACACCGATGCGTCTAACAGCGGGGTAGGAGCAGTTCTTTGCCAGGAGGATGAAAATGGTGACCAGCATCCAGTGTCCTACCTGAGTAGGAAACTCCAGAAAGGTGAGAGACATTTGGCAACCGTGGAAAAGGAGTGCCTGGCCATAGTCTACGCGATCCAGAAGGCCAAGCCTTACATCTGGGGAAGACATTTTATTCTGTGCACTGACCATTCACCACTGCAATGGTTAAAGACAATGAAAACCCATAATAGTAAACTTATGAGGTGGGCTTTAAACCTGCAAGACTATGACTTTGAAGTGAAGGTGGTCAGAGGGTCAGTGAACTGTGTTGCTGACGCCTTGCCAAGAAGACCCGAAGAATGAAGACGGCGAAAGAAACATGGACTATGTATATATTTTGGTGACCAAAGGTTAAATGTATCTGGTTATTAAATATGCCTGGTTTGTATGAATAAAGGTAACTTGATGTATTGTAAATGGTAAATGTTTAAATGCCTAATTAATATGTTTATCCTAGAGTAAGTATGGTATTGTATGTTAATGTATAACTGTTTTGTATGTTTTGGATCCAGGTTGTTTTTTGGTGAAAAGCACTTTAGCTTTCCCCCTACAAAACGACTTATAAAGAGGGGAGGTGTTACATACAGCACTGATGTTACCTGTCTGTCATGGGTTGGAGGGAAAGTTCCATCCTATGGGGAGTGGAAGGCGGGACATCAGGAGGAGGGGCTGTACTGTATATATATGTGGAGTTTGTGTGGAGAAGGGAGAAGCTGGAGGAGAGCTGAGAGAAGAAGCTGGTGTGGGAGTCTGTGTGTCAGACAGGGTACTACTGTGTGTCAGTCAGTACCAACCTGATAGGTTCAGGTGTCTGTATGGTTAGCCAGAACTGATAGGTTCAGGGTCTGTGCTTTATTTAAAGGTGTTCTGTGTGAACCAAACTGGTGTATGTATGATTGAGACTAAGCCACGTTCTCATTCACTTGATCATTTTATTTTCCCTGTGTGTTATTTAAATAAACCTTATTCTTTTGTTTGTTTAAAAATCCATTCCTGGTCTGTGTGACTCCTTACAGGGAATGGTTGGTGGCAGCTTAGTGAAACTGTGGCATATCCCAGTAGGTCTGGGGTTGTCACAGTAAAGTCTTCACATATTATAATAAAGTACTGTATTATCAAATTGTAATACCCTTCCCACACTCCATACTTGGCAAGCTGGTTTTCTGTATCCATCCTTTGTCCCTCTTCTCTCTCTCAATTTTGCAAGGCTCAAAATTGGACTGAAAGCATTTCCAAGGACCATTTGTTCTTGTAACCTGTTTTATACAAGATCATGTTCTCCTTGAAGGAGCAAATGTGAAGTCAGGGTTCCCAATAGCAGATCTGGCCTTGTTGGGATTGCTCGGGTGGCCATGTTTCTTACTTAACAGAGGACAAAGCAGAGGAAGGGTGTCCTCTATTTGCAGGACTGTCCAGTTCATGTGTAATTTGGAAACAATTTAAAGCTGAAAACCAGTAGAAGAGGGGGGGAACCTTGACATTGCCCAGCCATAATCCAGTCAGCAGGTTCCACAAGCACCCAGCAATGGCAATTTATGTCTAACTGGTTCTGATTTCAAATTATTCTAATAGTTTCAAAATTTTCATCTATGCATGTAAAGCTGCCGTTTCGATGTCCCCTCCCCACCCCCCACATGAGCGGCTAGAGGGGCCAAATCCCAGTTCCACACCGAGAAAAACTCCTGTTTTGAACTACAGCTCCCATTGTGCCCTGTTCAGCATTCATTCCTGTGACCTGGTTGCTTTCTATAGACTACTTGTGGGCAGCACCTCCAAACAGATTTCAGCGGTCTGCCAGGACTCCTCACAGTTCCCAGATCCATGCATGAATACGGAGGGAGAGAGTATTGCACTTTCTACCTCTGCGAGATCCTGCCAAACTGCAGAGAGCTTCGTTCATTGGTTGACCCCAACTGAAAGGCCCCCATCTCCTGAAACAATTGGGCAAAACTTCGATTGCACGTTTCACTTTATGCCACCAGTTCATTTCTGCATTAGAGGCTCCCAGTCAGAAGCAAGCTTTTTATTTTAAACATTCACAGCAAGGATCAGGATTTTCTCATTCTTTTTCTGTTTACCACCTGCAGCAGCTCTTTTCCCTTCCACTCTGGAGAAAGCTCAACCAGATCCCATCCAAAGAAGGAGAGGAAGCATTTTCAGGCGGCATCAGAGCCTGAGCTCTGAAGGCTAAAGGGTTAATAGAAGTTAACCAGTCTTAACAATTTAACAGTTAACAGAAATTTAGCTTAATAGTTAACAAAGGTTAAGCAGGCATTCTAGCTTCTAGGAAGCCACATGTCCCTGTTCCAAATACAACATTGCCCCCCCCATCAGATCCAGCACTTTCCTCTGTCTTGCAGCACGGACAAGAATTGAAGTAAGCCCCATGTTCTTCTGGGAGCAAGCAGCACCAACCAGGCAGGACAAAGGGGGCAGGGGAAAACTTTTGCCCCTGCTAGAAGAGCATTTAATTCCTGCCCTCTTCCCAAGTACAGTACAACAGGATTCCAGGCTATCTGTTGGGATAAATGAGCTCTGGGCGGCCAACTTAAGATTCAGATAAACCCAAGCCAAACAGCTAACATGGCAACCCTAGGTGTGAACCAAGATATTTTGCTTCCTGAGGCAAAAGGACAAGATGGGCCCCTTCCATGTCATGAACAGAAGCCAACCAGACTTACAATAGTCTCGTTTAGCTGAGAATCCTCCAGCATACCTGAGGTCTGCAGACATCTATCTATCTATCTATCTATCTATCTATCTATCTATCTATCTATCTATCTATCTATCTATCTATCTATCTATCTATCTATCTATCTATCTATCTATCTATCTATCTAAATATTTACTTACTTACTTACTTACTTACTTACTTACTTACTTACTTACTTACTTACTTACTTACTTACTTACTTACTTACTTAAAATCTTTTGACCCTGCTTTTCTCCTTAGAAAAGGACCCAAGGCAGCTTAGGACATTTAAAAGACAACATTTAAGAACAAAACAATGAGTGTCCAAAGGAGGCACGCATCACTAAAAGGCAATATTTAAAGCTAAAAACACTAAGCATAGAAATATTTAAAAGGAATAATAAAACTACTAGCCCTCTTAGAAATGAGAAACGCGGGCAATACTAAAGACACAGCCAAAGCAGTGATGCATAACAATCCGTCTAAAAAAGATCACTTCTCAGGCCATCTAGGGAAGGGTTGCCTGAAGAGAAAGGTCTCGGCCTGCTTGTAGAAGGACAGCAAAGATGGGGCCAGCTTGGCCTCCAGTGGGAGGGGGTTCCACAGTCTTGGACTAGCTCAGGGTTTCTAGGTAGATTCTGAGGCACACACATCTCTGTTTCTGCAGCAGGCAAAGTGGTGAGAGAGCTCAGAAGCAACCAAAGTGGGCCTGTCATTCATGGCCTCAGCATTTGCTATGAGAGGCACTTGTCTCTTGGCCTGATGGGCCGGCCCTGTGTAAGAATCAAACAGTCCCTGATGTGTTAGCTATGCTCTTTTCTATCGTGCTGTTGCATGCCATTTTAAACCTCTCCACCTGAGAACTGCCAAAACAGTTCCTGGCACAGAATCCTGCTGCTTTTTTCCACGTTCAAGCTACCAGGTGAAGATGTTTAAGACTAACTGCCACGGTTTCTCACTGGCTCCCTGTAGTCTAAATTCTTGGGTTCCCAGGTGTTCTTAGACTAAAACGCCTAGAAGCTTTGACCACTACCTGTGCTGGCCAGGATTTCTGGCAGTTGTAGTCCGAGAACATCTGGGGACCCAAGGATCGGAAGCACTGGTTTAAACTCTTGAAATGATACCAGAGTCTATATTGGTACTCTTGTCTTGTGAGCTGCTTTGAGCAGAATACAAATTAAATAATGTAAATGAATAGGCTTGTTTCAGCATTGGGTGAAAGGTCTCCCTTCAGATTAACTAATGAAATAAATTTGTTAGATCTTAATACTCTCTCTGAGGCGATAGACATATGCCAAAATACAATATTATTCAATATTATCTGTTGCCAAGGTCAAGGCTCACATTATAATAAGTCCCCCCCCCCAGTAGCAAACAGAAAAGTGCTCTAAGGTCCAGTATGCTTCACTGACAGGAAACAGGAAGATAATTGAACGTCAGCCTTCCAATACAACTGTCATCACAAAGGGGAAAAATAAAATTTGAACCAAAATGTTAATAAGAATGGAAATCATAACAGATTCAGGATGAGATGCTGAAAACTGATGGAGAGACTCACTGCCCTGCAGTGCCGATGACTGTGCACAGAAATTGGGCTCAGCCCTGACTTTTGTTTTAACTTTAAAAAATGAGTGTAACGGAATGCCTAACGGTGATGTCATGCCTGCCTGTCCATCACAGGAGCTCAGGGGGGAGGAGCCAAGGATAGAGCAGGAGGGGCGGAGCCAGAGAGAGAGAGACAGTTAGAGAGAGTTAGGGACCGTTGGAGATGTGGAATGAGGGTTTAGGAGAATGAAGGAGAGGGTTAGTGAATTGAGAGATATTGATTGAAAGCAAACATGATCCAATACGTATTAACACCTGAAACAGTTCATATGTGATTTACCTTTTGATTTGTTTGACAATAAAAGAATATTTAATTAAAACTCTGCTTCCCTAAGTTCTATAACCCTTAGTGTTGGCAGCGCCTGTGACATAAGTTGGTATTGGGAGAATACCTGGTGGCAGCGTGAGGGGCGTGTACCTTTGTGAGGTCAAAATAAATAGGGGCAACAAAGGGTAGATCGCCACAATGAGATTTACTGCAAATCTATATGGCATTTAGTTTTTGAATATTGAGTAGTTGAGGAGAAATAGGCTCCAATTCTAAAAAAAAAAAAAAAACAAGCAAAAAAGCCCCAGCAGGCTCTAAGCATAATTTAACCTCTCCTCCACCGCTCAGAATTTTACATTTCCCTGAGATTTCTAGGCCACCAAGCATCCTGCCCCTGATTTTATCTTTTGACAGCTATATTACTTCTTTCTCTGGCTGAGGAAAGGAAGAGTTACTGTGAGTTTCCAAAAGTTTTTTTTTCCTCGTCAGAGAATAGAGGTGAAAATTTAGGTTAATGGCATGTGCTCTTCATTAATATTTTAGCTTACTTGCTCACTTTGCAAGCTGGTGTGAAATGCTTTGATGAAAGATTTTTCCTGCAAAGAGAGAGAGAGAGAGGAAGGAAGAGAGAAAGGGAGAAAGCGTTGAACACCTATGGTGAGTTGAAGGATGTCAATATATGGATATGGATATACAGGTCTCTTCCCCTTTCACACCTTCTCCTCCGGACAAAGCAGCCATGGAATGGGGACAGCAAACCTATTCATTAGTACTTCCCATTAGCAAAAGACATGATATCGAAAGAAATGGACCTGGACTTTTTGTTTTGAACAAATCAAGCCCCTCCCCCCATTAGTTAAAGAATATAAGGTTGGGTGAAATACTATTGTACCTGTGCCAGCAGGTCTGTCAGTGTGGCTGTTCAAGTGAAGAGTATTATTTGGGAAATACTAATACTCCTACACAGAAGTCTATATAGGTGTCATGAAATGGTGTAGATACTTGTCACAGGTAGAAGAAAGTGCTCTAGACCATTCACTCCATCTCAGCTTCGGTTGCCTTCCTTCCCATGTGGGGCAATGAGCCGGGGCCAGAGATCCTCGGTTATCTGTGGCCACTTGCCACATGGGTTGGGACCCCGATTTTCAATCTCTTCCTCCACTATGTGGAGAAGAGCAAGAAAACTGGAGGTGTGAGGCAAGAGTGCACCCCTTCATCCGTGGTTAGTATGCACCAATCCCTAATGCCTGAAGAGACGTGATGGGTACAATCACACAGGAGAAATAGCTCACATTTTGGACTGCTTGTGACATGGTCCTGTGTGAACTGTTTCCTGGTGATCCCCTTGATGCCCGGGGGATCACAAACCTGCCCAACTCTGATTCATGCCCAAGCTGGGCCTTTTTGGTCCAGTATGAATACTACTTATTTTGTGGGCTGGGCTGGAGTGATTCCTGATTCTGAAAGAGACGCCACCATCTCAGATTCTATATCTATATCTATCCGTTTATTTTAATTTAAAACGTCTAACACATTTCAGGGGCATGGATTTTAATTTAGAACTTTTATTTGGTCTGTACACAGCTTCACCAGATGAGTTACTAATTTTTAAAAGATCTTTTTAACCAGAAATGTCTATATCCTGAGACTGTGGTTTCGCCTTCAGAATCGGATTCATTAGAAGTACCAGTTCCTTTTGTCGCTTGGAGTGAATCCTGCAGAAACTGAAGGGTCATTTTAAAGGAGATCACTCGCAGCAACACAACCCTGTCCAGTGATGTCTGAAGGCCTGAATAGGGCTGTAATCATGTGGAGGACCTGAGTATGGACAGAAGCTCCCCCAACATCCCTGACCACCCAGGGGTCTGTTAGACCCAGGGATGGGGACTTGTGAGTTGCAGCTTGCTGTCAAGTCTGACTTAAGTTGCACTGTTCAGGGAGGGAGTCAGAAGTGAGTTCACCTGAATGTATGAGCCGGAGAGAGTTAAAGCCTGCTGGCTGTTACTGTCTGCGCATAGAGAGGGACCATGCGAAGAGGAAACCGTTGGCCGGCCACATGTGGAACGTCTCCGTGCAGGGTTCCCAGCCATGGTGGCAGGGCTCCACGTTTAGCAGAAGCTTCCCTCTTCAGACTGTTTCTCTCTGTCTGGGGACAGAGGAAGGCAGAGTTTGGGGGCTAGGACTGGCCCTTGTTCACATGATCAGTTTAATCCTTCGCCTGAATAGGGTTTAGGTGTATGAGTCAAGACTTCGTCCGTAGCTGCAGCTGGATTGTGAAGCTGTTGAGTTTTCAGCAGGCGACAACATCTGTCTTGTTGAGCCATGCCTTTGGCTTTTAAAAGTGGCTATGGTCTCCTCATAAAGAACATAGCACCTGTTGTGTTTTCGGCTTTTACCTTACTGTTTTTTTACTGCATGCATGCAATTACTGCCCTTCCCTTGAGGACCCTGGTGGGCAGACAAACAATACATTATTTTCAATAAATAAATAATAAGTAAAATACCTGTGGCCATGCCCGGGTTATCCTTTAAGCTGAGGCTTTTGAATAAGGGGACAGTTCCCTTGCTGATGTTCAGCCCTTCCATTAGGCTGCTTGAGGTGACTATTAGTTTTGATAGCAGAGAGAAGGATATTTTAAAACTGGGTGCCTCAGGAAATGCAGTTTCTCTGTGTTTTGTGCAAGGGGGCAGCAAGATGGCCAATAAATTGGTGTAAAAGAGTAAAAATATTGTGGAACTTCCATCCCCATAGCGCTTGAAAAACCGCAAAGCTCCAAACAGCCAGTCGGTCCAGTGTAAGATATGATTTCCCCCTGCTTTATATATCCAATGATGAGCCAAATATAAACGGGCACCATCTATTTTCAGAATGTCTGGAAAGTTTCTAATTGTTACTCATCCTCTAGAATTACATCTCAATAAGGGCGGCTCACACCATTGTTGAATGAGATGGCTTTCACCACACCTGTCTTGCGTTCTTGCATGATGATGACATTCGGCCGGGCTGCCCAAGGTCGGAGGTGGGTGGGAATGGGGCCGGGGTGCCATTGTTCCAAACAGATGCACGTTGTGTGCTGTTGGCAGGGTTTGTTTTGCTCACGTGACTCTGGCCAAGGGAAGCATTCAGTTTCAGCTGTGGGTAGTTTAGAGACCAGCGCGAAAGACATGCATTTGAACTGCTGTGTGTAAGCTGAGGTTCTTGCACTAAACTACAACACGTGGTCAAGATCACACCGTTCTGGTTGGGAATTTGTGTTCCTCAAAGAAGAACATGGCCAACTGTCTGGGACAACTAGATTAGGAGTCTCATGGCACATAAGGGTTAAAACTAGAGTGTTGCTGTCAAGACTGTGCTCATGACCTGAGTATGATCCCAATGGGCTCCAGTAGCTGGCCCAGGTTTGACTCAGCTTTCCGTCCTTCTGAGGTTGGTAAATTGAGTACTCAGCTGGCAGGGGTGGGGAATGTGTAGTCCGCATAATTAAATTGAAAACCGTCCACAGACTGCTTTAAGTGCTATGGGGTGATATATAATCAGGAGGCTTGGCTCTGCTTTGCTATAAATGGAGTTGTCATCCATGACAAGGTCTTTAGGCCTTTAAAAGGTAAAGGTAAAGGTTCCCCTTGACAATTTTTGTCCAGTCGTGTTCGACTCTAGGGGGCGGTGCTCATCCCCGTTTCCAAGCCATAGAGCCAGCGTTTTGTCCGAAGACAATCTTCCGTGGTCACATTGCCAGTTCGACTTAGACACGGAACACTGTTGCCTTCCCACTGAGATGGTACCTATTTACTTGCATTTTTATATGCTTTCGAACCGCTAGGTTGGTGGGAGCTGGGACAAAGCAACGGGAGCTCACTCCGTCTCGTGGTCTTCTGACCCTGCAGCACAGGCTCCTGCAGTTTAGCCTGCAGCGCCACCACGTCCCTTTAGGCCTTTAAGTAGAAATATTCTCAAAAGAGAGGAGACTCAAAGAAAAGTTTCTTATGGATGGACTTGTCCCAAATGAGACACTTGTGCCGCAGTAGGTTTTTAGCCTGCCATGGGAACTCAGCATGCAGGGAATTACATACATGGTGATTCTTAATCACATAGATCCGGACCCACAAAATGGAAGCTACATGTAAGGTCACTCTGACATCAGTGGAAATTGTGGCGAGTTTGTCCCTGGGACACTGAAGTGTGACTTTCTGTGGCATGATTCAATGACAGTTAAGTACCCTGGAGTGCCCTTAGTTGCTGCAAGAGAGGTTTGAGCATTGACTTTCCCCATGGAAACCAGTGGCCTTTATGGAGGCTAGATGGTAACCCTTGCTTGTTCAGAGAGTGGTGGCTTCTCCTGGGCAGTGCAACCCCATGGTCAGCCTTTGGACTGAGATGTCTGTTAATGTCATCCAGACTGCGCTTGGAATTGTTGGGGGATGGTGGAAGTTGTAACCCCAAACATCTGGAGAAAACCAAGATGGGGAAGGACAAGCAAGGGAGAGCAAAATCTCTGTTCATTACCTAACAAATGCATCATAGCAAGAACTCACTAGTCTTTGAAAAAGGTGAGTGACTGAGAGAGAGAGAGAGAGAGAATCACAGGGTTCCAATCAGTCTGATAGAAGTACATGTACAGCCAACTTGCTGTTGAACATTTTATTACACCCAGTTACAGAGCAGAATGGGCCAGATGCTTTTTAATAAATTTATTTATTACTTGCCTCCTCCACCTGGTAATTGGTAGTCATAAAAACTTTTATAACATCTCTAAGGATGCACTCCTTCCCCCTGCCCATGATTATGGCTGTCCAGGATTGCAGCCCTCACCATTTATAACAGCCTTACACCAGCAAAAACCTGCTTCAGTCAATTGAATGAGGCGGCAGAGATACCACAGATAATCTATCAGAGTTTTACCCCCATCACCTCCAGTTTAAAAAGGGCTGCGAGATGCCCAGCTCACAGTTTAGCGCTCATATGGATCCTCCTGACCCATACCTGTAAGTGGGGGGAGAAGTCATGGGGAGGATTGCTATTAAGAAAGGTCCCTGTTTGAGTACTTGTAAATCCATTTGCCAGCCAAAGTGGAAAGGACTGGGCTTGGCAAACCCACAGCCCTCTCTGCCTAATTTCTGTGGGTCAAACAACACGGCCTGCCTTCCTGCCTCAGGTAGAGGAAACTGAGGTTTCGTAGGACAGAGCAGCCTACAAACCTCTGAACTGTGTTGGTCTTCCGAATAAGAAAGAACTTCCAGTGTTCAGCATTGCATCATTTCTGTTCCTCCTCTGGCTCTCTGTGTGTACACAAGATTTTACAAAGATGCCTTCAGGACTCCAATGGATTTGCCAACACGGGCCGAGGAGGAAGTAAAGCAAGACTGAGCACTGACTGTGTCCTTCTCCACACAGGAAATGTTCTTGTTGTTCAAACAAGAGCTCAGTGTGCTAGGGAACAGAGCGCGCTTGAGAATTCCAGTGGGGAGCGCCTTCTGGAAACGGATCTCAGGGCCTCCACCCGGGAAAGCATTTGGAAGGGAGATCTGCCGTAAGCCTTTCAGAGTCTCCGAGTGATGAGCCATATGCTTGGCTGTACTGAGGTGTCCGTGTCTGTCTGTCGGGGGTAAGGTTATCTGTACTTCTGCAAGACTGGGTTGGGATCTCAGTTTGGGGCTTCATCCCAAGCAGTCTGTGTGGCAGGCCTCTCCTGTGGGGCTCCTTGCTTCATCTCGCTATACAAACATAACATCACCTCTGGGGGTAGGGGGTTCAAGTCAGCCTAAAGCCTAAATGTGAAGCTCATCTGAGCTCTTTTAGGACCTGCGTACGGCCAGAAGCCCGACGGATGAGAAATTCATTTTGTTTGGCTTCCAGTAAAAACTTCTGGAACGTTCTTCATAAATGTGAAAGAAGGCACTTGAGATTGTCTGTCTGTCTGTCTGTCTGTCTGTCTGTCTGTCTGTCTGTCTGTCTTTCTTTCTTTCTTTCTTTCTTTCTTTCTTTCTTTCTTTCTTTCTTTCTTTGAGCAAGGGTAGGAGAAGAGAAAACTGGCAGATCTACTCATATAAGCAGTGGTTGTTAGTGTTCAGCTCTCAAAGTCTTTCGATATGCAGCATGTTCGTGGACTGGTACCTCTTTTGTTCTGACTGGCTCTTTGGTTCAGCAGACACATGGGAAGCAGGGACAAGATCAACACGGTCCTTTCCATACTGTGAATGGCCATAACATTTTGGATTCAGCCAGTGCAAGAGGCTGGGCAGTTCATTTAATCTAGTTTGTTGTTGTTGTTGTTGTTTTGTTTTTTGAAGAGTATCTCTGACTTTCTTCATTCTCATTGATTCAGGTCATCTTGACTCAACACAACTTCAAGATGAAGACTGTTCAAACCCCACGAGGCTCCTTGACGCCAGAGGAGTGCTATTTTTTTCTCATCCAGGTTTTTGCCATTTGTGCATACTGTGACTGCACAAAGCAAGCACCCCTTCACTTTCAGAAGCAAAGCACACAGAGAACAAACACAACAAGGCTGGATAATTGTTTCAGAAAGAGACAAAACGACCCTCCAATGTATCTGAGCCTTTGACATTTCTAGGCACACACCCAGATATTTTGCATTTCTACTTAAATGAGCACAAATTCTAATCTGGGGCTTTGGCTGCTGGGACACCCACCCACCCCCCAGGTTGCTGCTACAAGGCCATTTGTAAATAGTATCAAACCCAAGACGCAAGCAAGCACCTGTCACTAGTCCTAAACGAAAAGGGATGGCACTCAAGGAATTGAGAGGTCATTTCCTTATGCAGAGCATCTGACACTGTATCTGGAGAGCAAGGAGAGCAACTGGCGTGAAGACATTGGGGTGGGCAAGAGAGTAAAAAGAGGGAGCTTATTTTGAGCAACTGTTTCCAACAAGGTAAGAATGGGACTTGATACAGTTCTTGATGTCCTTCCATCAGGAACTTCCAGACATTAAAAACAATGGGCTGGCAAATGCTTTTATGACTTAGACCCATTCTTCTTGGATTCCTATATGTTCATTGTTGCTGTGGGCAGACAGAGCAGAGCCGCACTGCTTGGCAAGTAGAAAAGATGCTGAAGGCCACCATTTAGTTATTTAATTTATTATCAAGTTGATTCCCAATGTTTTTCGATATTCAGAGGAGAAAAAATCAACCGTTCAGAAAACGTTCTGTCCTGTCTCCTAAGGTCGAAGGCGGTCCATGCACAAGTTATAAGTAAGGTAAAGATTCCCCTTGACATTTAGTCCAGTTGTGTCTCACTCTAGGGCACGGTGCTCATCCCCGTCTCCAAGCTGTAGAGCCAGTGTTTGTCCGTAGGCAGTTTCCGTGCTCACGTGGCCAGCGCGACTAGACATGGAACACCGTTACCTTCCCACTGTAGTGGTACCTATTTATCTACTCGCATTTACATGCTTTCGAACTGCTAGGTTGGCAGGAGCTGGGACAAAGTGACAGGAGCTCACTCTAGTGCATGGATTCGATCTTACAACTGCTGGTCTTCTGACCTTGCAGCACAAAGGCTTCTGCGGTTTAACCTGCAGTGCCACCACGTCCCACCACAAGTTATAAGTAATGAGCTACAAATAATGTGGTTTCCTGTAGCAAGTTACAATGGGGTGGGTGAGGGGTTAACAAAGATGTAAAAATACATTTCAAAAGCAATGTAGTGAGTAGGATCAATGTTACTTCACTGGTATAATGACAAACATTTTCTAGTTAGTTTCACAAGTCAGTTTTCAAGTCCTTTCAAGTGCATTTTTGGGGTGTTTTTGAATAAAATTTTATTCCATTCTTCCTATCATTCCGAAGCAATGAAAAAATAACAAGCAGTGTGAGTTTCCTTTCCCACATTATGAATAACAGCAGCTGGTTACTTATCAAATACTTTAATGAGCTGCTTTCTTCTTCTGTTGGAAGCTTGAAGGCATAATGGTTATCCTGACTAAGGAAACAGCATCTCTAAGCAATGAGTTTGTCTTGCACCCAAATTAGTCTCCCAGATTCCTCAGCTAAGTAGTACTTCTTTCTGATTTTTATTTATTTATTTTACCTTGATAAATCAGCTTTCTTCAGTCTATGCATTTTATGCATTTGTTTTAGTATTTCTTTGTTCATCACTCTCTCAGTTCCAGAAATTCTTAGCACCCTGTGATAAATTCTCATTCACAGGGCTTCTGTCTTTTTCAGAGTTGTGTTAAAGTCTATGATTCCATGCCACGTAGTGGCAAGAATACATAGGCTGAAATCCTGTTGCTTACTCAAAGTTACAACTAGAGAACACCCACTGAATCAGCGAGGATTTGGTCAGTCCATTCCTATGTAAGTTCCACTGATCAATGGGCCTGTTCTAGTTTCAACTTACTGTATTTGAGGATTTCAGCCCTAGAATCTTACAATGCACATTGTCAAGAGCAATTTTAGATTTTTCTTGCATGTTACATTGTTCATCTCAAGCAAGCTTCCCCAGGCTATTTCTAGCCTGTTTTTCATTGCACGGCTATGCCCTCACTGCTTGCAAAATTTCAGGTTGCCTATATTTCTGAACATGGTTTGTATTTTCATTTCATGTTCATTGTATTGATTAGCATGAGCTTGGTATTTTTTTTTCTTGGCATTCATTTTGCATCACAACCTCTCCCAATTTGAAGAGACCCTTGTCCAGCAGGCTGAGGCAAAGAGGCAGTCACAAAAGCAACAAAATCAGTGAGCTGGACAGGGAGCAGATTGCATTTGTCTTCAGTGTGGAAGGGACTGTCACTCTCAAATTGGCCTTCTCAGCCAAACTGGATGCTGTTCCAAGTCCTCCATACAGAGCACGTTTCCATAGTCTTTTGAGACTGAAGGATGCCTAACCAATTTTCAGACCATTTTAAAGGTATTTTCAAGGTACAAAACGAAAAGCAGTTGTGACCATAAGCACTCTTGCTGTGGTCTATATGCTTCTCCCTGTAGAGATGCAGACAGCAGTACTAAAGGTGATTTCAGACAGATCTGTTGTACCTTCTTATCTGTTACAGGCCTCTGTCTATGGAACCCTAGCATATTCTATGCTCTCTACATTTCAAGGAAACATTTTAAACCCTTCCAATGGAGGATGAACCTTCAGTCTCTAGAAGTAGAGGACCAAAAATTATCTTTATTGCACCTTTGTGCTTGGTCTGGCTTTTGAATCTAGTATTTTGGGGGGTCCTAATCATATTTTTCCTAGGAGCAGAGCTTAAATTGTTATTTTAAGAAAGTAACTCACTTTCTTCCTCATGGCACAGTGGTTAAACTGCTGTACTGCAGCCAAAACTCTGCTCATGACTTGGGGTTCAATCCCAGGTAGTGGCTCAAGGTTGACTCAGCCTTCTATCCTTCCGAGGTCGGTAAAATGAGTACCCAGCTCGTTGGGGGGGAGGCAAAGTGTAACCTGCATAATTAACTTGTAAACCACCCAGAGAGTGCTCGAAGCGCTATGGGGCGGTATATAAGCAGCACGCTTTTTGCTTTTACTCACTATTTTAGAGTAATTTGTTATCTTTATGCATTATCTTACTTACCATGTTACTTCTTAAATTAAAAACAAAAACTCAAAAAATCACCAAAAAATTTAGTCAGAAAAGCTTTTGAGAAGTAGTGAGGCAATGTAACTTGTTACACAAGTAATGACATCATCAGTTCTTCTGTAATTTGAAAAAAAATCCTGTTAGGACCTTGTTACTCCAAAAAGTAACGTGTTACTGGTCACATCATTTCTTCCAATGAGTTGCTTCCAAAATAAGCCGAGCTGAAAGTTCTCAGGAGGGATTTTTCCAGATCATTTCTGAGAAAATGTTCTCTGTTCCCCGGAAATGAGAGCCAGATTGCACAATTTCCCCAAATATTCTCCATCAGATTCTGTGGCAGACACCCATCATCACTGCCATGCCAAAAATGACGCTGGGGTAGGTGGAAGATGCACAGTAATGACCAGGCTCCTGACAACAGAAACAAAATGGAAGAGCCCAAGAAAGCTTGTCTCATAAACTTACAATATCTCTATCTCTTCCATTCTGTAAATAAGAATGGATTAATAGCGCATTAGCATATGCAATGTGAATACCCAGTGTGGTGTAATGGATAGGATGATGGACTAGGACCCTGGAGAACAGGGTTTGAATCCCCATTTAGCCATGGATGCTCACTGGAGGCATGGAACTGGTAAAACCACTCTTTAAATATCTCACTTGCCTTGAAAGCCCTGCTAGGATTGCAATATGTCAGGGATGTTGGCAGGTATTTGGGTCCAAATCCCAAGTCTGGGGGCCTATTGAAAAGAAGCTCTTTTCCCCAGACAAAAGGGAGGGGTGGGCGGGTTCCAAGTTGTGAACTGAGTCCAAGTCATTAAAACAAAAAACCCAAGTTGAGTCCGAGTCGAGTCACCAGGGCAACTTAAATCTGCCTTGACAGCCAGTCCAGCGCCTCGAGTCTCCATCTTTGCTATACATCGCTTTCGACTTGATGGCGCAGAACAACAACGTGTGCTTTACATGGCAACAAGGGAAGGCAAAGGGGAGGTACCTCACTGAGCAGAACGTCCACACAAAAATCACAGGTCAATAGCTGACTACGTGGCCCTCATTGTCTTTAGGGGCTGAGACAGTTCACATGTGCCATCAAGTCGAAAGTGACATATAGCAGAGACACATATACAGTGGTGCCCCGCTAGACGATGACCCCGCAATACAACGAATCTACATGACGATGAGTTTTTGTGATTGTCACTGCGCTTTGCAAAACAGTGTTTCCTATGGGTGATTTTTGCTGGATGACGTTTCAGTCCATGCTTCGCAAGACGGTTTCCCCCCCCCCCAGGACCGATGCTTCACAAGACGACGATTTTTAAAGCTGATCAGCGGCTTTGCAAAATGGCTTCTCTATGGGCGATCTTTGCAAAATGGGTGTTTTTGTGACCGATGCTTCGCAAGATAGCGATTTTTACAGCTAATCGGCACTTCGCAAAATGGCTTCCATATGGGCAATCTTCGCAAAACGATGACCATTTTATGCAGTAAACATATTTCAGTGCATTCCAGTGGGGAAACACTTTTCGCAAGACGATGTTTTCGCTAAACAGCGATTTCAATGGAAAGGATTAACATCGTCTTGCGGGACACCACTTATATATATCTCTCTCCTGCTGGTGAGCAAGACAGCTCTTACCACCTCTGATCTCAAGCAAGGGTTATCGGTTGAAAACTAAAATTAAAAATGTGGCATGGAGGCGAGGGAGATTGATTGACCCCTTCCACCACCCCCCAACCTCACTGGGAGCAAGAGGTGCCACAGAGTCTTCATGGGGGCACGAGGATGGCTGAGGTATTTGACACTGTGAAAATCACTGCCTCAGTTGATAATAGCCTTTGCAGTCACTAAAGGAGGAGGAGCAGCTGTATTGCTCCCTGCGCATCTGACAGCTGTTGATAATGCTATACTTGCCTCAGCCAGTTGAGAAAACAAAAGCGCCGTGCCAAAAAAAGGGATGCAGGATGGGGAGGGGGGAGGGGGAGGAATGGAGACAAGAGTATTCGGAGGATGCTGGGTGATGTCTGAGAACCTTTCTGGGACAAGACTGCTGGGAAAGGAACTCCAAGTTATCTCTTCAGATAATGACTTTCACAGCTGAGAGAGTGCACGAGACAGGAGGGCTATTTATTTTTGGCATCCTGAGCCAAGAATTTAAAGATGCCAGAGATGTTCTTCTCCACTTTTCCAGCCACTGACGAGATAATTATAGTGGGCGGCATGGTAGTCTAACACCAGCATGGAACAACTCCTGTAGGAAATAGTTAACAGGGGCACTATAATTAACCAAGGTCCTGGCCTTCCTCTGTAGATTTTGTGAAAGAGAGGGGGGGGGTCCTCTCCTCTTTCCTCAGTGGATATCTCCACTGAGAAAATATTTATTCTTTCAGCTCTTGGGCTGCTCCATCCTTGGGCTGGCAGCAAAGTGAAATTTGCAGCCGAGGGTCAAACTTCACATTAAACAGATAGCATGCAGCTCTTGACGTGCAGGTTTCATCATCAGGAAATTAAACCTCCCCCTCCTCCACGCTGCAATTCCAGCCTAAACTGGGCTCTCTGCATACACTAAGCAAGGAAAAGAAATCAAATGGAGCTTCAAGTGGTTAGAAATATGGCACTAATGAAATGGTCAAATGATTTAAATGAGTGGGGAGGAGGCAATAGGCAGATAAGCTAGCCTGGGCATGTTTTCCTTTTTGTATTCTCTAGATCTATGTTCAGATTGCTGTTCTTGGCCTTAATTTCTTCCTCCTCCTTTCTCAAAGGCCTAATCTACATTTACATTTGCCTGGCAATAAGATCCATTCCAAACGGAATCAATGTAGGAATCATGTGATATTTAGGTCCATGTGTGTGTCCTCTTGGGAAAACTTTTAATATGATTTAAATCTGTGTTGTATCTATGCTGGTTTTTAAAATAATTTCCTTTGAGGCTTGCCCACTCTGCCCTTATGCTGGCCACTTGCCCCAGCTGCTATGGTGAGGGAAGGGGAGGGAGGGGGAGGGCAAAGTGGCTTGTCCCTTTAGAGAGCTGGGCTGCTTCTGTCCCTTTCTAGAAGGCTCCAGCTGTTCCCATGTGAAGCCACAGAGAGCATCACAGAAACGAGGGGTGCCTGGCTCTACAGTGGTGCAAACATACTGATCCCAGCATGGATCCTCATGGAGTCACATGATTTTAACATAGGATTATCCCCAAGCCATCTCTCTGGGCAGAGATGGTGCCCATGACTGTCACTGTTTGGGGGGAGGGCCCTACATAAAAATTGTGGGGGCCCCTGGGGATCTGTGCCTCTGAACCTTTCTCTCTTTTTTGCCCACAAACAGCTCTTTGCTCCCCTTGCCTTGCACTGGACTGGTCGCGTCTTCCCCTTCCCCTCTCAGGCTCCCAGTGCTTGTCCCCATCCCTCTTCCTCCCCCCCTCCCCACGGCTGTTGTTGCTGCTGCCGCCTCCCCCTCACCTCTGCTGGTCACCCAAAGACACAATTTGAAGCAACAGAGGTGCTTTAGAGGTGCAGAATTGATTGGGGTGCATCAACCACCCTCTGGTGGAACAGTATTTTATGTCACTTCCCAACCCGAAAGCCCCCTTTCCTTGGCAAAGGAATCCGTGTTTCTGTTTATGTCACGGAGGCACTTCATTTTAAATTTTTTTTTAAAAAAAACAGGCCACGATACAAGGGTATTTCTTTTTGGCAGTGGGACCCTACCCTAAGATCAACTTGCTGGATCTTTCTTCTCCTAACTACAGAAAAGCAGACACATAGGGCTTGGCCATCACAGCTGAGCGGAACCCTATGTACAGACATGTATATGAGCCAGTTTCAAGTGGTTCCGTGACCAACTTTACTTGCAGTGTTCCTGAATGGATTTCCTGAAGCCATGAATGCAAGTTTTCTGGTTTTATCTGATTCCGAGTTTCCAATGTAATTGCTTCTGTTCAGTAGTCACAAGTTCAGCACCTGCCCACTGTAATTTTCTAATAGAAATACCACACACTCTCACACATGTAAAATTTTAAATCTGAAATCAATGTGGTCTCTTAATGTCTCCTTGGTAGAGAGCTGCAGTTTGCAGCCAGTCATAGCATTTCGGACACATGCGCAGCCACATGACCAGCAGACAATGAGCTCTCTCTGCATCGACTCAGCCCACTCCGTGTTCACAGTTAGGCAGGCAGAAAGCTGAACAGGACCCTGGCCTCCATATTTATGGCAGGATTGGACAACTCGGACTTTCAAGATATCTGTGGACTGTAAGGCCTGTAATCCAGCATGGTGTCATGAGAGTTGATGAGACCCGTAGGCCAAATAAACAAAAAGAGAAGTACATAGGTTTTCTCTAGTTGGATTTCGACTTAGAACCGGTAACCTCTAAAGCATGAGTTTATCTCCCCTCTGTAGTTTGCAAATCAGTTTGATTGGTTTTGTGATTGGCCCTTCATTTGCATGAGCTTCATTTGCAAGTTGGTTCACTCAGGCAAGAACTGCCCTGGGAGAAGGAAATTCGGGCTATCAATTTCTAACTACAAGCTCAGTGTCTGATTTAGTTTGACCCTCAGTCTCACTCTGGACCAATTAACACCACATCTGCTCTCAACACAGCATAGAGAATAGCTGATGGTAGGACAAGGGCAAGCTTTAGTTTGTCTCACAGATTCTCTCTGTTTGCAGGGGTCCAAAAAGGCATTTGCCTGTGTGAGATTCAAGCCCAGCAGAAATGGAATAATGATGAGGCTACTGCTGTGCAGCCCCACTGTCTTCACTGAAACAATATCCCAGTACATGCTTCTAATATTAAGAAAGTCCAAATACAACTGCAAAGTCTTCGGGAACATACGTTTGTCGAAGTCATTTTTCTAAGAAACCAGTGTGTGATATATTAACAGACTGTGAGAACTAAAATGACTTGGAGGTAAAAAAGAGTTCCAAGCAAGTGTTTCCACAGATAAGTCTTTAATTAAAGCAATGTGTCAGAGTATCTGTGAGAGTGAAACATGGGCTTCGTTGCTTGGCGCTCAGCTTTTACATACATTACCCAATATTGTCAGCTAATTTAGACACAGCACAGTTTCTCAACACTTAGTTCTGTTTTATGGGCCTTACCTTTTTAAATTTCTCAACTGTACAGCCTGTCTGATGGCCCAAACATGCTCTTAAAAATATTTATTTAGGATATTTTAGCTTTCTTTGTTTTATATACTGGGAGAGGTAATCTCTCATTGTTTCCACTGAATGGCTAGAATATGGAAGCGGAATTTCAAATTTTCCTTCTAAATGAATTTTAGCACTTTATGTGTGTGAACACTGAAGTCAAAAGAAGAAGGGAAAAGCCACCCAGCGTGACATAAAATAAGCTGGCACGTTTGTCCTATACTGGGCCTGAGTATGGAAATAATTCAGGTAGGCCAACATCATTGTTCCCATGTTGTAAAGGCTTGGACTGAGAGAGCGTGGTTTATTTGAAAGGATAGAGGTGATTTTTTTTGCACATCAGGTGTAATTCAGAGCATCTTCTCTGTTTAAGATCAAAGAGAAATGACCAGGGTCATTTTCAGAGCAAAGTAAACGGGTCCAGAGCATTTGGGGTGTTCCAGAGGTTCAGATGTCTAAAATGAGCATGGAAAATTCCAGACAGTGTGTCTCCGGCAAGGTGGTGCGACTGGGAGGAGATATGGGTTTGCTGATTGATACATCTGGCAGGCAATCGGAGGCAATCCCCCCCAAAAACCCCAACATTCTCAGCACTAAATTCCAACCCTAATCCTTGCCAGGAGGGACAGCTTGAGGTCCCTTGAGCGATATATTCAATTATCTCATGCTACTCTTCCTCGTTCTCTTGCCAGGTTTAACAGTGTTGGCAGTCACAGTAAACCACCTTGCAGAATGTAGTTGTGTTGACTCCAGTCTGAGCTTAATCTGAATCATATTCTTATTGTCTTGCTAATGCAATTCCACTGCTCTTTTGCTTAATCCTTCTTTTGATTTTCTAATTTCTCTATTCCAGTGGGTAAAATCTGTCTGTTGTATGTGAATCTGTCTGTTTTAGATAGTGAAGCTTTCTCTATTTCCCCACCCCCAACCCTAGTGGTTAGGTGTCTGATTTAATTTCTCTGAGTGGCTCATTAAAAACTAACTCACTCACTCCCACTCTCACTCTCTCTGCCTTTTAGTAAAATACTTTGATTGTTACATGTATTATTGCACTATTCAATGCAGCAGTTCACTCTAAAGTCTGAAGTGAGGCGTACTTCAGGGTTCCAACAAGAGGGTTCAGCTGTCTCCTTCTGCCTCTCCCTGCTCAACCGCCCCACATCTTGGGTGGATATAGACCTTAATGTGAGGAACGTCTGAGTGTGTCAGAGAAGCCAAGAGCAATGCCATCAAGAGGCTGGACTCTGTTATGAGCCTGGACTCATAGAAGGGTCACCCAAAGTGGAATGTTCACCAAACTAAGAAGTACCCACCCTCTTCAAGAGTAATGGCCCCATCAGCAGAAAAGAACAGATAGCTCCAATGGTGATGGGGTCAGAGAAAGATTGGAGGGCAGCTACCAGGCAGCAGTGGTATGCTGGTGAAGAATGGCAGTGATGCTCAAGCGCTACTTCTGGCTAGTAGTGCACAAAAGGCAATGGCAAACTACTGCTGAGCTTTTCTCACCTTGAAAACCCAATGGAGTCTGCAAGAGCTGAGTAGGACTGTTAATTGTAGGAGATTTTGGAGGTCACGTATTTGTAGGGTTGCCCTAAGTTGATCGTCGTCGTTGTTTAGTCGTTTAGTCATGTCCAACTCTTCGTGACCCCATGGACCAGAGCACGCCAGGCCCTCCTATCCTCCACTGCCTCCCGTAGTTGTGTCAATTTCATGTTGGTTGCTTCACAGACACTGTCCAGCCATCTCATCCTCTGTCGTCCCCTTCTCCTTTTGCCGTCACACTTTCCGAACATCAAGGTCTTTTCCAAGGAGTCTTCTCTTCTCATGAGATGGCCAAAGTATTGGAGCCTCAGCTTCAGGATCTGTCCTTCCAGTGAGCACTCAGGGTTGATTTCCTTCAGAATGGATAGGTTTGTTCTCTTTGCAGTCCAGGGGACTCTCAAGAGCCTCCTCCAGCACCACAATTCAAAGGCATCAATTCTTCGGCGGTCTGTTTTCTTTATGGTCCAGCTCTCACTTCCATACATCAGACAGGAAAAACCATAGCTTTGACTATTCGGACTTTTGTTGGCAAGGTGATGTCTCTGCTCTTTAAGATGCTGTCAAGGTTTGCCATCATTTTCCTCCCAAGAAGCAGGCATCTTTTAATTTCGGGGCTGCTGTCTCCATCTGCAGTGATCATGGAGCCTAGGAAGATAAAATCTGACACTGCCTCCATATCTTCCCCTTCTATTTGCCAGGAGGTGATGGGACCATGGCCATGATCTTAGTTTTTTTTTTTATGCTGAGTTTCAGACCGTTTTTTGCACTCTCCTCTTTCACCCTCATTACAAGTTTCTTTAATTCCTCCTCACTTTCTGCCATCAGAGTGGTATCATCTGCATATCGGAGGTTGTTGATTTTTCTTCCGGTAATCTTAATTCTGGTTTGGGATTCCTCCAGTCCAGCCTTTCGCATGATGTATTCTGCATATAAGTTAAATAAACTGAGGGACAATATACAGCCTTGTACTCCTTTCCCAATTTTGAACCAATCAGTAGTTCCATATCCAGTTCTAACTGTTGCCTCCTGTCCCACATATAGGTCTCTCAGGAGATAGACAAGGTGGCCCTTAGTTGATACCACCTAACAACTCCGCCTCTCCAGAGTCCATTCTGCTGTCTTTCTGTGCAGCACCATAACTCATTTTCCCAGCCCTTCTTTTTGAAAAACTCGCTTTCCCCTGGTGCAGATTTTCAATTGACAGCTTTGAGATTTTCTAAGGGGTCCAGGAAGGCACTGTTAATATTAGAGAGATAGGAAGAGGCAAAAGGAGCATGAATGAGAACTCAGGTGCTTTTAAGAACAGCATTTTCATTAAAAAGAGAGAAATTTCTGGCGTGCAAACCCCGAACTCTAGTAGTCTGAAATTTCGTAGAGGTGCTCCCCTCTTTAGGATCTACCACATATCCACATCCCATGCCTATCAGTGGAAAAGCACAAATGTTATAGCTAGTTTGCAAGTCTGTGGAAGGGCTGACGATCCAAAGTCACAAACTGACCTAGATCCAGTGGGCAAACGGAAATGGGGTGTCAATTAGTTCGGTCCAAATTGGGTTCCATCCCAAACGCTGATTTGGCCACAACCAAACTAGAGGACCTGTGCAGAGTCCATACAAATTAAATTCTGTAGGGCTAGGATGTTAAGACCATTTCAGTCTCATTTTCAACAATTTTTTCAGAACTCCACCCGGATTGTTCCCATTCCAGATATGCATCAGATTGGGAGAGTGCACTCCCAACATGTAGATTCATGTTTTTGTTGTTGTTTTTTTTGCACACTTTTCTTTACATTTTAGGGTTTTAAAATGTATTTCTCCACATACAGGAGTTTTTAGTCCTTTTCAAAAGTACGTATGGCCTTCAGTGCAACACATTGGATGCTTTAGAAATACATGAAATGTATGATATACTTCATCCCATTGCTAATCCCTTGGAATGCAAAATGGAAACTTTTATACCTTATTTTTTTGTAGGAAAATATGAACCCAAACAATATTTTTCTCCTTCTCCACTCCCATGCCTGTTTATGTTAAAATACATGGAATGCCTACCACATTTTCCATATGGATGCATTCTCATACACAGGTGGGGGCACATGAGGTTAACCATGTTTTTGTCCATCAGAATCAGCCTTAAGTATTTAAGTTACACACAGCCGTTTATGAATGCCATAGCTTGGGATCATTCAGGTTGGTGTACCTTCTGCCTGGCAATGAAAACATTGTCAAGCACACATTTTTAAAGTCCCAAAGTCTATGAGCTACTTGGGATCACAGTATTCTTCACGTAAACAGGTCTATGCTCAGAAACAGGAAATGTTACACAAGGATCATCTGTCTCCCCAGTGTGAACCAGTTGGGGGAGGACAGTGTCCATGTGTGGAGAAGGCGGGGCACTCCCTGTGGTCACGTGCATGCACGAAGGGTTGGGGCGCACTTGTACAGGTGGGCATGCACTCGTACACATGCGCGAAGGGGTGGGGTGCTCAGGGGTGCTTGTGTGGGCATGCGTGCATGTGCAAAGGGTCGGGGCACTCACAGGGGTGTTCAGGGGTGCAAAGTGACTGAGCAAGGGGGAGTGCATGTGGGGGTGGGTGGGAGATCTGTCTCCTCAGCCCAGTCCAGCCCAGGACAGGGACCAGCACCGGGCAATGGACCAGGGGTTGGGGACCCCTGAGTTAGAGCCAGAGATGAGAGTCTGAAGTAGAAGTCAATCTGTGGTAGTTAGAGAGGGTGGCTGAGTTAGAAGTTAAGGATGTGGAACTTATAGAGAGTTAAGAGAGTTAAGAGTGAAACAAGTGTACTGTATTAATAATCTAATGAATTCATTAAAGTCTGCGAAGAACCTGTTTAAGCAAACTATAATCAATAAACCTGTGTCGTTCAACTTTATACTCAGCTTGGACCTCAATCTTTGTAATTAAACGGTGTTGACAGAGATGAACTGGTGTCAGCAGAAAGGAGAGAATGTGTCATGGGCCTCAGTCCAGTGAAACAACCTGGGGACGCATGAGGGGCATGTCACAACTGGTGTCAGCTGGTGGGAGACATAGCATGAGCTCTTTGTTTGGTGAAAGAAGCAGGGTCAGCGTGGTAAACATCACAATCAGTTTTGGTTAATTGCCCAGCTGCACTCCTACCTGGAGAAGAAATGTCTAACAAGAGTGGTCTAATCCCCAAAATTGATGACTGTAATGCTCTCTATGACTAGATAGGCGGGATATAAATTAAATAAATAAATAAATAAATAAATAAATAAATAAATAAATAAATAAATAAATAAATAAATAAATAATAATAATAATAATAATAATAATAATAATAATAATAATAATAATAATAATAATAATAATAATAATAATAATAATAATAATAATAATAATAATAATAATAATATGTAGGGCTCCCCTTGACGTTAGTACAGAAACTTCAGCAGGCCCAGACGTTGGTGGCTAGATTGATTACAGATACCAGCAGATAAGAACGCATACCCCCAGCGATGACACACTTTCATTGGCTCTCTGTTAGCTTCTGTGCTTAATTTAAGGTGCTGGTCATAACCTACAAAAAACTTAATGGTTTAGAAGCTTGATGTTTGACTGGATTTCTCTTCCAAAAAACAGCTACCCATCCCACACACTCTTAAAAATCATAACATCTAAGGAGGCCAAAAAGCCAACATGAGGAATGAAGCTTTCTCAATTGTGGCCCCTTTTCTGTGGAATAAGTTTCCTACAGAGGTTCACCAGGCAGTGTTCTTCTCTGTTCTTAGGAAGCTAATTAAGGCTGAATGATACAAAGCTGCCTTCTAATAGTGTAAATTTGTCTGAAATTGTTGAGTGGGTTTTAATTTGTGTATTTATTTAAAGTAGCTCTTGCTAGTGACAGGGTTTAATTTTTTTATTGTACTTTTTTGTTCTTATTCCATTGTGTTATGTTTTTATTGCATATTGTAAACTGTTCAGAGAGTGAGAACAGGAAACTAAGAGACAACCCCACTGATATGATCATAGCTCTGTCCTCTCCTGGAAGTTGTCAGGAATTAAATCAAGAAGATAAAAAATTTAATTAGAAGCCGCTGGCAATACTGGGTAATGCAGGTTAGAGCTGATACCAGCTTTCTCTCAAAGAATGTGGATTTTTGTCTGAACCATACCACATTTATTGTGAAAAAAGTGAAGACTAAGAAGTGAACTGTCTGAGCTTTGGGGACGTGGATGATGTTTGTACAAAGCATCATTTAACAGTTATAACCTTTCAGGTAATTGTATTTCAGCCCAACCAGGGGCAGAGAGTAAGGAGGAGAAAGGATGCTGAGTCAGAAAGAGAAAGGGTATATTCTGCATTTGTCGTGTTGCTTTGTGAGGGTGATGATGCAAAAATATAGAAGATAACTGTTAAAAACCTTTTAAAAATAAAGTGATTTTGAAGTTCCATGGGTGGAGTAGTTGCCTCTGATTTCCTTCTCTCAGTGACATGTAAGAAACATGAAAATTTGTATAGACAAAAACATAGCAAGCAGAGATATACGGTTTTATAAGGCCTCCGATAATACAGCATTGAGAGAAACGCAAGGCAGGCTACAGTGGCACCAAGGGTCAAAGAAGATCTGAAGAAGACAAACCACTGATTTTGAGATTTTCTCAAAAGAAAAATCTCTGTGGTGCTCTGGCAAAATAAATAAAGAACCTGCTGAAGTAATACGACACCATTTTCTGAAAGAACAATAGCAGCAGCAGCAACGTCAAAAATTCAGTCCCATGTCGAGACATTTAGCTGCACTGGGGTAAGATGTCTTTCTCTGCTCTGTGTTCCATGTCAGAAAGTTGACCAGACCACTAGAAGAAGCTATACTTTGGACAAGAGGCTACTGTCAGGACAGAATACAGAGAAACAGAATGGTTTCCCATTGGCAAAAGAGTCGGACAAAGGTGCATTTAACCTCCTTCTTGTTCAATATATGCACAAGACATATCATGCAAAAAACTTGATTAGATTCAGAAGTATGAGGAATGAAAAATTGGTGGAAGAAACAGCAATAATTTAAGATATACAGAGGACACCACACTACAGGCAGAAAGTGACTTGAAATGCGTACTGGTGAAGGTCAAAGAATAAAGTGCAAAAACAGGATTACAAGAAACTTTACGGAGACAAAAATCAACATGCCTACAATTACATAACATTAATACCGACAATGAAGAAATCAAAATTGTTAAAAGATTTTCCATACTTTGATTCAATCATCAATCCAAATGGAGGCTGCAGCCATGAAGAAGGTTAAGATTTCTTAAGGCAGGTGTGAAGGAACTGACAAAGATTCTCAACTTCTATCGGAGTTCGATTGAGAGCATATTATCCTACTGTCTCTGTGTATGGTTCACGAGCTGCACAGTGGCAGAGAAAAAGGCAATTCAAAGGGTGATTAAGACGGCCCAAAACATCATTGGCTGTTCACTCCCCTCTTTGGAAGAATTGTATAAGAACAGATGTAAGAGGAAGATATCTAACATACTGAAAGACTCCTCTCATCCGGGACATCAGCTCTTTAAATTATTACCATCAGGAAGGAGATTCAGGGTATTGAAAGCAAGGACAAGCAGATTCAAGAACAGTTTTTACCCAAGTGCAGTACTGAGTTTAAATGCGGGGCCATAGGTTTTTGGTGGAATTTTAATTGCTGAGAGAAAACGGGGTATCTATATTTGGATGGTGAAAGTTGTGTATATTTTAACTTTTTTTTGTAGTGTTGTCCAGTTTTACTTCGGGGAAGAGCACCTCATTTCGTTGCACCCACTTGTGAGCGCAATGACAAATAAATTTCTTATGTCTTATGTCTTATGTATCTCTGGAAGCCAAGGTGAAGATCATTTACACACCAACGAATTCCTGATTAATATGCATGGATCTGAAAGCTTGGCCATGAAGAAAGATGACTAGGAAAAAGAAATAGATTCAAGCTGACTAATCCCAGTCAAACCCAGCCAGGTATCCAGTTGTCTTGTGTGCTTCCAGAGGCATCAGGTGGGGCCCCTGTGAGATATAGGAAACTGGACTAGAGGGGGTCCTTGGTCTGATCCAGCAGGTCTCTTCTTACATTCTTATGTTCTAAACAGACTGAATCGACCAAAAAAACTTAACAGGTTTAGCTTCCAAGTAAAAACTTTAATAAGTTTAATTTTGGGGGTCAATTCAGTTCGTTTGATCAATTTTTATTATGCTCCAAGAACGTAGAAAGGTTTTCAAAAATAGATTCATTTGCAATGTGGTGTTGGTAGAGATCTGTTATTGAGAGGATTTTTAAGAGGTCACAGATTCACAGCTTGGCCACAGGTTGGAATGACTTGATGGCCTCCAGGTGGTCACTGTGAAGGAAGCTACGGAACCATCCACCAGAAGCAGGGCCTTCTTTCCTGTGGCACTTAGACTCTGGATCCAGTTCCCGGTGGAGCTGCTCCTGGTCCACTCCCTCTCTCCCTACGTTCAAAAGGCTCCTGAAAACATTGCCTCTTATGACAGCCCTACTTGATTTCATGCCTTGTGTTCCATCTTTGAGCTTATGACTGTTGTACTGTTTTAACGTTTTATTGTCCATTGCCTTGTTTATAACCCTTTCTCTGTTGGGTATTATTTTAGCATGTTGTAAACCGCCCAGAATAGTGCATGACCCTAATGGGGGTGCTATACACAAATTAAAGAAATAAATGAAATAAAATAAATCACAACATCATGTTAAGGCCATGGACCCTCCTCCCAGTCCAGCAAACAGATCAATGTGTGATAATAACCTTATTTGTGTTTACCTCAAAATGTATAAGTATTCTTTCCACTTCAGAAACCAGGATTGAGAAGGTTAAAAGAGGGATGGAGGGCGGGTGGGTGCCTTCATCCTCCCTTAAGGCAAGAGAGAGGGAGAACACAGGGTTTTGTACAGCTCTTTCCAAAGCATAATTGCTACATGGGAGAAAGCCGTAGAAACAAATTATGGGTGATCTCATCAAAGTAATCATGGTTCATCACCCATGTGGGCTGCCTGATGTTCTAGTGACAGGAACAGCAGGTTTATTTTCTGTAAATCTCTTTGGACCAGTTACAAAGTGGTCTACATTTCATGTAATCTATTATCATGGGAGGAGAGGAAAGTGTGATTTTTTTTTTCCTTCTAAAAAACACACACATTTTGGAACAAGCCGGAATGGCAAAACAAAAATACATATTTCTGAAGGAGTATTTTGACAAGCATTTGACGATGTTTTAGGAAAAGAAAGAGAAGAAACACATTAAAATGCCTGTGCTTTCCAGATGACTTTGATTCAAGAAACTCAAGGCAAATGTACCAAAAGGGGATAGAGTGCTAATATTTTAATTAGAGGTATGTAAACCTGTCTGGTTAATAATTCTTATTAACTGCTTAAAACTTCTCTCTGTTTGTATATTAGGCATTTTACCTCAGCAGGGTGTGAGCTTGTAAAATTTGATAGTTCTGAATTCCTGCTCGGTTGTAAGCATAGCATCATGAAGCATCAAGCTGCTGCAGAGTTTGGTTACAGAACTTTGCAAACTTCATTCGTATTTGAAGGTGAAATGAGATGCTCCTGCGGGCAAATGCCAGGGGCAAAAGCACGGCGTGTTTCAACAGGCAGGGCTGGGAAATGCCAGCGCAAAAGCAGTCGTGAAAAGGGAACTCGGCTCTTTCTTCCATTTATTTAAAGGCTGGCCTTACTCTTGGATGGAGTGAGGTAACTGCCACAGGTGGCAGAGATCCGTGGGTGGCAGCAGCCACAGTAAGCAGCCCTGGCGGTTGTCCAGCAGGTCCTCAAGAGACCATATGTCCCACAGCTTGTCGTGATTCCCGAATGATCCGGTTACCCTATCATTGATGTTAAAGTACAATTCAACTTGGAGCCTCTATATGGAACGGGAGTGTGACGTTTACCCCGTGGCCCCTGCTTGTTTCGCCAAACTCAGGGCTCACAAAGGTATCCCAACATGCCCTTTAATACGCTGCCACCAGTTGATCTCTTTATCAACCTCTACAGTGGTGCCGATAAGTTCGACTTACGAAATTAATTAGTTCCGGAACTCCAGTCGTAACTCGAAATGGTCGTAAGTTGAAGCACCATTTCCCATTGAAATGCATTGAAATGCAATTAATCTGTTCCAGGCAAAGAAAAAAAAAACCTCTCTCACACAAAAAAATCACTGCAAGACCCATTTGAAACACATTTAATCCGTTCAGGCAGAATGGGGGGGGGGAGAGAAAAACAAGCAAAGCATGCAACACCCATTGGAAATGCAAAAAAAGCAAAGCAGAAAGCAAGCGAAGCATTCAAGACCCATAGGAAATGCAAAATAAGCAAAGCAGAAAGCAAGCAAAGTGTGCAAGATCCATCAGAAAAGCAAAAAAGTGAAGCAAAAAGCAAGCAAACCCCACAAGACCCATCAGAAATGGGGTGGAACCTAAAAAGCAAGGAAGCCCCCAAGACCCATTGGAAATGGGGGGAACCCAAAAAGCAAGGAAACCCCGAAAGACCCATCAGAAATGGGTGGAAAACCCCCAAAAGCAAGGAAACCCCCAAGACCCATCGTAAATGGGGGAGAAAGCCTCAAAAGCAAACAACCCCCCCAAGACCCATTGGAATTGGGGGGGGGAATTACCAGACAACCCCCCCAAGACACATCACAGTACAGAAACATAACACCCCCAGCCCAAAACCATGCTGCAAAACCCACCCAGAACAGTTTTAAAAAAACAGAAGGGAGCACCAGGCAGTCCAAAGCCTCCTCCGATTGCACTCACGGTAACCGTTGGGGCAAAAGAGCCACAAAGAAGCAGCCTCTTCGCCTACCAACGGTTAGCAATTTAAATTTCCCACCTTTTCCCCCTGCCTTTTTCTGTTTGTAACTGGAAGCTCCAGCCGCAAGTTGAAGCAAAATTTTGCGGCCAGAGCTGGTCGTAACTCGAAATGGTTGTAAGTCGGGACGTTCGTAAGTTGAGGCACCACTGTATTTCCTATGAAAGACTGAGGTACATTCAGTACTTAATTTTTAAACAGAAACAGGTTTATTGATTACAAGTTTTTTTAGGAATAGTTCTTAATCACATTCATAAAGTTACACAAAGTTTCAGTATTTTACTTTAAGCTCTTCTATCTTAATTAATAAAGGTCACACTCTGATTAATCACTCCTTAAACACACTGCAGAGTTCCAGAAAAAAACATCTACTTTTGCTTCATTGACTACACAAAAGCCGTTGACTGTGTGGATCACAGCAAACTATGGCATGTTCTTAAAGAAATGGGAGTGCCTGACCACCTTGTCTATCTCCTGAGAGACCTATATGTGGGACAGGAAGCAACAGTTAGAACTGGATATGGAACAACTGATTGGTTCAAAATTGGGAAAGGAGTATGACAAGGCTGTATATTGTCTCCCTGCTTATTTAACCTATACTCAGAATACATCATGCGAAATGCTGGATTGGATGAATCCCAAACTGGAATTAAGATTGCCGGAAGAAATATCAACAACCTCAGATATGCAGATGATAACACTCTGATGGCAGAAAGTGAGGAGGAATTAAAGAACCTCTTAATGAGGATGAAAGAGGAGAGCGCAAAAAATGTTCTGAAGCTCAACATCAAAAAAACTAAGATCATGGCCACTGGTCCCATCACCTCCTGGGACATAGAAGGGGAAAATATGGAGGCAGTGACAGATTTTACTTTCTTGAGCTCCATGATCACTGCAGATGGTGACAGCAGCCACGAAATTAAAAGACACCTGCTTCTTGGTAGGAAAGTGATGACAAACCAAGACAGTATCTGAAAAATTAGAGACATCATCCTGCCGACAAAGGTCCACATAGTCCAAGCTATGGTTTTTCCAGTAGTGATGTATGGAAGTGAGAGCTGGACCATAGGCTGACGGCTGAAGAATTGATGCTTTTGAATTGTGGTGCTGGAGGAGGCTCTTGAGAATCCCCTGGACTGCAAGGAGAACAAACCTATCAATTCTAAAGGAAATCAACCCTGAGTGCTCACTGGAAGGACAGATCCAGAAGCTGAGGCTCCAGTACTTTGGCCATCTCAGGAGAAGAGAAGACTCCCTGGAAAAGACCCTGATGTTGGAAAGTGTGAAGGCAAGAGGAGAAGGGGACGACAGAGGAGGAGATGGTTGGACAGTGTCGTCGAAGCGCCCAACATGAATTTGACCCAACTCCGGGAGGCAGTGGATGACAGGAGGGCCTGACGTGCTCTGGTCCATGGGGTCACGAACAGTCAGACATGACTAAACGACTAAACAACAAGGAAGATCTATTGCTACACCCTTTTCTCCTAACCCTCCCTCCCTCCCTCTCTGACCCCCTCCCAATTCTTTTAAGTGATTACTTTCCAACCACTACCCATCTCGTGGCGGAATTTCTGTCAACTATTCTTATGAGAAACCGTAATCCCCATCCCTCCCAACTTCAGTTTTAACCTCCCCCTCTTTACTTCCCTGGTTACATTGTCTATTTTTTTTTACTGTAATCAAATGCCAATAAAGGTTTATGTATGTATGACTAAACAACAAAAACAAAAACACGCTCTCTCTGCCTCAAACCCCCCAAACTCTTTCTCAAATCTTTGTCTCTGACTTAAAATTACTGACTTTGACTTACCCCTCCCTTCTAGTTTCTCTGGCTCCACCTCCCAACAGCTTTCATTGGTACATGCAAATAATCTTCTACATGAGACAAAGCAGTGTGATCGCTACATATCTCCCCCTTTAATAAGCTTGTTTTATGAGGGGAAACCTAGCAGTTTGCCCTCATAAACAAACACCTAACTACATGCAAGTATAATAACTTACCAATACTTACTCATACCTTATAATATCATTTTCTCTCTATTATTATGTTTACCAAATCAAACTTACCACTTTAAACATTCAAGGCAATTAATACAGTTAAAACATTTGCATTAATCACATTAGTACAAATTACATGGCATCACCTCCATATCAATAAGGCTACTGACCATTATTTTTACCCTCATTCTACACCTCTCAGTTTATCAACATCCAAACAAACTTTACACTTTAATCACATTTCAGAACTCTTACATAAACAGAACATTTAATACACCAGCACAAACTTGGTTTATCCACCCATTAGTCGTTTGGTCTTCGAGACAATTCATCAGCATCCATGCTCCGAGTCCCTTTTACGCTGCGGATTACGAAATCAAAGTCTTGCAGGTTCCGTGTCCATCTTGCAAGCTTACTATTAGTGGATTTCATAGTTTGCAGCCACACTGGAGGGAAAGGGTCAGTGCAAAGGATGAATTTCCTTCCCCAAATGTAAGGCTTCAGTCTTTGCAACTTCCAAACAATTGATAGGCACACCCTCTTGATGGCAGACAAATGTCTCTCACCAGGTCAGAATCTCCTGCTGATCAGAGTCACTGGGTGTAGACCCCCGCTGTCATCTGCTTGACACAGTATAGCTCCCAGACCCATATTGCCTACAATAGTTCCTTCAGCTTCGTCCCAAGCAGGCCAGAGGGTAAAGGCTGAGAGCAACATCTTCCACTAAAGTTACAACCCAATTTATTATTTATTTATTTATTAGATTTCTGCCCCGCCCCCCTAGACAGCATCTACTCGGAGTGGCTTACAAATATCATGAAATATCATAAAATATAATAAAAACATCTGTGAAGAGGAGACCACTGCCCTGTGTTGCTTTCGCATGGCTGCATAAGCAACACAGGGCAGAGTTTCATTTAGAAAGCAAAAATGGCCTGCTAGAAGACACGGCAGCCATATGTCTCATTTTGACAGAAAAGGAGGAAAGATTTGTGCAGGAAGATTTGACAGCACCTGCCAGTTTTCTGAGGGCAACAGAGAACAGCTTTTTTGTTTTGATTTTTTAAAACACACACACACACACACAGTTCTGGAAGCTGAAGATCAAGTAGTTGCCACTGAAGTCTCCTTTCACAGAATTATTCTCTTCAGGAAAAATGATGCTGACGTTATTTAGTATGCTAGAGGTTTATAATTTTGCAATTCCATAATGGGAATATTTTTAAAACCACTTGGGCTAGACAAAGATGGGCATTTTAGCAAGCACTACACAATGAATATTGTTCGATGCTTATACCATTGAAGAGTTCTCAGCAACTTCAATTAGGCAAAATGCACTGCTAGAGTAGTTCTGGAGAGCACATCTCACAAGGTTTCTGGTCCATTTCCAGCCACAATTCAAAAGGTAAAGGTAAAGGTTCCCCTTGACAATTTTTGTCCAGTCGTGTTCGACTCTAGGGGGCAATGCTCATCCCCGTTTCCAAGCCATAGAGCCAGCATTTTTTTGTCCGAAGACAATCTTCCGTGGTCACATGGCCAGTGCGACTTAGACACGGAATGCTGTTACCTTCCCACTGATGTGGTCCCTATTTATCTACTTGCATTTGCATGCTTTCGAACCGCTAGGTTGGCGGGAGCTGGGACAAGTGACGGGCGCTCACTCCATCGAGCCACAATTCAAAGGTATTGATAAATCGTAAGTGGCTTGGGGCTCAGTGATCTGAAGAAAT